>NC_091960.1:8051691-8389191 GCF_031021105.1 Erythrolamprus reginae
GTGGAGAGTCTACGGGTAAGGTTTTGGGGGTTAGGAGATTATACTACAGAGTCAGGTAGTGAGTTCCATGCAGTAGGCTCATGTTTTGCCCTCCCCAGGCGCCAAAATGCCCTCTCCCATCTCCCTGGAGACTCTCTGGAAGCCAAAAATGCCCTCCCAGAGCCTCTGTGCAAGCCAAAAATCAGCTGGCTAGCACACACATGCACGTTGGAGCTGAGCTAGGGCAACGGCTCGTGTGCCAACAGATATGGCTCCGCGTGCCACCTGTGGCACCCATGCCATAGGTTCGCCATAATTGCCCTACACCATTTCTGACAAATGGCAGTCCAATCTTTTCTTGAAAGTCTCAAGTGATGAAGCTCCCAACAACTTCCAAAGGCAACTTCCGTTCCATTGCTTGATTGTTCTATCAGAAAATTTCTCCTTATTTCCAGGTTGAACCTCTCCTTGTCCATTATTCCTTGTCTGACCTTCAGGTGCTTTGGAAAATAACTGGACCCCAATAACTGCAGCCCCTCCAATATTGAAACACTGCTATCGTGTCTCCCCTGGTCCTTCTCTACGCTAGACTAGCCTGGGGACGAACCCAGGGAAGCAAGTGATTGAAAAGGCAGGAAATTGCTGTTGTGTTATCAACTCGTAGCCTTGCAGTTCATGTATTTGTCTTGTCCCTTTTTAAAAACCATCTCCATTTGTAGGCAGTAATTCTCAGCCATACAGATGCTGGCTGACATACTGCGTACCTGAAATACAGCATGTAGGCTGGAGGAAACAGTACCATGGACAGATCCTAGGAGTTACAGAATGTTCTCAACTTCCAGCCATTTATTCAGCTGCCCTCGGAAGTTACAAAGGCGTTGAAAACAGTGACTTACAACCGGCCCTCGTACTTACAACCGTTGCAGCATTCTTCACAGTCACGTGGTCAAAATTTGGGGACTTGATAGCTGGGATATCTTTAGGTTGCAGTTACAGCTGGAGTCATCTGATCCGGGAATCATGCGTTTATAGTGTTTATAGTTTGTGTTGGAAGGGACCCTGTGCGTCCTCTTGTTCAACCTTCTGCTGGTGCAGGAGACCCTATACCAGTGATGGTGAACTTATGGCACAGGTGATTTTTGGCTCACACAAAGGCTCTGGGAGGGTGTTTTTACCCTCTCACAGCTCCAAGGAAGCCTTTGGAGCCCGGGGAGGGTGAAACACGAGCCGACTGGTCACACCAGAAGTTGGGAAACAGGCCATTTATAGCCTCCAGAGGGCCTCTGGGGGGATGGGGGAAGCTGTTTTTCCCCTCCCAAGGCATTGAATTATTTCATTTCATTTTATTGGATTTGTATGCCGCCCCTCTCCGTAGACTCGGGGCGGCTAACAACAGTAATAAAAACAACGTGTGACAATCCAATACTAAAGAAGCTAAAAACCCTTATTTTAAAAACCAATCATACATACAAACGTACCATACATAAATTGTGGAAGCCGAGGGGGAAAGAATATCTTAATTCTTCCCATGCCTGACGACAAAGGTGGGTTTTAAGAAACTTGCGAAAGGCAAGAAGGGTTGGGGGCTATTCTAATCTCTGGGGAGAATTGGTTCCAGAGGGTCGGGGCCGCCACAGAGAAGGCTCTTCCCCTGGGTCCCGCCAAACAACATTGTTTAGTTGACGGGACCCAGAGAAGGCCAACTCTGTGGGACCTAATTGGTTGCTGGGATTCGTGCGGCAGAAGGCGGTCCTGGAGATAACCTGGTCCGATGCCATGAAGGGCTTTATAGGTCATAACCAACACTTTGAATTGTGACCGGAAACTGATCGGCAACCGGCACCGGACCAGATTATCTCAGGGACCACCTTCTGCTGCACGAATCCCACAGAGTGGGTCTTTCCGGGTCCCGTCAACTAAACAATGATGCTTGGCAGGACCCAGGGGAAGAGCCTTCTCTCTGGCGGCCCCGGCCCTCTGGAACCAACTCCCCCCAGAGATTAGAATTGCCCCCACCCTCCTTGCTTTTTGTAAGCTGCTTAAAACCCACCTCTGCCGCCAGGCATGGGGGAATTGAGATGCTCTTTCCCCCTGGGCCTTTACAATTTCATGTATGGTATGTCTGTATGTATGTTTGGTTTTTTATATTAATGGGTTTTTAATCTTTTTTAGTATTTATTGGATTATTATTGTACATTATTTTATTATTGCTGTTAGCCGCCCCGAGTCTCTGGAGAGGGGTGGCATACAAATCCAATAAATGAATGAATGAATGAATGAATGAATGAATGAATGAATGTGTGGAGTTTTTCAACTCAAGTTTGTTGGCTGGGGAATTCTGGGAGCGCTAGCCCACACATATTAAAATTGCCAAGGCTGAGAAATACTGATCTAAAAACCTGGGATTTCCTCTTTGCTTTTTATTTTTATTTTGAAGAAGTAAAAATATGTTTCTGCTTCACAGCTGCCAAGGTGATACAGCTGATAAACTCTATGAACACGGCAGTTTTATTTCAGGTATGCGTGCTTTGGCTTAGTTACAATCAGGTATGAGAAGCCAACAGTTTCTTGGAAAACAGGAGTCTGAGGACAGATGAAACCGAATATTAAGGAAATATCCTGGGAGACACTTTGGAATTTATTTATTTTTTTGAAAAAAGGGGCTCTACTGAAAACATCTCAGAGATCATTGGCTGATGAAGAGCAGAGGGGATTAATGAGAGATCACAGGATGATCAGAAGGGTAGAAAGAAATGTGAGAAAGGGTCATAAAAATGTTAATGTTGTGCAGGGTCCAACCAAGTGAGGATAGGTAGCCAGTAATGATACAAATGTGAAACTTTAGATATACATTATTTGAATTGTCAGGAGTGCGTGTGTAAATTTTGCATTTCTTCAGACTAATAGCGTAGCTGCAGCAGTGTTTTGAAATAGAGTCTGTAAGTGATGTATGTAACAAGCAGCATGTCATAGAAACATAGAAACATAGAAGACTGACGGCAGAAAAAGACCTCATGGTCCATCTAGTCTGCCCTTATACTATTTCCTGTATTTTATCTTACAATGGATATATGTTTATCCGAGGCATGTTTAAATTCAGTTACTGTGGATTTATCTACTACGTCTGCTGGAAGTTTGTTCCAAGGATCTACTACTCTTTCAGTGAAATAATATTTTCTCACGTTGCTTTTGATCTTTCCCCCAACTAACTTCAGATTGTGTCCCCTTGTTCTTGTGTTCACTTTCCTATTAAATGTCGTCATTGAATTTCTTACTGTGGAGAAAGAAACTGTTGGGAACATTCACAAATGTTTGTGTACATTTTATGGAGAATCTGCAGTTGACAGAAGTACGGTTAGTCGCAGGGCACAGAGGGTGAGGCCTTCTCTGTGGTGGCCCCGACCCTCTGGAACCAGCTCCCCCCGGAGATTAGAATTGCCCCCACCCTCATTGCCTTTCATAAACTTCTTAAAACCCACCTCTGCCGTCAGCCATGGGGGAACTGAGATAGCTTCCCCAGCCCTATATAATTTATGTATAGTATGTTGTGTGCATGTTTTTAAACTATGGGTTTTAGTTTTTAAATATTAGATTTGTATTATACATTGTTTTCTATTGCTGCTGTGAGCCGCACCGAGTCTACAGAGAGGGGTGGCATACAAATTTAAATACAAAAAGATATTGACAAAATTGAACGGGTCCAAAGATGGGCTACAAGAATGGTGGAAGGTCTTAAGCATAAAACGTATCAGGAAAGACTTCATGAACTCAATCTGTATAGTCTGGAGGACAGAAGGAAAAGGGGGGACATGATCGAAACATTTAAATATGTTAAAGGGTTAAATAAGGTCCAGGAGGGAAGTGTTTTTAATAGGAAAGTGAACACAAGAACAAGGAGACACAATCTGAAGTTAGTTGGGGGAAAGATCAAAAGCAACGTGAGGAAATATTATTTCACTGAAAGAGTAGTAGATCCTTGGAACAAACTTCCAGCAGACGTGGTAGATAAATCCACAGTAACTGAATTTAAACATGTCTGGGATAAACATAGATCCATCCTAAGATAAAATACAGAAAATAGTATAAGGGCAGACTAGATGGACCATGAGGTCTTTTTCTTCCGTCAGATTTCTATGTTTCTAATAATAATAATAATTAGAGGTGATTCGCACAGTGCAGAAATGGCTTTGTGACCAGAACAAGGAGTGGTACCAACAGGGCATACCCGCCCTTGTGTCTCGCTGTAGAAAGGCCGTAGAATGGGATGGAGATTACGTGGAAAATTAGGGAGTGTAGAAGAAACATCATTCTTTCTTGTGTGTAAGTTTCATCGTGTTCAATAAATAATTGTTGAAGAAGAAAAAATGGGGTGCATTACATTCTGGGCATAGAATAGGTTCCACGATGTCATTGTGACCTCACCAACCAGTTATTACCAATTCGGGTGAATGGGGAGGAAGCCGAGGTGGTGTAGTGGGTAGAGTGCAGTACTGCAGACCGCTAAAGCTGACTGCTAGATCTGCAGGTCAGCGGTTCAAATCTCATCACCGGCTCAAGGTTGACTCAACCTTCCATCCTTCCGAGGTGGGTCAAATGAAGACCTGGACTGTGGGGGCTCTGTTAAAAAGTGCTATTGCTAACATGCTGTTTATTATAAATAAACATTTATTATTATTATTAACTGGGATGAACCCACTTCTGGGGGTCTCCCGCTTGAGCAGGGGGCTGGACTATAAGACCTCCAAGGTGCCATCCAGTTCTGTTCTGATCGATTGAACCTTTGGGATTTCAAAGCCAAGCTGTGCGCCAGCTTTAATACCAAATTGTGAGGCTGGCTGGACAAATAAGGCTGTGTGGGTGATTTATGTCTTATTTTGACTGCAGCCTCCTGCTTTCCAGACATTCTAGGAGCTGAGCTGTGAATAAAAACAAAAAAACAAATCCCAAACAACACACACAGGTACAGCTGGCTCTGAGAAACGATTTTTTTTCTCAGATCAGGAACATTGGATCTTTTTTCAAAGAAATCAAGGTGGTTTGCAGTAACAAATCAATAATGGGGCAGGAGAGCACCCAAACAGTGGGGGATATTTTTATTTTTATTTTTTAAAAATAATTTTATTGGCTTTATGTGCTACCCCTCTCCAGAGACTCGGGGCGGCTTACTGTTGGGTATTTTGATTATTATTAATATTATTTGTATTAGCAGAGTTCAGCTGGCTTAATTTGCAGCAGAGTTGGCATGGCAAGAAATGACACATGGTTCAGAATCCCATTTGGTAGCAATGAATGACCACTCCTTCATAATAGAATAGAATAGAATTTTTATTGGCCAGGTGTGATTGGACACACAAGGAATTTGTCTTGGTGCATATGCTCTCAGCGTACATAAAATAAAATATACATTTGTCAAGAATCATGTGGTACAACACTTAATGATTGTCATAGGGGTCAAATAAGCAATGAAGAAGCAATATTAATAAAAATCTTAGGATATAAGCAACAAGTTACAGTCATACAGTCAACATGGGAGGAAATGGGTGATAGGAATGATGAGAAAAACTAGTAGAATAGAAGTGCAGATTTAGTGGAAAGTCTGACAGTTTTGAGGGAATTATTTGTTTAGTAGAGTGATGGCGTTTGGGAAAAAACTGTTCTTGTGTCTAGTTGTCTTGGTGTGCAGTACTCTGTAGCGACGTTTTGAGGGTAGGAGTTGAAACAATTTGTGTCCAGGATGTGAGGGGTCAGTAAATATTTTACCCGCCCTCTTTTTGACTCGTGCAGTATACAGGTCCTCAATGGAAGGCAGATTGGCAGCAATTGTTTTTTCTGAAATTCTGATTCTCCTCTGAAGTCTGTGTTGATCCTGTTGGGTTGCAGCACCAAACCAGACAGTTATAGAGGTGCAGATGACAGACTCAATGATTCCTCTGTAGAACTGAATCAGCAGCTCCTTGGGCAGTTTGAGCTTCCTGAGCTGGCGCAGAAAGAACATTCTTTGTTGTGCTTTTTTGATGATGTTTTTGATGTTAGGTGACCATTTTAGGTCTTGAGATGAAAAATACAATCTTTACTTACAATTATGTTGATTCGTGCAATTGATAGATTGCAGGCAGATAACTTTATATTCCAATCCATATTAATAACTTCTGGATGGTCCCATGTGTGAGGATGGCTTTGGATTTCATCTCACACATGTGCCCTCAGCAGAGGACAATGGAGCACACACAGAAGAAGGTAGAAAAGGTACAAGAGAAAGAAGAAAGGGGGGGGCATCTACTTTGCAGAGGTTTATATAGCCTGCAGAGCATCTGCCCCTTTTGGTCATCAAAAGGTGACACACTGGTCAGTTAATTGTGACCTGACCATAGAGATGTGTTTACAAGACAGTGCAAGCATGTAGTAGAGTAGTTAAACCCAACACTTACAAAAGAACAATATAATGCACTAAATCTATGCTACCGCACGAATCCAAGCGACCGATAAGGTCCCACAGAGTTGGCCTTCTCTGGGTCCCGTTGACTAAACAATGTCGTTTGGCGGGCCCCAGGGGAAGAGCCTTCTCTGTGGCGGCCCCGGCCCTCTGGAACCAACTCCCCCCGGAGATTAGAACTGCCAACACCCTCCCTGTCTTTCATAAACTACTCAAGACTCATTTATACCGCCAGGCATGGGGGAGTTGAGATAGCTCTTCCCCCTAGGCCATTACAAGTTATGCATGGTATGTTTGTGTGTATGTTTGGTTTTATAATAGGGGTTTTTAGTTGTGTTTATTATTGGATTGTACATGTTGTGTTTATTATTGTTGTTAGCCGCTCCGAGTCTACGGAGAGGGGCGGCATACAAATCCAATAAATTATTATTATTATTATTATTATTATTATTATTATTATTATTAATAATTAAGTAAAATTAAATAAACGACTCTAAAATCGTCATGAGATTCTACTTCCTGTACATGCGCAAAAGTCAAATCTCATACGTGTGTGCCCGCCTACCGGTCACATGGACCCTGTCCATTTTTGCTACCAGTATGCAGTGTGGCGCATACCGGCTAGCAACCCATTACTGGAAAAAGTCCCATGAAATGTATTTAATTGAGCCTAATTTTTAATTGCAGTTCAACGTAAATTAAATCTCTCTTTTTCCCCCCCTCCTGGCTTCGTCCCCTTTTAGAAATGCAATTCCTGGTTTGCTACTCAAAGACAGTCTCACGCCCTAAAAGAAAGAGGATGTTATAAAGGCCCCTACTTTAAAGATAAGATAGAAAAAAAGGGAGAGAGGATTGATTCTCACGGCAGCTTTTTTTGTAGCAAATACTTTTATTTTTTGTTCTGGCCTAAGCCATTTCTTTGTCACTGCTTCCTTTGGTTTTTATAGAATCCAGCCCCTGGCTTGATCGTGAAAAGCTCAGAATTTGTCCTTGGCCCTGAAAAAAAAGACAAACCACAAAAACCTCACACACTTCACACATCCCTCGCATTTAGCTGAGGACAGAAACAGGGCAACAGCACAAGAACGATCGGTTTGTGGAAGTTATAGAAGAGCCGTGTTCATTTGGGAACAAAAAAGAAGAGAAAAGAAAGGGGAAAAAAAGGTATCTGGTAGTACATTTTCCGCCTAACGAATTTTATTAAAAGGCTGTAGTCCGTTTCACCGAGTTGCACAAAAAGCTCCTTTGGTTTTGAATGAAATTTGTAAGTTGCAAAAGGTGCTGCCAGGCTCTGGTTATTTTTTTATTTTATTTTATTTTTTGTCAGCTCGGAGATGGCGGTTATAAAAAAAAAAACCCACACAAAATCTTGCATTTGTTTCCTCTTAGGTCTCAATTCTTTTTTTAGATGAAAGAGGATCGGATTGGGGAAGGCTTTCAGAGGAGAACTTCAGAGAACACAATGCGTGGGGTGCTGCGATATTTTTAGTTACACAACGGGATGCGTGTATGTGTAAATGTACGGTTATTCTGGTTTATAATCTTGCATTCAATCCCAGGGAGAAAAAAATATATCAGGGATTAATTTTATATCCCGCCTTAATTATTTTTTTTAATAAACAAACTTAAGGTGGTGCACATATTTATTATTATTATTTAAAAAAAATATTTTTATTGATTAGCATAAAAAAAAACAACCAGGACAGACACACATTTAACATATAGTGGGGCAACAATTACCCCGCTCGTTGTAGAAGTCTTTCTAATTCAGAAAAGGAATGTACTAAAATTTGCAAAATCAACACAATAGTTAGAATGAAAAGAAGAATTCTTGTTTTTATAAAATTTAACCATTAATAATGACAATTCTAGAAGAATAAGCTATTTTTATACATTTACTTTGCTTTCAAGACATTTAGTAATTTTTTTTGTTTTTTTATTTAACCATAAATAAATCTTATCCCAAATATTGTAAAAGGCAGATTCTTCTTGATTATTTAACCGCCTTGTCAACATATTTATTTATTTATTTATTTATTTATTTATTTATTCAAATTTTATGCCGCCCTTCTCCTTAGACTCAGGGCGGCGTACAACATGTTAGCAATAGCACTTTTTAACAGAGCCAGCCTATTGCCCCCACAATCCGGGTCCTCATTTGACCCACCTCGGAAGGATGGAAGGCTGAGTCAACCTTGAGCCGGTGATGAGATTTGAACTGCTGACCTTCAGATCTACAGTCAGCTTCAGTGGCCTGCAGTACAGCACTCTACCTGCTGCGCCACCCCGGCTCTTTTAACATATCCATTTCGGCACATTCTATAATTTTCCTTATTACTTTATTATTTTTATTATTATTTTTTATTATTTACATGCTGCCCAGTCCAATAGGACTCAGGGTGGCTAACAATAATATCTTTTCCTATTTTCTCCAAAACAACAACCCTTTGAGGTGGGTTAGGCTGAGAGAGAGGGACGAACTGTCCGAAAGTCACATAGTCGGTTTTCATGCCTAAGAATTCACCAACTCCCAGTATTTGCCAAAAGTCACCCAGTGGCTTTCATGCCAAAAGTGGGACTAAAATTCACCAATTCCTGGTATCCCCCCCAAAAAAACCAGCAAGATGGCAGCGCATGTGCGGTGCTGGAAACTCGACTACTGCTCATGCGCAGAAGAAAAAAAAAAACAGAAAAAAAATTCAATAAGTAAAAAAATTGCCCAAAAAGATGGCAACGTCCATGGACCGTTGCTGACCGAACTGGCTGTGATGTAACCAATGTTTTGCTAAGAGGCACTAAGACAGTGAAGGTAAATCAATGGCTGCCACAGGTGTCATGCGGAGCCATATCTGCTGGTACACAAGCCCGTTGCCTTAGCTCAGCTCCAACGAGCCTTCTCTGTGGCGGCCCCAGCCCTCTGGAATCAACTCCCCCTGGAGATTAGAACTGCCCCCACCCTCCCTGTATTTTGTAAACTACTCAAGACTCATTTATACCGCCAGGCATGGGGGAGTTGAGACACCTTTCCCCCAGGCTCTTTTATATTTTGTTTTATGTTTGGTATGAATGTGTTGGTTGGTTTTTTAAATAATTATAGGGTTTTATATGTTTTTTAATATTAGATTTGTTCTACTATAATATTGTTTTTATTATTGTTGTGAGCCGCCCTGAGTTTTCGGAGACGGGCAGCATACAAATCTAATAAATTATTATTAATTATTATTATTAATTATGTGTGTGCCGGCCAGCTGATTTTTGGCTCACACAGAGACTCTGGGAGGGCATTTTTGGCTTCCAGAGAGCCTCCAGGAGGATGGGGGAGGGCGTTTTTACCCTCCCCCAGCTCCAGGGAAAGCTTTGGAGCCTGAGGAGGGTGAAACAAGAGCCTCCTGGGCCCATCAGAAGTTGGGAAACAGCCTCCGGGGGCAGGGGAAGCTATTTACGCCCTCCCCAGGCATTGAATTATGGGTGCGGTCACTCGCACATGCATGATAATGCATGTGCAGGCTCTTTCAGCACCCGAGGAAAACAAGGTTTGCCAACACTGTACTGAATGTTAAAAAACCAAAACCCTGCTTTTTAAACGTGGAAAGAGGACGTCTTTCCATAAATCCTGTCCGCGGTTTCAGTGGGCAAACTCTTTCCTGCCGTTCCGATGGAGGCCTTGATCACCTCAGAGGCCTGTGGAGGAAGGCAAGGCTGTAGAGCCTCCAGCGAGGGCTCTAGGAAGGCTGTCAGAGACATATATTCAGAGCCATTCCCTTGCAATTGAATGAACTTTTAGGGGCACTGAGACCAAGCGCCCGCTGCAAGGCCCCACCGAGGCCTTGATTTGTGATTACAGCCTCTTTGCCCACAGCCTGGATAAAAGCCGCTTGCTTATTCTTCCATCTCGCCGTCTCATATTTTTGTGACCGTGGGTTATTTTACAGGCAAGGATACTTTCACATCTCCCACTACTTTGGGGGCCAAGGGCTCCTGGAGGAACATTGATTTGTTTTGGCCAGGTATAATTTACTTAGATGGGATTTCCCTGGGTCGCACAAGTCTCCTTTCTGCATCTATCATTCTGCCGTGCGAACGTCCCCTTCGGTGCCTGCCTATCATCTCGAGACTTCTTTGCTCCGTGTGAAATATTTCTTGTTTGCCTCTCTTCCCCAAAGTGCTGAGCTGGGCTGCATTTCAATCCTCCAAAATTTGCTCTATTTCTTTCACATTAGCTACTGACCTAGACACCATACCGGGTTAATTGGTATCCTCTTGAGTTTACCCTAATTATTTAATTAACTCACTTTTGTTTTTTTGGGAGTTTTGACCAGTGCCTTGAACTGTACATGAATCAAATGGTTTAAAACGAAATTTGAAGGCATGGGCACCAGAATCCCCAAACCTAGCTAACCAAGGTTAAATTTAATCGAGATTAGCACGTTGGGTAGAATGCAGCCGTTAGTGTTTGAAGCTGATGGATTGCAACCGGTTGAGGGTGATTTGAAACAAATATCTTTTAGTTTAATAGGATGTTCTCATTCGATAATCTCAAGCAGGGGAAACAAAACCATTTAACAAATAGGCTCACCGATGAATCATATTTACTGGAGGAAAGACCATTACTGTACCGCTCTCTACATGGGGCTACCTTTGAAAAGTGTTCGGAAACTTCAGATCGTGCAGAATGCAGCTGCGAGAGCAATCATGGGCTTCCCCAAATATGCCCATGTTACACCAACACTCCGCAGTCTGCATTGGTTGCAGATCAGTTTCCGGTCACAATTCAAAGTGTTGGTTATGACCTGTAAAGCCCTTCATGGCACCGGACCAGATTATCTCCGGGACCGCCTTCTGCTGCACGAATCCCAGCAACCAGTTAGGTCCCACAGAGTGGGTCTTCTCCAGGTCCCGTCAACTAAACAATGCCGCTTGGCGGGACCCAGGGGAAAAGCCTTCTCTGTGGCGGCCCTGCCCCTCTGGAACCAACTCCCCCCAGAGATTAGAATTGCCCCCACCCTCCTTGCCTTTCGTAAGTGAACCCCACCTCTGCCATCAGGCATGGGGGAACTGAGATACTCTTTCCCCCTAGGTCTTTACAATTTTATGCATGGTATGTCTGTATGTATATTTAGTTTTTTATATTAATTTTAATCGTTTTTACTATTGGATTATTTTGTATACTGTTTTATTATTGTTGTTAGTCGCCCCGAGTCTCCGGAGAGGGGCGGCATACAAATCCAATAAATCAAATCAAATCAAATCAAATCATTACAAAAGGTACAGCAGCATAGATTCAGCCATTATCAACGTGATCAGCACCTGGAATTCATGACCTGACTGTGTTGTTTTTTCCCCAGACCCCAAAATCTTTAACCTCAGATTGTCTACAGTTGACCTCTCCCCTTTTCTAAGAAGTCTGTAAGGGGCGTGCATAAGCGCACCACTGTATCTACCATCCCTGTCTTACTTTCCTATTGTCTTATTTTAGAGCAGTTTTCCAACCTTGGCAACTTTTAAGAGTTGTAGGTTTCAACTCCCAGAATTCCTCAACGGCTGGCTGAGGAATTCTGGAAGTTGAAGTCCATAAGTCTTAAAACTGGAGTCTTTAAGATCTTGGAGTCCTAGTGGACAACCATTTAAATATGAGCCAGCCGTGTACAGCATCTGCCAAAAAAGCCAACACAGTTCTAGGCTGCATTAACCGAGGGATAGAATCAAGATCACGTGAAGTGTTAATACCACTTTATAAGGCTTTGGTAAGGCCACACTTGGAATACGGCATTCAGTTTTGGTCGCCACGATGCAAAAAGGATGTTGAGACTCTAGAAAGAATGCAACAAAGATGATTAGGGAACTGGAGGCTAAAACATATGAAGAACATGGAATCCAGGAAGTGATCATCTTGGCGTCCTTAGCAACCTGCCGGTGACATTAAAGCTCCGCCCCCGGAATCTCTTTGTGGGAGGGATTCCCCGTTCGGGTTCGAGTTCGGTTTGGGTTCGGCCGAATTTTGCGTAAAGTTCGTCCAAACTTGCCGAACCCGAACACCGTTGGGTTCGCTCATCACTACTTACAAGCAAGTTCTTGTCCATGCACTCAATATTTTAGGGCCAGTATTTCTATATAGATCAGCTCTTAAGAAGGGAAGTGCTCGTGTTAGTTCTTGGATCACATGTTTCTCCACTGTTGGCGACTTTAAAAGGTGTGGACTTCAACTCCCAGAATTCCCTGGGCAGCATCCCAGCTGGACAATTCTGGGAATTGAAACCCACCCATCTCAAAGTTGTAAGTCTAATGCCTTGGATTTTATACCATTTGAAAATGAAAAGCAGTGCTTGGACTTTATATCAATTAGGCCTTCAGTGATGGTCTGTGTTCTGTCGGGCCCTCTGGTAGAATCCTCCCAAAAATTCACAGGTACAAATTTCAGACACACACACATTTGAAAATGCAAAACAATATTCTTTATAATGAAAATTCACTTAAACTAAGCCCTCTTTTGTTATAGCAAAGAGCACTCGTCTCCAAACAAACTGGTAATTTATACAAGTCCCTTATCAGTCCTGTGATACTTAGCTTGCAGCTGTGAGGCAATTCACAGTCCTTCTTTCACAAAGTGAAACACACTTTGCTCTGGTTTAGTTTCAAAGCAGGGAAAAACCAGCACACAAAAAGTCAAAGTCAGTAAAGCAATCATGAAACACAACAAATGATCAGATAATCCTCCACAATGGCCAAACCTACAGGCTGCTATTTATAGCAGCCTCACTCATTACCACAGCCCCACCCAACCACAGGTGGCCTCATTTTCTTTGATAATAATCTCTCAGTTGTTGTTGCCTATGCATCGCTCTACGCATGGGTGGCTGTATCATTAACTCTTGTTCCGAATCCAAGGAGGAGCTAGATAATTGATCTCCTGAGCTGTCTGCCACACTCTCCTCCTCCCTGTCACTCATGTCTTCTTGGTCAGGGGAGCCTTCATCAGCAGATTCCACCGGGGGCAAAACAGGCCTGCAGCATGTGGATGTCTCCCACACATCCACAGTCCTTGGGGCAGGAGCTGGGCCAGAGCTAACCACAACAGTCTGTGGCAATGGTGGGTTGCCGCCAGTTTGGACCGACAATATTGTAAACTATCCTGGGGTGTGTGTGTCGTGACTTGCGCTGTGTATTTATTGATATGTTTAAGTACTGCCCAGTTCTTGTTGTCTTGCCCGTAGACAAATATTTTTTGGGGAAGGATATTTGCCTGCCAGAAAAAAAACAGCAGAGCAGACAGAACATCAATGCCAAAAACCTAATATGTCTGACTTTTTTCCTCCTTTTATTTTCACTTTAATTGCATTACTCCTTGGCGGACAATCCTGCTTTCACATTTTTCAATATGTCTTCACAAGTTAAAAGCGGCTATCTGACAGCTTTCGGCTTGGCAAGAATATTGCAGCCTTCATTCGCTTGGGATTCTGGGAGGTGTAGTCTGGCACACAGCTGAAGGTCACAGAGGGTTCTGGGAGGTGTAGTCTGGGACATAGCTCAGGACCACAGGAACCTTCTGTGGGGTTTCTTGTGAAAGTATGGCTCCCTCTTTGCCCCTGCGCCTCTTTCCACAGAAGTCTCTGGCTTTTCATTCAATCCATTAACTTGGTTACCAAATTAACACATTTTTAAGGTGAACATATACTGCTCAAAAAATAAAGGGAACACTCAAATAACATATCCTAGATCTGAATTTTATGGGTTTTATGTGCTTTTTAATATTAGATTTGTTTTCGCTGGAATATTGTTTTTATTATTGTTGTGAGCTGCCCCGAGTCTTCGGAGAGGGGCGGCATACAAATCTAATAAATTGAATTGAATTGAATGAATGAAATATTCTCATTATATACTTTGCTCTGTACAAATTTGAATGTGCACAACAGCAGGTGAAATTGATTGTCAATCAGTGTTGCTTCCTAAGTGGACAGTTTGATTTCACAGAAGTTTGATTTAATATGGAGTTATATTGTGTTGTTTAAATGTCCCCTTTATTTTTTTTGAGCAGTGTATATTATATAGAGCGCTGGTGAGACCCCATTTGGAATACTGTGTTCAGTTCTGGAGACCTCACCTACAAAAAGATATTGACAAAATTGAATGGGTCCAAAGACAGGCTACAAGAATGGGGGAAGGTCTTAAGCATAAAACGTATGAGGAAAGACTTCATGAACTCAATCTGTATAGTCTGGAGGACAGAAGGAAAAGGGGGGACATGATCGAAACATTTAAATATGTTAAAGGGTTAAATAAGGTTCAGGAGGGAAGTGTTTTTAATAGGAAAGTGAACACAAGAACAAGGGGACACAATTTGAAGTTAGTTGGGGGAAAGATCAAAAGCAACGTGAGAAAATATTATTTCACTGAAAGAGTAGTAGATCCTTGGAACAAACTTCCAGCAGACGTGGTTGGTAAATCCACAGTAACTGAATTTAAACATGCCTGGGATAAACATAGATCCATCCTAAGATAAAATACAGGAAATAGTATAAGGGCAGACTAGATGGACCATGAGGTCTTTTTCTGCCGTCAGTCTTCTATGTTTCTATGTTTCTATTAAGAAGTAGGAGTGATGCACTGGCCTAGAAGTGGAGCTCTCAACTCATAATCCGGAGGCTGTGGGTTCGGTCCTAGGTAGAGGCAAATATTTTTCTCTCTAAGCACAATGAGAATTTATTTCTGCTGAGCAAAAACTCCACATCAATCCCTGAATGAAATTTTACCCATGATATGCTCCTTGGAGACTGCTGTTCCAAAGCATTTTTGGAATGCTAATAGCTGTTTTCTATGGAAAGGGAGAGGAAAATCCTGCTGAGGTCCAAAAGGATTCTTAAGCCATTAGTGCACAGTGGTTAGAGTGCAGTACTGCGGGCTATTTCTGCTGCCTGCCGGTTGCCTGCAATTTGGCAGTTCAAATGTCACCAGGCTCAAGGTTGACTCAGCCTTCCATCCTTCCAAGGTGGGTAAAATGAGGACTCAGGTTGTTGGGGGCAAGAGGCTGGCTCTGTAAACCGCTTAGAGAGGTCTGCAAAGTGGTATATAAATCTAAGTGCCATTGCTGAGTACTATTCTGTCCCTTGCCCAATAAACAAGCTGTGTTTGCTAGGTTATCACCACCTTGGCTTACCCTTGGGCTCTTCAGTTACTCCAGTCTCCATACTGAGTCAGCAACTAACCCCGGTTGAGTTCACACCACACGCAAAGCCAGAATGTGATGGGTTTGCAGTTCAGAAGGTCACTTACCAGTGGTGAGCACATGGCTTGGTGCCAGCAACCTCTGAATTGAAATCTGCAGCGTTGTCCTCTGAATCTTGGCTTGCTTTTATTTATTTATCATCTATCTATCTGTCTGTCTGTCTGTCTGTCTGTCTGTCTGTCTGTCTGTCTGTCTGTCTGTCTGTCTGTCTGTCTGTCTGTCTGTCTATCTATCTATCTATCTATCTATCTATCTATCTATCTATCTATCTATCTATCTATCTATCTATCTATCTATCTATTGGATTTGTATGCCGCCTCTCTCCGGAGACTTGGGGCAGCTAACAGCAATAATAAAACAGCATATAATAATAATCCAATACTAAAAACAGTTAAAAACCCATTATTATAAAAACCAAACATACATACAGACATACCATGCATAATATTGTAAAGGTCTAGGGGGAAAGAGTATCTCAATTCCCCCATGCCTGGTGGCAGAGGTGGGTTTTAAGAAGCTTACGAAAGGCAAGGAGGGTGGGGGCAATTCTAATCTCTGGGGGGAGTTGGTTCCAGAGGGCCGGGGCCGCCACAGAGAAGGCTCTTCCCCTGGGTTCCACCAAGCGACATTGTTTAGTTAATGGGACTCGGAGAAGACCCACTCTGTGGGACCTAACTGGTCACTGGGATTCATGCAGCAGAAGGCGGTCCCGGAGATAATCTGGTCCGGTACCATGAAGGGCTTTATAGGTCATAACCAACACTTTGAATTGTGACCGGAAACTGATTGGCAACCAATGCAGACTGCGGAGTGTTGGTGTAACATGGGCATATTTGGGGAAGCCCATGATTGCTCTCGCAGCTGCATTCTGCACGATCTGGAGTTTCCGAACACTTTTCAAAGGTAGCCCCATGTAGAGAGCGTTACAGTAGTCGAACCTCGAGGTGATGAGGGCATGAGTGACTGTGAGCAGTGAGTCCCGGTCCAAATAGGGCCGCAACTGGTGCACCAGGCGAACCTGGGCAAACGCCCCCTTCGCCACAGCTGAAAGATGTTTCTCTAATGTGAGCTGTTTTACTGGTTTTTTTGCTTTCCTCTGGCTGTGTTCACACAACACACCAGTTCTGGTTCTTAAAGTTATGGCCTGGGGACCCCTGGAGGACTCTGGGACTCTTTCAAAGGTTCCAAGAGGTCAAATATATGAATATTTTAAAATTTCTCTGTTTTCATTTCCAAGATTGTAAATATAGACAGGTATCTAAACTCACATAAACCCAAACCTCTTTGGGGTCCTCTTGAAGTAATTTTTAAGAGTGCAAAGGAGTCAGGGGACTAAAGTATCTGAGAATCGCTGGCTTAGAGTAAAAACTGAAAAGTTTGCACAGTGGTACCTCTGCTTACAAACTTAATTTGTTCCATGACCAGGTTCTTAAGTATAAAAGTTTGTACGTAGAAGCAATTTTTCCCATAGGAATCAATGTAAAAGCAAATAATGTGTGTAATTGGGGAAACCACAGGGAGGATGAAGGCCCTGTTTCCTCCCAGGAGATTCCTAGAGAGGCCCTACGGAGGCTTCTCTCTGCCTTTTTTGGCCCTGTTTCCTCCCAGGAGATTCCTAGAGAGGCCCCATGGAGGCTTCTCCCTGCTTTTTCCAGCCCTGTTTCCTCCCAGGAGATTCCTAGAGAGGCCCCACGGAGGCTTCTTCCTGCTTTTTCCAGCCCTGTTTCCTCCCAGGAGATTCCTAGAGAGGCCCCAAGGAGGCTTCTCTCTGCCTTTTCTGGCCCTGTTTCGTCCCAGGAGATTCCTAGAGAGGCCCCACGGAGGTTTCTCCCTGCCTTTTCCAGTTACAGTTTTGGAGGCTCAGGTTTGTAAGTGGAAAATGGTTCTTGAGAAGAGGCAAAAAAAAATCTTGAACACGTGGTTCTTATCTAGAAAAGTTCGTAAGTAGAGGCATTCTTAGGTAGAGGTACCACGGTACTTGTTATTAGAGCTGTGTTTCTCAACTTTGGGAACTTTAAGATGTGTGAACTTCAATTCCCAGAACTCCCCAGCCAGCCAGAATGTCTTCTGGGTGTGGTCAAAAAAGTCAAAATGGCTGCTGCAGCGGCTTACTTTATTGATTAGCCTTTGGCCCATATCAAAGTGCTGAGTTCCCGACACATTATTATTATTAAAACTGCTGATAAAAACAATTGAAAATGGAATTGGGAAAAAAAAACTGATTGAAAATGAAATTGGAATAAAATACAGTTTTAAATGAACTTGGAATGAAAGAATTTAAGAGATAGATAAATAAAATATGATAAAATTATATTTCGGGATCACAATCTACCCCAATCAGTCCCACATATACAGACTTCCCTTTTTGTATTTATCGCAACACCTGTAAAAAGAAGGTGAGACTTCAATCACACCTTCTCAGCAGCCATCTTGCCTTTTTTTTTTAACATAATTTTTTTATTTTCTCCAACATAGAATAAAAAGTGATGCATAGTTTCCAGCACAAGATCAAGCTTATTATCAAACATATACATTTTTTTAATTTTTACTTTGTAGTCATTCGGTGGAGGCTTTTGTATCTCTTTCTTTCACAAAAGGACTCTACAAACATATAATATCTTATATATTCATAAACCTCTTAAAATATACCTTTTCTCCATCCAATATCCAATCCCTCCAATATTAAAACATTACAATAGCCTATACATTAAGCGCTGCTCATCAAATTCACATCTTGTTTTAATCTTACAAATCTATTGAACTAATTGTCCCAATAACTAATTATCTTATAATACATAGTAGCAAAGTAGATTATATATAAAATGAATCTTCATATTACAAAAAAAAAATCTAGAAAACCGTAATCCTACTGATTATTCTGATAGCTAATTATATCATAATGTATAATAATAAATTAGATGTGCGCATTACAACTAAAAAAATTAAATGAATATATATATATATATATATGATATGATTTTGGCTTTTTTTAACAACAATCCCATTGTTGTGTTAATAAATTATAAATCTCAAAGTCGCTTCTTTGAGCATCTAAGTTTTGCTCTGACTATACGATATCCAGTACAGTGGTACCTCGAGATACGAGTTTAATTCGTTCCGGACCTGGGCTCTTAAGTCGAGCAGCTCTTATCTCGAACGACTTTTCCCCATAGGAATTAATGTAAATAATTTTAATTGGTTCCAGCCCTCAAAAAACTCACAAAGTTAGTCTAAATTATGCAGAAAGACATGTTTTTAATGAAGAAATGTACATGTACATATAAATGAATAATGAAGTTTCTTTCACTTAACTTGTAAACTTTCTTAAACTTTTAAATTTACATATGTTCAACTTCTCTGCCACCCAATCCTGTAGGACAGAGGTCCCCAACCCTTTTTGCACCAGGGACCGGCTTTAAGCGATCAAGAGAGGAATGGGTGAATGAATGGACGGAGGGTGGGAAGGAAGGAAGGAAAGAGGGAAGGGACAGGAACAGAGGAAGGAAGCAAGGAAACTTATGAAAGGGGAGAGTAAGAGAGGAATGAGTGAAGGGAGGGAGGGAGGGAAGAAGGTGGGAAGGAGAAAGAAAAGAAGAAATAGAGGAAGGGAAGGTAAAAGAGAGAAAGAAAAAGAGCAAGAAAGAAAGCAAGAAAGAAAGAAAGAAAGAAAGAAAGAAAGAAAGAAAGAAAGGGGGAAGGGACAGGAACAGAGGAAGGAAGCAAGGAAACTTATGAAAGGGGAGAGTAAGAGAGGAATGAGTGAAGGGAGGGAGGGAAGAAGGTGGGAAGGAGAAAGAAAAGAAGAAATAGAGGAAGGGAAGGTAAAAGAGAGAAAGAAAAAGAGCAAGAAAGAAAGCTGCAAGCACCCCCCCGAGCCCCCCAGGCCGGCTGCAACCTTTTAAAACATGCGCGCCGCTTCGCAGCTGTCTCCTGAAGCCGAACGCGGAAGTTAGCGTTTGGCTTCAGGAGACAGCTCCTTGGCGCTTGTATCTCGAATTTGGGCTTGTAAGTAGAACAAAAATATCTCTCCCCTCCCAGCTCTTATCTCGAGTTGCTCTTAAGTAGAGCAGCTCTTATGTCGGGGTTCCACTGTATATTGCTTTCAATTTCTCCCTTGAGAATGTCAAATAGCTGACTTGGTTGCCTCTCTACATTTTACCCTTACAACAACAACCCTGTCGGGTAGGTTCAGCTTGCAGAAAGTCACTTGCTGGTTTGCGTTGAAGGGAAGTTTCACCCTGGAATTCCTGGTCAAAAGCCAACATTTTAATCATTTCATTTCTGCTTTACGCTGCTTGAATTTATCTCCTTGTCGCTTTTTATAGCATTTGTCCTCTAAGAACAATTAGGTCTATGCAGTAACCGTTCAAAATTTCTCCATCTCAGCTTGATGGGGAATTTCCTCCACCTCCCCTCCCCAAATTCGGTGACCAACTATAATAATAATAATAATAATAATAATAATAATAATAATAATAATAATAATAATAATAATAATAATTAATAATAATAATAATACAAAACATGTGACAGTGATACCCAGCATAGTGATCTCGTTTGCTGTGTTGTATTGTTGATATAATCATCATCATCATCTCCAGCCATAATCCATCCCTCTTCCCTCCTTCCTCCTCCACATTTTTTCTTCCCCAGCTTTTGCATTTCCTACCTGGTTCCTTTGCCCTCTTTTTCTTCCTCTATATCAGTGGTTTTCAACCTGGGGGTCGGGACCCCTTTGGGGGTCGAACGACAGCTTCACAGGGGTCACCTCAGACCACGGGAAAAGACAAATTTCCCATGGGGTTAAGAACTAAAGCTTCTATTCTGGCACCTTGGAACATATTTTTACAATCCGACCAATCAGGCGTTTAGAATGGGGGTGTCCCTCTGACCTTCTTGCCAATCAGCTTAAAGCTCTGTTGGGAGAATTGGTGCTAGAGTTATGGTTGGGAGTCACCACCACATGAGGACCTGTATTAAGGAGTCGCAGCGTTAGAAAGATTGAGAACCACTGTCCTATGTCCAGAGATGGATTCCTTCCGGTTTGCACCGGTTCTACAAAACTAATAGTAAACCAATTATGAAGTCACAGAGCATGTTTGCTTGCTTGCTTGCTTGCTTGCTTGCTTATTTATTTATTTACTTACTTACTTACTTACTTACTTACTTACTTACTTACTTACTTACTTACTTACTTACTTACTTACTTACTTACTTACTTACTTACTTACTTACTTATTGCATTGCTTGATTGCTTGATTGCTTGATTGCATTTATATGCCGCTCACTCCAAACAGACTCTGTTGTTCTATTGTTGCTGGTCTGTTGATGCGGCCATCTTTTGGTGGGAAATTTTTTTGGGGGAATTTTTTGCCAGTTTTTGCTTCTGCACATGCAGAGAAGGTGCCATCTTGTTTTTGCCTTTTTCTTTTGCTATTTTTTTGCCGGGTTTTGTTTCTGGGAGAAAGCGAATAGGCAGCAAAGTAAGTTAGAACCCACCCCTGCCTCTATCTCTTTATAGGGCTGGTTAGCAAACTTCCTTGTCTTATACAGGTCAGGTGCTGGTCTGGCTGTCCTCCACTCTTGAAATTAAAAAATAAAAGAGTAACCTAATCCCTCCAACCAAGAAGAAGTACCTAGATTGAAAAAATAATAAAGAGGATTGAATTCCTCCCCTTCTTCCCAGCATCTTGCATTAGCTGTCGGCCACTGAGCTGGCCAATGGATGTGTTTGTGTATTTGTGTACAGTGAAGGGTGGAGAGAATCAAAAGATAATAAGCATAATTGGAAACTAATCCCAGCAGGGCAGCTTGTTGTGGCTTAGAAAAGAAGAGGGGCTTGTCGAGAAGCAACAGCAAACAATCATTTGTCGCAGACGCTGAAAATGGACTCTTTTGGCCTCAGCTACATTTTTAGGACTGGAAATCACATACCCGAGTTGTTGGTTGAGAGATAGTTGTCAGGGCTACTGCAGATGTGGGTTCCTGCCAGTTTGGATCAGTTTGGACCGGTTCTATAGAACCATAGTGGGAATCCCATCACTGGCTTAAGGTTGACTCAGCCTTCCATCCTTCCCAGCTGGGTAAAATGAGGACCCAGATTGTGGTGGCAATAGGCTGGCTCTGTCGAAAAGTGCTATTGCTAACATGCCGGCCCGAGTCTTCGGAGAGGGGTGGCATACAAATCTAATAAATAATAATTTCATAAGCTACTTAAAACCCACCTCTGCCGTCAGGCAAGGGGGAAATGAGATCCTCTTTCCCCCTAGGCCTTTACAATTCTATGCATGGTATGTATGTATGTATGTTTGGTTTTTTATATTAATGGGTTTTTTAATCATCTCTAGTATCAGATTACTATTGTACACTGTTTTATTGTTGCTGTTAGCCGCCCCGAATCTCCGGAGAGGGGCGGCATACAAATCCAAGAAAGAAAGAAAGAAAGAAAGAAAGAAAGAAAGAAAGAAAGAAAGAAAGAAAGAAAGAAAGAAAGAAAGAAAGTTGTAAGCCGCCCTGAGTGTAAGGAGAAGGGCGGCATAAAAATCGAATAAATAAACACATAAATAAATCCCCCTCCCGCTTGCTGAATTGGCAGTGATGGCCGAGATTGGATAAGTGCCACCATCTTTTTTTAGCACTGCACATGTTTGTGCACTCATGCACATCCACGCAGCATGGGAGGTAAGCCAGAACCCACCCCTAGGTGACTGGCAGTAAAAACAGTCATTGGGCATTGAACGTCAAGTCCCATCATCCTCAGTCTTCATGTTGACGGTTAGGCTGCCTAAAGATTGTTCAGCCAGTGTATCTGGAAAGAGACCCATGTAAGGGCAGGAAGTTTCGACCTGTTACAGGTAGTTCTTGACTTACAAATTGGGACCAGAATTTCTGTTTCTAAGCAAGTGAGTCGTTAAGTAAATTGTGTTTTACTTTCAACTTTTCTGTGCATAGTTAAGTGAAATGAATCACCAGAGTTAAAGGAAACATTTGGTTGTTGTGAATACAAAAACAAGGGGGCACAATCTGAGGTTACTTGGGGGAAAGATCAGAAGCAACGTGAGAAAATAGTCCTCAAAATAAATAAAGGGAACACTTAAACAACACTATTTAACTCCAAGTCAATCAAAGTTCTGTGGAATCAAACTATCTACTTAGGAAACAACACAGATCGACAATCAATTTCACCTGCTGTTGTGCACATTCAGCTTTGTACAGAACAAAGTATTCAATGAGAATATTTCATTCATTCAGATCTAGGATGTGTTATTTGAGTGTTCCCTTTATTTTTTTTTGAGCAGTATATTTTACTGAAAGAGTAGTAGATGCTTGGAACAAACTCCCAGCAGACGTGGTTGGTAAATCCACAGTAACTGAGTATAAACATGCCTGGGATAAACATATATCCATCCTAGAATAAAATACAGGAAATAGTATAAGATGGACCAGGAGGTCTTTTTCTGCTGTCAATCTTCTACAGTATTTTTTTTATGTTAAGCAAATGTTTGAGGTTCCCAAATTTTCCAGCCATAATGCTTCAAGATATTTGGACTTTTTGAATTACACATACCTAGCTGGGGAATTCTGGGAACTAAAGTTCAGACAGCTTAATTTTTTTAAAAAAAATTAAGGACAAAAAAATTAATCTTTTTTTGTCCGTACATTTTTTTAAACAAAAATCAACACAAAAATAGTTTGTCACAGAAGTGACTGCCTGCGAAGGCTCCTGGATTGGGGTGGTAAAGCAAATGCAGAAGTCATATGCTCTGTCCCATATTTGGGTAGACCAGATTGCCCTGAGAGACCAGAAAAACACTCAGAGAATTTAAAGTTGCCAAGGATGAGAAACATTGAGCCGGGGTGGCGCAGCAGGTAGAGTGCCATACTGCAGGCCACTGAAGCTGACTGTAGATCTGAAGGTCAGCGTTTCAAATCTCATCACCGGCTCAAGGTTGACTCAGCCTT
The DNA here is from genome assembly GCF_031021105.1 of Erythrolamprus reginae. Classification (NCBI taxonomy): domain Eukaryota; kingdom Metazoa; phylum Chordata; class Lepidosauria; order Squamata; family Dipsadidae; genus Erythrolamprus; species Erythrolamprus reginae. The sequence goes on from NC_091960.1 coordinate 8,075,286, forward strand.
CCATCCTTCCAAGGTGGGTAAAATGAGGACCCGGATTGTGGGGGCAACAGGCTGGCTCTGTTAAAAAAGTGCTATTGCTAACATGTTGTAAGCCGCCCTGAGTCTAAAGAGAAGGGCGGCATAAAAATCGAATGAATGAATGAATGAATGAATGAATGAATGAATGAATGAATGATCGAATAAACAAATAAACAAATAAACAAATAAACAAATAAACAAATAATCAAATAAACAAATAAACAAATAAACAAATAAACAAATAAACAAATAAACAAATAAACAAATAAACAAATAAACAAATAAATAAACAAACAAACAAACAAACAAACAAACAAATAAACATTGGACTGAAACTCCATGGGGCCTCTCTAGGAATCTCCTGGGAGGAAACAGGGCCTCCACCCTCTGTGGTTTCCCCAATCACACACATTATTTGCTTTTACATTGATTCCTATGGGAAAAATCGCTTCTTCTTACAAACTTTTCTACTTAAGAACCTGGTCATGGAACGAATTAAGTTTGTAAGTAGAGGTACCACTGTATTTAAAGAGTTAAAGATATCCAACCATCTGGAAAAAAAAATATCTGGCTGCAGGCTACTTGGTTTGTGATGGCTCTTGCATCCATGCAAATCATCTTTTGATGATTCATCTCTGCAACCCATCAAGAGAAATCATTGCACAGTTGCTGAGAGAGGATGGAATTGCAGCCTTTGGAATCTCTCTCCATTTTCCTTTAAATCTGCCACAAAAGAAAATCAGGCAGCCCTTCCCACTTCCTCTCCCCACCCCCAAGCTAAAGTGTCCTACTTGCTACAGGAGATGGGGGAGAAGAGAGGAAGGGAAAAAAATGAGAAAGAAACCCACCTCTCTTCTCGCCTTCCCTGTAAAACAGAACAGTGGCAAAGTTCAACGTGAAGTGGATTATTTGCCGCGCTGACTGAAGTTTTGAGAACTTTTTAAAGTTTCTTTTGTACTTTTCTTCCCACGGCTGATTCAGGCTAAATGCAAAAAACTGGGTTAGCACAGCCCAGTTCCTAAACAATGGATTATTGCCACAAGCTCATCCACAAATGGTATTTCAAACTTGGTTTATTGTATTTGGTGAATCTGGCTTCCGGATTTAGCTATGATCTTTGTTTCTTTCAAACTATCTGACCATTAACCAAAATAAGGTCGGTCGGTCAGGCGGTCTATCTATATATCTCTATATCCATCCATCCATCCATCCATCTCTTCTGTCTTCTGTCATCTGTCCGTCCATCCACCCATCCACCCACCCACCCACCTACCCACCCATCTCTTCTCTCATCTGTCCATCCGTCCATCCCATCCCATCCCTCCCTCCCTCCCTCTCTCCCTCTCTCTCTCTCTCTCTCTCTCTATCTATCTTCTATCTGCCTGCCTGCCTACCAATCCATCCTCTGTCACTCATCAATCCATCCATTCTACCCACCCTCCCTTCATGGCACTGGGCCAGATTATCTCCAGGACCGCCTTCTGCCGCACGAATCCCAGCGACCAGTTAGGTCCCACAGAGTGGGCCTTCTCCGGGTCCCGTCAACTAAACAATGTTGTTTGGTGGGACCCAGGGAAAGAGCCTTCTCTGTGGCGGCCCCAGCCCTCTGGAACCAACTCCCCCCAAAGATTGGGAATAGCCCCCACCCTTCTTGCCTTTCGTAAGCTTCTTAAAACCCACCTCTGTCGTCAGGCATGGGGGAACTGAGATATTCTTTCCCCCTAGGCTTTTACAATTTATGTATGGTATATTTGTATGTATGATTGGTTTTAAAATAAGGGTTTTTAGCTGTTTTAGTATTGGATTGTCGCATGTTGTTTTTACCACTGTTGTTAGCCGCCCCGAGTCTACGGAGAGGGGCGGCATACAAATCCAATAAACATAAACATAAACACATTATTTCAAGACACCAGTATTTCTCTTAGTTGATCAGAAAAGCTGGCTGATGAATTCTTCTCAAGGTCGCTAAAGATGAGCACCATTGATTTATGGGCAACATATGCCTAACAGCGACTGGGTTATTCAAATTTCAAGACTTCAAAAACTCACCACCACTGCCACCATTAGCCAGATTCATCCATTGTACGCTGAGTCCTGGTGGCTTGCTTGAATTATAGTTTGCAGAACAAGCATGCTGGCAGGGAGGATTGTGGGAGTTGAAGTCCATGCAATTTAAAGTTGCCAAGCTTTGAGAAATATTGGCCTCTTTGATGGGAGCTGTCCAACATCTCTGGAGCTTTTCCCCTTTGCTGACCGGAAGGGCTAACTTGCCATTTCTGAATCGGCGGAACTTTATAGTGGCATGTAATTGTCTCACTCCATTATAGTCCCCATCCTTGCCAATCCCTTGTTTTCTCTCCAGAAAAAATAGATGATGAAGCGCAACATATTTCATCCCTGTTTACCCCTGTTTAGGAAGCTCTCCAGTGCTGCTGCAATTATTATTTATTATTTGGCTGCATAGCGAGAGGTATAACAAGCAGGAAGAGGGAGATTGTGATCCCCTTATATAGAGCGCTGGTGAGACCACATTTGGAATACTGTGTTCAGTTCTGGAGACCTCACCTACAAAAAGATATTGACAAAATTGAACGGGTCCAAAGACGGGCTACAAGAATGGTGGAAGGTCTTAAGCATAAAACGTATCAGGAAAGACTTAATGAACTCAATCTGTATAGTCTGGAGGACAGAAGGAAAAGGGGGGACATGATCGAAACATTTAAATATGTTAAAGGGTTAAATAAGGTTCAGGAGGGAAGTGTTTTTAATAGGAAAGTGAACACAAGAACAAGGGGACACAATCTGAAGTTAGTTGGGGGAAAGATCAAAAGCAACGTGAGGAAATATTATTTCACTGAAAGAGTAGTAGATCCTTGGAACAAACTTCCAGCAGACGTGGTTGGTAAATCCACAGTAACTGAATTTAAACATGCCTGGGATAAACATAGATCCATCCTAAGATAAAACACAGGAAATAGTATAAGGGCAGACTAGATGGACCAGGAGGTCTTTTTCTGCCGTCAGTCTTCTATGTTTCTGTGTTTCTATTTATGTAAACCTATTGGCCACCCAACTCTGGTGGGCTCCGAGTGGCGTATCCACCAGGGCGGAGGGAAAAACCCACCCATAACAACAGCTCAAAAACATGAAATCAAGCAGGCAGCCCAGGCTAAAAGGATCTAATATATATGAAATCAATCAAACTAAACGGGAGCCAGCAAACCTGTGGGAATAAGTGGGAACGGACTACTTGAAAACTTGGATAGTTTTAAAATGACTTAGGCAGAGGAAGGCAACATCTGGAGGACAGAACTGGGGGGGGGGGAATCAGGGTGCATCATTTGTGCTGTGTTCTAACCTAATGTAAACTGCTCCAAACTAGACTGCAGAAAATGCGACTTCAGCAACAGAGCGATCAATGCCTGGAACGCATTTCCTGTCTCTGTGGTTTCTTCCCCAAACCCCAAAAACTTTAATCTCAGATTGTCTACAGCTGACCGCTCCCCTTTTCTAAGCCCCATTGTGCCTACCGTCCCTGTCCTACCGTTCTATTGTCTTCTTTTATCATTATTTATTACTTAGGTTATGCTTATTCAAAGTACAATCCTATACTCGTTCTAATAAACAAACAAATGAACAAATAAATAAATAGATAAATAATACAAATGAATTAATAATAAATAATCTATCTATCTATCTATCTATCTATCTATCTATCTATCTATCTATCTATCTATCTATCTATCTATTTCAAACTTGGTTTATTGTATTCGGTGAATCTGGCTTCCAGATTTAGCTATGATCTTTGTTTCTTTCAAACTATCTGACCATTAACCAAAATAAGGTTGGTCGGTCGGTCAGACGGTCTATCTATATATCTCTATATCCATCCATCTCTTCTGTCTTCTGTCATCTGTCCGTCCACATGGCTTCAAGGGCTTGCCTGCCTTTTAAACCCTGCTAAGGAGGACCACACCCAAACCCAGCTGTTCCTAATTCAATGCTGATAATACTTCTTTAATTGCTCCTTTCTTTGATCTGAACGTCTCTGTCGCATGTCAATGACGGCTTGTGCTTCATCACCTAATGACTCCAAGCTACTGGCTGGGGAGAGCCCCCCCCGGGGCTCTCATGCTGTTCTCCTTCGTCCCATTCCTGACTTTCCTCTACCCCGTCCGATTGCTCAGCCCCCTCCTCTTGGCTGTCATCCTCCTCCGGGCATGGAGCCAGCAGAGACACAGCCGGTCCCTGAGCAGCCTCAGGCTGAACCACAACATCTACCTACCTACCTACCTACCTACCTACCTACCCATCTATCTCTATATCCATTCACCCATCTCTTCTGCCTTCTGTCTGTCTGTCTGTCTGTCTATCCATCCATCCATCCATCCATCCATCCATCCATCCATCCATCCATCCATCCATTCATTTCTTCTGTCATCCATCCATCTATCCATCCGTCCATCTGTCCGTCCGTCTATCTAATCTATCTCTACATCCATTCATCCATCTCTTCTGTCTGTCTGTCTATCTATCTGTCTCTCTGTCTGTCTGTCGGTCCGTCTACCTACCTACCTACCTACCTACCTACCTACCTACCTACCTACCTACCTACCTACCTACCTATCTATCTATCTATCTATCTATCTATCTATCTCTATATCCATTCATCCATCTCTTCTGTCTGTCTGTCTATCTGTCTGTCTGTCCGTCCGTCCGTCCATCCATCCATCCATCCATTTATCTACTTAGGCAGGGAAAGGCAACATCCTGAGGATAGAACTGTCCGTGTATGGGGGGGGGGGGAATCAGGGCGCATCATTGGTGCTGTGTTTAGGTTCCAAGTGGGGAAAGGACCTGGATGGGTTTTCTGCGAGGTTCAGCCTGGCCGTTTCGGTAAACGAACCAGGAGGATCTGCCTGCAGCCCGAGCCAAGCGCTGGAAGTGCTGAGCAGCTACGTTCTTCTTTTAGCTTCCTTAATTTGTAAGAAATCAGTAAAGGTCGCCCTTTACTTTGAGGTCTGTTCTATCTGCTCCGCCTGGCAAAGACGGTGGATGCCGGGAGAAAAAGAGAGCCAGCCGAGCACAATCGGTGGGGGAGAAGAGCGTCCCCCTTTTTTGAACAAAATGTCAGCTTTCTGGCTTCATCCCTAAATCCTTTCCATTATTTCTGGGCTGAAGAGGGAGGGAGGGAGGGAGGGGAGGGCCACGCTGGGTGGGGAGGTGGGAATTGCCGTGCCGAGTTCTTTGCTGCATTACATCCCCGGCAAAGCCAGCAGCTCTGTTGCCGCTGCCTCTTGCAGCGCGTGGAGGAGATTAACTGCGGCTCCCTTCCACCGCAGTGGCCCCCCAGCACAGAAGCAGGAGGTGGGCAGGTGTAGTGAACCGGGAAATAGCGCTAAGGCGGTTCTGCCGCAGACTTAGGCTACACGTTGATCAGATCAGCTCCCTCGGAAAATGCCAGCTTGGGAAACGGGGGCGGCGGGGGGAGAGGGAGGGGGACAAGAAAGGGGGAGGGGGAGAGATTCCTGATTCTTCGTATGTAAAACAAAGGAGCAGGGAAACAGTAAGGCAGAGGGGCAGGTCAGGAGGCCTCCCTCCCTCCCTTCTTCCCTTCCTCTTTTCCTCCTTCTCTGCATCCCTTCTTTTCCTTCTTCCCTTCAACTTCCTTCTTTCCTTCCCTCCCTCCCTCCCTCTTTCATTCCATTTTCTCTTTTCCTCCATCCCTCTCTGCATCTCTTCTTTCTTTCCTTCTTTCTTTCCTTCCTTCCTTCTTTCCTTCCCTCCCTTCCTCCCTCTTTCCATTTTCTCTTTTCCTCCTCCCTCTCTGAATCTTTTTCTTCCTTCCTTCTCTCCCTCCCTCCCTCCATCCTTTCCTTTTTCTTTTTCTTCTGCCCTCCCTCCATATTCCTTTTCCTTCCTTTCTTCCTTCCTTCCCTTCATTTTCTCTCTCCATCCCTCCCTCTCTGCATCTCTTCTTTCTTTCTTTCTTTCTTTCCTTCTTTCTTTCCTCCCACCCTTATTTTCTTTCCTCCCTCCCTCCTTTCCTTTTTTCTTTTCCTCCCTCTCTCTCTGCATCTCTTCCTTCCTTTCCCTTCCTTCCTTCCTTCCTTTCTTCTTTCCTTCCTTCCTTCCCTCCCTCCTTCCCTCGTCCTTTCCTCTTTCTCTTTTCCTCCCTCCCTCTCTGCCTCTCTTCCTTCTTTTCCTTCCTTCCTTCCTTTTCTCTTTTCCTCCCTCCCTCCCTCCCTCCTTTCCTTTTTTCTTTTCCTCTCTCTCTGCATCTCTTCCTTCCTTTTCCTTCCTTCCTTCCTTTCTTCTTTCCTTCCTTCCTTCCCTCCCTCCTTCCCTCTGTCCTTTCCTCTTTCTCTTTTCCTCCCTCCCTCTCTGCCTCTCTTCCTTCTCTTCCTTCCTTCCTTCCTTTTCTCTTTTCCTCCCTCCCCCCCTCCTTCCCTCTCTTTTCCCCCAACCCTCCTCCACCATCTTAACCCAAAACCTTGAGAACCTGCAGTATATAAAATCCCAGCCCTGCAGGCTTTGTTTAGGGGGTGAGAGGAAAGCCAAGCCACGTCCCTCGGACGGACAGCAAGCAGAAGGCAGGGCGCACAGATGGCTGATGCTTCTCCCAGCGCTGGAAGGGGAAGCATCCCCTCTAGTGGTTAAGGATGCTTTCCAGAGGGATGAGGGCATCTCTCCCATCCGGGCTGGATTAAAGCCAGCAATGTAACATTTGTCAGGCTCAGGATGACCTCCTTCTCCCCAGCCCCTCCCTCCCTCCCTACCCCCGGCTCCCTTGTCCTCCCTGCCTGGAGCAAACCAGGTTTTTCCGGCTGGCAGATGTGCTGTGGTCGAGGTGACCTGCTTTCCCAGGAGGACGCTGCAGGCTAGGAAAGCGTTCCCCCCCCCCTCTCCCGAGCAGGGTCCCTCCTAAGCCTTTGCTAGCTCAGATCAGGAGAGGGAAAAACCCTTGAGTAATTAAAGCGCTTTCTCCTTGCTCCTGTTGGTTTCCCCTGCTGCCTGTCGGGTTTTTTCACTGGCTTGCTCCCCAGAAGAATAGCGGCTGGCCTACAAATTGATGCAAGGATAGTTTATCTGGTGTTAGCTCTCTGGGATGAGAGGATTTAGTCTGGGGGACTCCGGTGGTTTTATATTGGGCTTGGCCAGGTTGCGGGAATCATGGTGGTCTATCTGACAAGCTGTTCGCGGGCTGCTTTGCCCCCCCGAAGTGTTGGATAGAAACTCTCATAATTTCCTTCCTTCCTTCCTTCCTTCCTTCCTTCCTTCCTTCCTCTTTCCATTTTCTCTTTTCCTCCTCCCTCTCTGCATCTTTTTCTTCCTTCCTTCTCTCCCTCCCTCCCTCCCTCAATCCTTTCCTTTTTCTTTTCCTTCCGTCCTCCCTCCATATTCCTTTTCCTTCCTTCCTTCCTTCCCTCCTTCCTTCCCTTCATTTTCTCTTTCACTCCCTCCCTCTCTGCATCTCTTCTTTCTTTCTTTCTTTCTTTCTTTCTTTCTTTTCTCCCTTATTTTCATTCCTCCCTCCCTCCCTCCTTTCCTTTTTTCTCTTTTCCTCCCTCTCTCTCTGCATCTCTTCCTTCTTTTCCTTCCTTCCTTCCTTTCCTTCCTTCCTTCCCTCCCTCCTTCCCTCCCTCCCTCCTTTCCATTTTTTCTTTTTCCCCTCCCTCTCTGCATCTCTTCCTTCCTTCCTTCCTTCTCTCCCTCCCTCTTTCTTTTCCTTCCACCCTCCCTCCATAATTCTTTTCCTTCCTTCTTTCCTAACTTTCTAACTTTCTGTTCGTTTCCCCTGTTGTCTGTTGGTTTTTTCCACTGGCAAGTTGTCCAGAAGAAGAGAGGCTGGTCTGCAAATTGATGCACAGGTAGTCTATCTGGTGCTAGCTCTGGGATGAGGAAATTTAGTCCTGGGGACCCCTGGGGTTTTATATTTGGCTTATATTTGGTTGTGGGAACCATGGTGGTCTACCTGACAAGCTGTTTGTGGGCTGCTTTCCCCCACCAAAAGTGTTGGATAGGAACTCTCATAATTTCCAGCTAATGGGCCTTTCTGGCTGTAGCCCCAATTCCCGTGCAGTTGCTGCATGTTACATGTCAATGTCTCTGGGCAGCCGCCAGGCTGAGACACTGCCCTGAGGATGGCACACAGATCACGCCAGGATTCACACAAGACACTTAACCTGGGTCAGAGGCCTGGGCCTTGCTTTTGCACAACCTATCGATTGGAGCTATTTTTAATCTTGAGTGGGGGAGGAGGAGGAGGAGGAGGAAGAGGAGCCGTGGCAAGGTGTGTGAATGACCTGTTTGGTTAGTTTGTAAGACTAAATATGGTCAAATGCAGAAACTTTGGCAATCTAGTTCGAGGAGCTTCCCTAAACTGGAGATGGCTTGCTTGCTTGCCTGCTTAGTTTGTTTGTTTGTTTGTTTGTTTGTTTGATTGATTGAGTTTTATCTCACTATTAGGAAGCAAACCAGTAGTAGGTTGTAAATTCCATCGCTACTGGTTCGCTCATGCACGCAATGCTTTTGCACATGTGCAGAAACATCCCGAGCGGGTGGATGGAGCCTCTTGCCGCCTCCGCTACCAGTTCGTGGAACCGGGCCAAACCGGGAGCAACCCACTGCTGAAGCAAACATACCTAATACTCCTTCCTTCTCCTATTTTTCCCCCAAACAACAACCCTGTCAGGTGGGTTGGAGAGAGAGAGAAAAGAAAAATTGGCCCAAAGTCACCCAGTTGGCTTTCGTCCCTAAGGCGGGACCAGAACTCGCTGTGAATTGGCCCAAAGTCACTTAAATGACTAGAACTCACCAAGTCTCCTGCTGCTTGGCCCATAGTCACCCAACGGGACTAGAACTCACCAAGTCTCCTGCTGCTTGGCCCATAGTCACCCAACGGGACTAGAACTCACCAAGTCTCCTGCTGATTGGCCCATAGTCACCCAACGGGACTAGAACTCACCAAGTCTCCTGCTGATTGGCCCATAGTCACCCAACGGGACTAGAACTCACCAAGTCTCCTGCTGATTGGCCCATAGTCACCCAACGGGACTAGAACTCACCAAGTCTCCTGCTGATTGGCCCATAGTCACCCAACGGGACTAGAACTCCATCCATCTTAAAGTCACCGAGCTTGGGAAGCCCTGCTCTAAAACATTGAATGGGTTGTCAATCAGGGCCTAGGCCAGTGATGGTGAGCCTTTTTTGGCTCGGGTGCCAAAACGGCGTGCATGTGTGCGATACCACTTGTGTGTGTGCCCACACCCATAATGCAATGTCCTCCTCCCTGCGCAAGTATGCACAACCCCCACACACGAATGCTGGCTGGGGAATTCTGGGAGTTGAAGTCCAGGTATCTTCAAGTTGCCATGGTTGGGAAACACTGATATAAACCCAGGGGTATCTCAATTTCCCCATGTCTGATGATATAGGTGGGTCTTCAGTAATTTACGAAAGGCAAGGAGGGTGGGGGCAGTTCTGCTCTTTGGGGGGGAGTTGATTCCAGAGGGCCAGGGCCGCCACAGAGAAGGCTCTTCCCCTGGGGCCCGCCAGATGATATTGTTTCGTCGATGGGACCCGGAGAAGGCCAACTCACTGGGATTTGTGCGGCAGAAGACGGTTCCGAAGGTATTCTGGCCCAATGCCATGTAGGGCTTTATAGATCATTACCAACACTTTCAATTGTGACCGGAAACTATTCGGCAACCAGTGAAGAGCTAGGCAGCCCCCTCCCTCCTTCCCCAAGCTCCCTGCTTCTTCCTTTTTATCTCTCGCTCGTCACCCTTCCAATCCTAACCTGAACTTGCTGCCTCAGCGACTGGGCGAGCAGGCCTATTTCTTCCACCTGCTGCAGCTTGCCAGTAGCTTTTCCCACAATCGATATGCTTGCAGAGAAACCTTTTCTTATTAAAATCCAAGCGTCTCTTCCCATTTTCATCACTCCCTTTAGCTTTACTTTGCTCCGTGATGATGCAGCCGCTGTCAACTCTGGACTCCAGAAGAGACCGGCTGGAGGGGGGGTGGAGAGCAGGAGGGGGATGAAAAGTAAGACGCTGATGAAAAATAAATGAGGAAGTAAAAAGTAAGACGGAGGAGAAATGCGGGACGCAAGCATACTAAATGTCTGGCCTGCATTTCAAATAATTTTGTTTCTGGCTCTGGAAAATTGCAGGTAGTCATCGGTTTACGTTCCACAATTAGAATTTCCACCCCTAAGCAAGAGAGTTATTGAGTTGTGCTTGATTTTATGATCTTTGGGGGGGGGGGGGTGTTTGCCATGGTTGTTCAATGAATTTTAGCAATTGTGAAGTGATTGATGCCGTTATTAAGTGAACTCATTCCCTCAATGCTTGTGGAAGGCGTAAATAGGTTTTCAGTAGTGATGGGCGAACCCAACGGTGTTTGGGTTCGGCAAGTTCGGCCGAATTTTACGCAAAATTCGGCCGAACCTGAACCGAACCCGAACTCGGACCCAAACAGAGAATCCCTCCCACGAAGAGATTCCGGGGGCGGAGCTTTGACGTCACCGGCAGGTTGCTAAGGACGCCAAGGTGATCACTTCCTGGATTCCCCAGCTCCTTCAAAGGGAGGTCGTCACGTAAAAATAAACATGTTTAAAGATGCAGGTCTCTGGCATTCGCTGGCTGGGGAATTCTGTGAGTTGAAGTCCAAATATCTCCAAGTTGCCAAGGTTGGGAAACACTGGTTCAAACTACCTTAAACCATAATGGGACCCTAAATATAACATTTCTTGTCTAGATTACCTTAAACCTTAATGGAACCTTAAAGGAAGAATTTCTTGTCTAGACTATGTTGTGGTTAGCTCTGGCCCAGCTTCTGCCCCAAGGACTGTGGATGTGGGGGAGACATCCACATGCTGCAGGCCTGTCCCCCCCCCCCCGGTGGAATCTGCTGATGAAGGCTCCTCTGACCAAGAAGACATGAGTGACAGGGAGGAGGAGAGTGTGGCAGACAGCTCAGAAGGAGATCAATTATCTAGCTCCTGAATACAGCCACGCATGTGGAGAGCGATGCATAGGCAGCAACAACTGAGAGATTATTATCAAAGAAAATGAGGCCACCTGTGGTTGGGTGGGGCTGTGGTCATTGTTGAGGATGCTATAAATAGCAGCCTGTGGGTTTGGCCATTGTGGAGGATTATCTGATTGTTGTGTTTCGTGACTGCTTTACTGACTTTGACCTTTTTGTGTGCTGATTTTTCCCCGCTTTGAAACTAAACCAGAGCCAAGGGTATTTCACTTTGTGAAAGAAGAAGGACTGTGAATTACCTCACAGCTGCAAGCTAAGTATCTCAGAACTTGTACAAATTACCAGTTTGTCTGGAGACGAGTGCTCTTGGCTATACCAAAAGAGGGCTTAGGTTAAGTGAATTTTCATTATAAAGAACATTGTTTTGAATTTTCAAACGTGTGTGTGTCTGAAATTTGTACCTGTGAATTTTTGGGAGGAGTATACCAGAGAGCCCGACAGAACAGACTACCTTAAATCTTAATGGAACCCTAAAGATAACTTTTCTTGTCTAGCCTACCTTAAACCTTAATGGAACCTTAAAGGAAGAATTTCTTGTCTAGACTACCTCGCAAATCCGATAGTAGGCTAGACGCGTGGGGGGAATGAAAACCCCGAAAGAAACCATTGCCAAACTGCTCACAGGCTTTTGCCAAGAAGACAGCATGGGTGTATCACGAAGTTGCCAGGAACGCAGGAGCTCGATTTGAGAATATCTTTACTTTTACTTCTCCGCTTTTGAAAACGAAGTGGCATGTACAGTATACTGCTAGGTATACAAAAAGCAGAACAGGAGGTTTTGCCTTTGCTACAGGACGGAGGTCAGAAGGACATTATTTATTTATCAAATTCAGAGAGCTGCCCATCACGCCAGCGGCGACTCTGGGCAGCTTACAATCCCCATACAAAACAATAGTCTATAAAGATAGACATTCTAAAAAAAAAAAACCAAACCCCACAATAATTGGGGGTAAATAGAAACAGTTGAAAATTAAAATGTTATTTTAAAAATGCTAAGAATAGAATGGATCAAAACTGCAGAGGGAGAATCGGAATCTGAAACTAGGGACTAAATTATCAAAATGTCAACACACAGTAAAGCAAACAGGAGCTGTAAAAATAAAAAGCCAAGGAAAACTTTACACTGGGAAAAGCGATGTGGATTTTCTACAGTGTCATTTAGGAAAACATTGGAAGATCAAAGTTACTCTTTCAGGAGTTAAGCAGCTTCTGAATGTGATATTATTATCATCATCATCATCATCATCATCATCATTAGTGTTGGTTATGACCTTTAAAGCCCTACATGGCATTGGACCAGAGTACCTCCAGAACCGCCTGCTACCGCACGAATCCCAGCAACCGATAAGGTCCCACAGAGTTGGCCTTCTCCGGGTCCCGTCGACTAAACAATGTCGTTTGGCGGGCCCCAGGGGAAGAGCCTTCTCCGTGGCGGCCCCGGCCCTCTGGAATCAACTCCCCCCGGAGATTAGAACTGCCCCCACTCTCCTTATCTTTCGTAAATTACTCAAGACCCATCTATACTGCCAGGCATGGGGGAACTGAGACACCTTTCCCCCAGGCTTTTTTATATTTATGTTTGGATATGTATGTGTTGTTTGCTTTTTAAATATGATAGGGTTTTTATGTGCTTTTTAATATTAGATTTGTTTTCGCTAGAATATTGTTTTTATTGTTGTTGTGAGCCGCCCCGAGTCTTCGGAGAGGGGTGGCATACAAATCTAATAAATTGAATTGAATTGAATTTTTATTATTATTATTATTATTATTATTATTATTATTATTATTATTATTATTGTTATTTATTAGATTTGTATGCTGCCCCTCTCCGAAGACTCGGGGCGGCTCACAACAATAAAAACAGTACAAATCCAATAGTTAGAAGAATTTAAAACCCTTAATATAAAAGCAATCATACATCTCATACAAACCATGCATAAAACGGAACGGTCCAGGGGAATCAAATTCCCCATGCCTGATGACAGAGATGTGTTTTAAGGAGTTTGCAAAAGGCAAGGAGGGTGGGGGCAATCCTAATCTCCGGGGGGCGTTGATTCTAGAGGGTCGGGGCCGCCACAGAGAAGGCTCTTCCCCTGGCTCCCACCAGACGACATTGTTTCGTCGACGGGACCCGGAGAAGGCCAACTCTGTGGGACCAAATCGGTCACTGGGATTCGTGCGGCAGAAGGCGGTCTCGGAGATATTCCGATCCGATGCCATGAAGGGCTTTATAGGTCATAACCAACACTTTGAATTGTGACTGGAAACTGATCGGCAACCAATGCAGACTGCGGAGTGTTGGTGTAACTTAGGGAAGCCCATGATTGCTCTCGCAGCTGCATTCTGCAGATATACTGCATACGTGTACGTACACATACACACAAACACATCTCATCTTTTTTCTGAGCGGCCAGGGCTTCCCCCTTCTACCTGTCCATTATATAAGCTTCCCGGAATAACAAGAGATGGGGGGGACCTTGAAGGTCTTCTAGTCCAACCCCCTGCTTGAACAGGAAACCCTATAGCAGTGATTTTTTTGGTTTGCGTGTTAGAAAAGGAGGGGAATTCAGGGGGGAGAGTGCGCATGCTTGTGCCCACACCCATAATTCCATGCACAGCCCCTGCCGCCCATTTATTTATTGTTTTGTTTGTTTGTTTGTTTGTTTGTTTGTTAGTTTGTTTGTATGCCGCCCCTCTCCGTAGACTCGGGGCGGCTAACAACAGTAAAAAACAATATAAACAAATCTAATATTAAAAGTAATGTAAAAAACCCCAATTTAAGAAACCAATCATACATACAAACATACCATACATAAATTTTGTAAGCCTAGGGGAAGGGAATATCTCAATTCCCCCATGCCTGACAACAGAGGTGGGTTTTAAGGAGCTTACGAAAGGCAAGGAGGGTGGGGGCAACTCTGATATCTGGGGGGAGTGGGTTCCAGAGGGTCGGGGCCGCCACAGAGAAGGCCCTTCCCCTGGGTCCCGCCAAACGACATTGTTTAGTCGACGGGACCCGGAGAAGGCCAACTCTGTGGGACCTAACCGGTCGCTGGGATTCGTGCGGCAGAAGGTGGTCCCGGAGATATTCTTCTATTATCACCTTCCCCAGGCTTCAGATATTTACTAGGAACCTGGGGAGGGTGAAAACGGCTGTCTCCACACCACACACCACCCCGGAGGCCCTCCAGAGGCACAAAATGGCCTGTTTTGCCAACTTCTGGTTGGAGCGGAAGCCCCGTTGGCGAGGCTGAAAACTGCCTTCCCCACCAACTGGAGGCCACGTCAGCATTGCTGGCTGCCTGCAACCTGGCAGTTCAAATCTCACCACCGGCTCACGGTTAACTCATCCTTCCATCCTTCCAAGGTGGGTAAAATGAGGACCCAGATTGTTGCGGGCAAGATGCTGACTCTGTAAACCCCTTAGAGAGGTCTGTAAAAGCACTGTAAAGCTGTATATAAGTCTAAATGCTATTGCTATTGCTAAGACTACAAACTGCTATATGTTTGTACCAGGAAAGGCAGGACATACACACCTCCCCTTGTCACAAAATAATCCCCACTTTTCCAAATCCCGCTGTCTTTCGAAAGGGCTTGGAAAGCAAATTCTCTTTCATCAAACTGAGTGAGAATTGGTAGAGGAAGAAGCGCAGGAGAATTTCTCTGTTTGGTCCAGGTGTGAGAGTTGGTTCTCGCACAGCCAGGAGGAAACATCACAGGAGCAAAGCCGATGCTTAGAAAAAAAAAACACAGGACAGACAAAAACAAGCACACCCAAACCAAAGAGAGGTACAAGCAGTCTGCTATATAGGGTGGTATATCTCTTTCTTTGTTTTCCTTTTGTGACCGATCCTCTGACATTTGCTCCCCAAATTATCTAACGTTTATTAAATCTCTAATTTTACTTTCCTCCCCTTTTTTTCATCCAATCATAACACCTACTCCAACAGTTAGTATATTCGACTACTGCAGTAATTAGATTTCTCATGTATCCTGTGCGTATTTACAATGTTGTACATCACCCTGAGTTGCTTTGAGAAGGGCAGCATAGAAATCAAATAAATAAACAAATAAGCCAATAAACAAACAATAAACAATAAGCAAATAATAAATAACATAATAAATAATAAATAAAAATAATAAATAATACATAATAAATAAAAATAATAAATAATACATAATAAATAAAAATAATAAGTAATAAATACAGTGATCCCTCTATTATCGCGAGGGTTCCGTTCCAAGACCCCTCGCGATAATCGATTTTTCGCGATGTAGGGTTGCGGAAGTAAAAACACCATTTGCGCACGTGCGCCCTTTTTTTCTATGGCCGCGCATGCGTAGATGGTGGAGTTTGCGTTCCCCGCCGCCCACGCAAAGGGGAAACCCAGATTCGGCTCCTCGCTGCTGCTGCGCTACCGAGCAGATCAGCTGCTGGGTGGCCGAAGGAACCTTCCCTGGGTCCTCCCCCTCTTGCTGGTGGGCGGGCGAGCGGCGGGCATCAGCGAGGAGCCGGGGTTTCCCCTTTGCGTGGGCGGCCGGGAAGACCCAGGTTGGGGGTTCGGGGGGGTGCTGGGAAGCCCCCCAGGCCGGCTGCGACCTTTTAAAACAGCCGCGCCGCTTCCCAGCTGACTCCCGAAGCCAAACGCGGAAGTGGGGGTTTTTTTAATTAATTTTTTTAAAAAATCGCGATATAGCGTTTCGCGAAGATCGAGATCGCGAAACTCGAGGGATCACTGATGGATAATGGATGATGGACCTATAAAGCCCTTCATGGCATTGGACCAGATTATCTCAGGGACCGCCTTCTGCCGCACGAATCCCAGCGACCGATTAGGTCCCACAGAGTGGGCCTTCTCCGGGTCCCGTCGACTAAGCAATGTCATCTGGCGGGTCCCAGGGGAAAAGCCTTCTCTCTGGCGGCCCCGACTCTCTGGAACCAGCTCCCCCCGGAGATTAGAACTGCCTCCACCCTCCTTCCCTTCCATAAACTCCTTAAAACTCACCTCTGCCGTCAGGCATGGGGGAATTGAGGCATTCCCCCTCCCTCCCCCGGGCCTATATAATTATATAATTATGTATGGTGTGTCTGTGTGTATGTCTGGTTTAATAATGGGGTTTTCAAATGTTTTTTAAATTTATTAGATTTGTTATGAATTGCCTTATTGTATGCTGTGAGCCGCCCCGAGTCTACAGAGAAGGGCAGCATACAAATCAAATCACATCACATCACGTCACGTCAAGTCAAGTCAAGTCAAATCTAATCAAGTCAAATCAAATCAAATAAAATAAAATCAAATCAAATCAAATCAAATCAATAAATAAAGGATAAATAATAAATAATAAATAATAAATAATAAATAATAAATAATAAATAATAAATAATAAATAATAAATAATAAATAATAAATAATAAATAATAAATAATAAATAATAAATAATAAATAATAAATAATAAATAATAAATAATAAATAATAAATAATAAATAATAAATAATAAATAATAAATAATAAATAATAAATAATAAATAATAAATAATAAATAATAAATAATAAATAATAAATAATAAATAATAAATAATAAATAATAAATAATAAATAATAAATAATAAATAATAAATAATAATACGTTTTCCCTAATCAGTGCTGGACAGATGGTATACAGGAGTTAATTATTAGGCCTTCTTGCTTGGCTTATTTCCCTCAACCTCCTTCAAATTTCCAGACGTTGGCCGGTTCTCCTCCACTTGTCTTGATTCAGTGGCCGAATCGGATCTGAGCTGGTGCCCAGAGAAATCGGGGCAGTGACACGGTATGGCCTGGGTGAAGAATGATGGATGGAGCATCTGAGGGGGTCAGAGGTTAATTGAGTACAGTAATTGGGGAATGGAGGCTATTTACTGACAGAGATGGATGACAGAAGGGACAATTGGCTGAAGAGATTAGACAGCGAGAGGAAGATGAAGTAAAGAAGCGGGGCACCATTTCTGGTTCCAAGAAAGATCTCCAAGAGACTGGTGGATACATGCTTGGCATCTAAGCAAGATAGAAGGTTGCTGGTGGAAGGTCTTAAGTATAAAACTTATCAGGAAAGACTTCATGAACTCAATCTGTATAGTCTGGAGGACAGAAGGAAAAGGGGGGACAGGATCGAAACATTTAAATATGTTAAAGGGTTAAATAAGGTTCAGGAGGGAAGTGTTTTTAATAGGAAAGTGAACGCAAGAAGAAGGGGGCACAATCTGAGGTTAGTTGGGGGAAAGATCAGAAGCAGCGTGAGAAAATATTATTTTACTGAAAGAGTAGTAGATCCTTGGAACAAACTTCCAGCAGACGTGGTTGGTAAATCCACAGTAACTGAATTGAAACATGCCTGGGATAAAACATCTATCCATCCTAAGATAAATACAGGAAATAGTATAAGGGCAGACTAGATGGACCATGAGGTCTTTTTCTGCCGTCAATCTTCTATGTTTCTATGTACCAGTTTTGCATGGGATCTCGATTGGAATTGCGTAGCTTTGTTGCTGATTGGTAGAGTTGGCGTTATGTGAATCTCCCTGGGGTGAATAGCTGGATTCATGACATACTGAACCCCAACCTACTCCACCCCAGTTGGATTCACATAAGGTCTTTTTATGCCGTCAATCTTCTATGTTTCTATCTTTCTGATAATACCTGTGGGTATTTTTTTCTATGGAGATTCTCAGTCATCCAGGTCATGGTTTGTCCCAAAGGTCCTTTTTTAAAAGGACAACTGAACTTCCTTTGGTGGGTTTTTTTTTCCCCTGGAAGAGGTTTCTCTTCTCATGCAAGAAGCTTCTTCAATTCTGACTTCAGTAAGAACCGAAGAAGCTTCTGGGATGAAAAGCAAAATGTCTTCAAGAAAAAAAAAGGACAATCCAGTTTCCTTTTGAAAAAAGCACCTTTGGAACTCTTAAACTTGCGTCTTCCCTTGTGCTGTTGATAACAGCTTGACCTGCAGAAATTGGCCAACCTAGATGCCGATATAAAAATGAGCTGCTACTGTTCCGTGTTCAGGAACCGCAGGGGATAAAATAAATTTATTTATTTATTTTTTATTTATTTATTGTTAGAGTTGAAAGGGACCATGCAGGTCATCAAGTCCAACCCCCTGCCTGAGCAGGAATCCTAAAGCACCCCAGCCAAATGGCAGTCCACTCTCCTCTTGAAAGTGTCCAGAGTTGGGGAGTTCACAACCTCCGCAGGCAGGTTGTTCCACTGGTTGATCGCTCTGACCGTCAGGAAGTTCTTCCTTACTTCTAGGTTGAATCTCTCCTTGGTCAGCTTCCAGCCGTTGTTCCTCGTCTGGCCCTCTGGTGCTCTGGAGAATAGAGTGCCCCCCTCCTCTCTGTGGCAACCCCCCATATACCTATATACAGCTATCATGTCGCCTCTGGCCCTCCTTTTCTCTAGGCTATCCATGCCCAGTTCCCGCAATCTGTCTTCGTAAGTCTTGGTTTCAAGCCCCCTAATCATTTTGGTTGCTCTTTTCTGCACCTTCTCCAGAGTTTCAATGTCTCTTTTGAAGTGTGGTGACCAGAACTGGATGCAGTACTCCAGATGTGGTCTGACCAAGGCGTAGTAGAGTGGTATTAATACTTCCCTGGTCTTGGAGTGTATCCCCCTGCTGATGCGGCTTAGGATAGTGTTGGCTTTTTTGGCCGCTGCTGCACATTGCTGGCTCATGTTTAGTTGATTCTCCACCAAGACTCCAAGATCTCTTTCGCAGTCGCTACTGCTAAGCGGGGTTTCTCCCAGGCTGTATGTGTGTCTAGGGGTTTTTTTTACCAAGGTTTTTCTGACAACCCAGTTTCTGAGAACCTGAGAAGTAAATTGACACCGTTACAAGTACATAAAATCTGAACGGAATACTACTTTGGAAGAACGGTGGGAACCACACGAGACAGTTGCTTCGAAATACCTGGATTTCTACCCGCGCTTCTCACTTTAAGTACTGAACAATTAACATTATAACTAATTAAATTTACTAGATATGCACGCCTAAGGCAACCTTGGGAAGAAATGCTTGTAGATAAACAGCACTGTAGCTACAGAGTATTTAAAGCAAGGTAGGGAAAGCACGCAGTGTGTGAACATCTGGAATTCTTGCCAAGCTGGAATCACGTGGCTATGTTACCAATATTCCGAGCAGCTACCCAACAACCCCTCCCACAGAAATACATTGAGGGGTTTTTTTCCCTTTCCTATACACAATTTCAGATCTAATTGCCATTTAATTGTTTTTAGTCAATTTTAACAAGACGTTAAACAATAATAACACAGAGAGTTGGCCTCCTCTGGGTCCTGTCGACAAAGCAATGCAGGTTGGTGGGACCACGGGAGGGTCTTCTCTGTGGCTGCCCTGGCTCTATGGAACCAACTACCTCCCCCTCCCCCCCCCCCCCCCAGATGTCTGTACTGCTCCCACCCTACCGGCCTTCCGTAAGGACACAAAGACCTGGATTTGTTGGCAGGCCTGGGGGGCTATGAACTAACAACTGACAGGGCCACGCTGTATGAATGGTATATATGCATGGGATCATGACTGTTTTATATTAACTAGGTTTCTTTTAATACGAGGTTTTACATAGTTTAGATTATATTCGACTTCTTTTCATTGCCCTGTATCTATTTGCATTTCTATTTATATTATTATTGTAAGCTTATTTATATTATTATTGTAATAGTCAGTAAAATATTATTTTACTGAAAGAGTAGTAGATCCTTGGAACAATCTTCTAGCAGACGTGGTTGGTAAATCCACAGTAACTGAATTTAAACATTCCTGGGATAAACATACAGTATAGGACCAAACATAGAAGACTGACAGCAGAAAAAGACCTCATGGTCCATCTAGTCTGCCCTTATACTATTTTCTGTAGTTTATTTTAGGATGGATATAAGTTTATCCCAGGTATGTTTAAATCCAGTTACTATGGATTTACCAACCACGTCTGCTGGAAGTTTGTTCCAAGGATCTGCTACTCTTTCAGTAAAATAATATTTTCTCATGTTGCTTCTGATCTTTCCCCCAACTAACTTCAGATTGTGCCTCCTTGTTCTTGTGTTCACTTTCCCCCTGAACCTTATTTAACCCTTTAACCTATTTAAATGTTTCGATCATGTCCCCCCTTTTCCTTCTGTCCTCCAGACTATACAGATTGAGTTCATGAAGTCTTTCCTGATACGTTTTATGCTTAAGACCTTCCACAATTCTTGTAGCCCGTCTTTGGACCCGTTCAGTTTTATCCATATCTTTTTGTAGGTGAGGTCTCTAGAACTGAACACAGTATTCCAAATGTGGTCTCACCAGCAAGCAAGCAACTTTATCATAAAACAGCCCAGCATAGTTTTCTGTTCCTGTGCTAACTTCAAATCAGCTCTTCGCTTTACGGAATACCGTTGCGGGATCTATGAACATATTAAGGACAAATCTTTGCTGCAGTGAACATAAAAAACAAAACACAAGAACGCCAGATTTTATTTAGGAAGGTTTCTTTTTTCCTTTTCTTTTCTTTCCCTTTTTTAAAAAAGTCGTAATTAACTTGATTTGAAGCCTAAACCCAGCCCCCTTCCTCGGTTTCTCAGACGATGCCTTGGAATGGAAGGAGGTGCCAAATGCGATTTTTGTGTGAAAGGCGACGAGAGGCAAGAGGCAATTTCTGAAAGCTTGCCAGGAGATTTTTGCCTCTTAGAGTTTCTTTGTAGGATTACCGCAGTTTTAAGGAGGAGGGGCGGTTCAAAGTTAGGGATTTATCAGGCTTAAGCCATTGTGAACGTGCGAAGCACGTGCGGGTGTGAATGTAAGAGAGAGATACAAAGAGAGAGAGAGAGAGAGAAAATCTTGGGCATCAGTATTTCTCTATTCGTGACATTTATTTCACCACACCTCCCCATCACCTTTCGTTTTGAATGCATAAGTGGCTGCGTGCAACACCACATCATTTATTATAATATGACGGTGCCAATAAATGTACCGCTTTGCAGAAGCGCAAGGTGAAAATTGGGTTCTGCCCCAAGAAACTTTGAAGATCGAACCAGGGAAGCATCGGACCTACCTACCAGGACACGTTTATAGGTTTTGACATATTTTTATTTTATTTTATTTTGTCCAAGACACAATGAAGGTTGTAGAGGATATGCTCGTAGTAAAATATATCAAAGAAAGAATAGAAGAGAAGATATAGGAATAACATATATCAATGAAAGGATAAAGGAATGTAGCTTCTGCTCTGGCAATCTCACACTACTGACTAGAGTCTACAAAACCTATGCCAGACCCATTCTCGAATACAGCTCATCTGTCTGGAACCCACACCACATCTCAGACATCAACACTCTCGAAAACGTCCAAAGATATTTCACCAGAAGAGCCCTTCACTCCTCCACTCGAAACAGAATACCCTACGAAAATAGACTAACTATCCTGGATCTTGAAAGCTTAGAACTGTGGCGCCTAAAACACGATTTAAGTATTGCCCACAAGATCATATGCTGCAATGTCCTTCTGGTCAACGACTATTTCAGCTTCAACCGCAACAACACAAGAGCACACAACAGATTCAAACTTAAAACTTAATATTAACCGCTGCAAACTTGACTGTAAAAAATATGACTTTAACAATCGAGTTGTCGAAGCGTGGAACTCATTACCGGACTCAATAGTGTCAACTCCCAACCCCCAACATTTCTCCCTTAGACTCTCCACGATTGACCTCTCCAGGTTCCTAAGAGGCCAGTAAGGGGCGTACATAAGTGCACTGGTGTGCCTTTCGTCCCCTGTCCAATTGTCTTTCCTCTCTTTTACCTATCATATATATCCTCTTCCTTTCATATATCCTCTCCTCTAAGTTCACTTTTACCCTTATATATATTACCACATGTCTATTTTTTTCCTATGTATTTGTGTATTGGACAAATGAATAAATAAATAAAAGAAATAAAAGAAAAGATATAGGAGATATAGGAGAGGCAATAGGACAGGGGACGCCCCTTGCTGACCTCTTAGGAATCTGGAGAGGTCAACCGTGGATAGTTTAAGAGTAAAATGTTGGGGGTTAGGGGATGACACTACAGAGTCCGGTAATGAGTTCCACGCTTTGACAACTCGATTACTAAAGTCATATTTTTGGGAGCGGTTAATATTACGTTTGAATCTGTTGTGTGCTCTTGTGTTGTTGTGGTTGAAGCTGAAGTTGTTGTTAATAGGCAGGACGTTACAGCATATGATTTTTGGGGCAATACTTAGATCATGTTCATAGTCATAGTCATAGATCACAGAGAAAACATTAAAAGGTAAGGGAAGAAGGTTGAGTTCCTACGCTTCCCTGCTTCCATAGACCGGAGGATAATGTTGAATGATATCTGGAGAGGCATCTCGAAGCTTCGAAGAAAGGGATAAAATTTGATGGGGGAAGTTTTTAGAATTAAAAAAACAGGCAGGGAGAAAGGAAGGCGATGGTGCAATTAAGCCATCACCATCATCATCGTTGTCGCCTTTGTCATTATTGTGGTGATAATGTCTTAATTATCGTGTTGGCTCTTTGGGGAGATGAGAAAAGCTTTTAATTCCACTGCAGTCAAGAAGATTAATGGAAGGAGAAGGGAAATTGCCAGCTGCCAGACGATATTTTACCTGCCCATTCAGAACTTTCCTTTGATTTGAATCTCAGGTACTTTTGTTTGGAATAAACCAGGTAGTTACAGTGGGTTTAAGTCAGTGGTTCTCAACCTCTCTAATGACGCAACCCCTTAATACAGTTCCAACCATAATTCTTCCAACAGAGCTTTAAGCTCTTCCAACAGAGCTTTAAGCTGATTGGCAGGAAGGTCAGAGGGAACCTCCCCCTGTAAACACCTGATTGGTCGGATTATTTATTTATTTTATTTATTTATCAGATTTGTATGCCGCCCCTCTCTGTAGACTCGGGGCGGCTAACAACAATAATAATACAATGTAAACCAATCCAATATTTAAGTTAATTTAAAAACCCCAATTTAAGAAACCAATCGTACATACATACATACCATGCATAAATTTTATAAGCCTAGGAGGAAGGGAAAGTCTCAATTCCCCCATGCCTGAAGACAGAGGTGGGTTTTAAGGAGCTTACAAAAGGCAAGGAGGGTGGGGGCAACTCTGATATCTGGGGGGAGTTGGTTCCAAAGGGTCGGGGCCGCCACAGAGAAGGCTCTTCCCCTGGGTCCTGCCAAACGACATTGTTTAGTCGACGGGACCCGGAGAAGGCCAACTCTGTGGGACCTAACTGGTCGTTGGGATTCGTGGGGTAGAAGGCGGTCCCAGAGATATTCTGGTCCGATGCCATCAAGGGCTTTGTAGGTCATAACCAACAATTGTAAAACGGATTGTAAAAATATGTTCCAAGGTGCCAGAATAAAAGCTTTAGTTCCTAACACCATGGGAAAATGGTCTTTTCCCATGGTCTTAGGCGACCCCTGTGAAATGATCGTTCAGCCCCCAAGTTGAGAACCACTGGTTTAAATTGTTTGCATCACCAAATACTGAATAACTAAACAATGTCGGTTGGCGGGCCCCAGGGGAAGAGCCTTCTCTGTGGCGGCCCCGACCCTCTGGAACCAACTCCCCCCGGAGATTAGAACTACCCCTACTCTCCTTGCCTTTCGCAAGCTTCTTAAGACCCACCTGTGTCGTCAGGCATGGGGGAACTGAGATATCTCCCCCGGGCATATACAATTTATGAATGGTATGTATGTATGTATGTGTGTTTAGAAATGGGGTTTTTTAAAAATGTTTTTAGTAGAAATTTAGATTTGTTGTAAATTGTCTTTTGCACTTTGTTGTGAGCCGCCCCGAGTCTGCGGAGAGGGGCGGCATACAAATCTAAATAAACATAAACATAAACATAATTTTTCTGTACTACCCTAATGGTTCTTCTTGAAACCCCAAAAATTCTAGCATGGAAGAGTTGAAAAAGCTTTGTGAATGAGAAGCAAAACATCTTCAAGGAAAAACAAAAGTCCAGTTGCCTTTTGAAAAAGCACCTTTGAGACAACCATGACCTGGCAATTATAGTTTACTTATATAGTACGCGTGAGTGGGGAAGGAGAAAGGAAGAAAGGGAAAGAGATCTAGAAAGAAGGGAAAGAAATACAAGAGGAGGGAGGATAGAAAAATAGAGCAAGAAAAGGGTTGTAAGAAGAGTGTGGAGGGCCAGCGTTAGAGCTGGGGCTTCCATGTTTTGCAGCCTGTGGTTTAAGCATATAGGTGGTGTAGATTTTCCCATATGTATTTGACGTAGTTGCTAGTGCCAACACTTATCAGTGGTTTAAGGCAGTGTTTTTCAACCTTTTTTGAGCCGCAACACATTTTTTACATTTATGAAACCCTGGGGCACATTGAGCGGGGGGGGGGGGGGGGCTAAAAAAATTTTGGACAAAAAAATTCTCTCTCTCTTCCTCCCTTTCACATTATTTCTCTCTCCCTCCCTCTCTCTCCATCCCTCTTTCTTTCTCTCTCTCTCCATCCATCTTTCTTTCTCTTCCTTCCTTCCTCTCCTTTTTGCTCTCTCTCTCCCTCCCTACCTCCCTCTATGTCTTTCTCTCTCTCTCCTTCCCTCCCTCTGTTTCTCTCTCTCTCTTGCTTTCTTTCTCTCTCTTTCTCTCTCGCTTTCTTTTTCTTGTTCTCTTTCTCTCTCTCTTGCTTTCTTTCTCTCTCTTGTTCTCTTTCTCTCTTGCTTTCTTTCTCTCTCTCTCTCTTGCTTTCTTTCTCTCTCTCTTGTTCTCTTTCTCTCTTGCTTTCTTTCTCTCTCTCTCTCTTCCTTTCTTTCTCTCTCTGAGCTTCGCGGCACACCTGACCATGTCTCGCGGCACACTAGTGTGCCCCGGCACACTGGTTGAAAAACACTGGTTTAAGGGTTTGTTCATTCAGTTTTTTTGTAGTTCAAAATTTGTGTCGATCGATGTTTACAGTTTACCGTTTCAATTTGATATTACAATTTATGTCGTAGTTTACTGGTTTTACGCGTTGTTTTAGTTGGATTTTTTGTCTTGATGAATAATTTTTAAGCAATTTCTTTTTTTTTAACCAATGGTACCATTTGTCCCATGCTTTGTAGAAATCTGTCTCATCCTTATTTTACAGTTCCATTGTTTTTCTGTACCCTGTTTTTTAATGTATATATCCAATAAACATATATTTATGTTGTGGTTCAGCCTGAGGCTGCTCAGGGACCAGCTGTGTCTCTGCTGGCTCCATGCCCAGAGGAGGATGACAGCGAAGAGGAGGAGGCTGAACAGTCGGACGGGGGAGAGGAAAGTCAGGAATGGGATGAAGGAGAACAGCATGAGAGCCCCGGGGGGGGGGGCTCTCCCCAGCCAGTAGCTTGGAGTCATTAGGTGATGACGCACAAGCTGTCATTGACATGCGACAGAGACGTTCAGATCAGAGAAAGGAGCAATTAAAGAAGTATTATCAGCACTGAATTAGGAACAGCTGGGCTTGGGTGTGGTCCTCCTTAGCAGGGTTTAAAAGGCAGGCAAGCCCTTGAAGCCATGTGGAGTGTTATCAATTGGAGTTACAGTGTCTTGCTTTGTTCTCGGCGTCTCTGTTCCTGGCTTGTGGCCCAGCAGTTTGGAAGACCCGTGGGAGGTGTAGGTCTGCTACCTACAGCCTCGTATTGGCAGCAAGAATCCTGTATTGCTGCATGGACTTTTGCCTTCGTGGATATATCTGAAGATACAGCGTTTTCCTGTTTGTAAGGACATTTTCTGTTACCTGTGTTTTTTCTTGAATTTTATAAACTGCCTTTGCCTTTTATCGGGGTGTCTGGTTTCTCTTTTTGGGTTGGTATTGGCTTCCGGAGTGACCCAGACAGAACAATTTATTTAAAAAAAGAGAGAGAGAGACAACCATGACCTGGATGATTGAGAATCTTACTTTCTTACTTTCTATCCGAATCTACCGAGAGGTTCCTAAGTATTTTCCATATGTGTGGAGGAAATTTTGGGGGAATGTATGAGAGTGCTTGCTCAGTTCACTCAACTCAGTTGGCAGGACTATTGAGTCTATTTTATAATTGCTTCACACAATCCTGCTTCCAATTCTCCAGTTGATTCGGTCTACAAGCCAAGAATTCCCAAGCAGAACCATCCCTGGCTGGAAATATTAAAAGATATTAGACAACCCAGCACATCTGGAAAAAAAAATTATTCCACATGAAAGGAAATTTTACCCAAAGGAAGCATCAAGGCTCCTACAAAAATACCCTTTTTTAAAATAAAAAGTGGGCTGTTTTTCACAGCAGGCTAAACACTCCGCAGACATAAAATGTTGACCTAGAATCATTGTTCGAAGACACTTGCGGATGTTAGAACATTGGAATTGCATGAGCTGTGAACATAGCTGTGTTTTGCAGACCCCGTTTTCAGCTCTCCTGGGTTGTATGTAGTGGTGGGATTCATTTTTTTTCAATTCCGGTTCAATTCAATTCAATTTTTTTACTACCGGTTCTGTGGAAGTGGCTTGGTGGTCATGGCTTGATGGGAGCAGCAGGGGAAGGATTCTGTAAAATCTCTATTCCCTCTGCACTATGTTCTGGTCTCCGGCTAAGGCCACTGATAATTGGAATAAATGATTGCTAAATGCATATACAGTGCTGTGGTTAGCTCTGGCCCAGCTCCTGCCCCAAGGACTGTGGATGTGGGGGAGACATCCACATACTGCAGGCCTGTTTTGCCCCCAGTGGAATCTGATGATGAAGGCTCCTCTGACCAAGAAGACATGAGTGACTGGGAGGAGGAGAGTGTGGCAGACAGCTCAGAAGGAGATCAATTATCTAGCTCCTCCTTGGATTCAGAACAAGAGTTAATGATACAGCCACGCATGCCGAGAGCAATGCATAGGCAGCAACAACTGAGAGATTATTATCAAAGAAAATGAGGCCACCTGTGGTTGGGTGGGGCTGTGGTGATTGGTGAGGCTGCTATAAATAGCAGCCTGTGGGTTTGGCCATTGTGGAGGATTATCTGATCGTTGTGTTTCGTGACTGCTTTACTGACTTTGACCTTTTGTGTGCTGATTTTTCCCTGCTTTGAAACTAAACCAGAGCAAAGTGTGTTTCACTTTGTGAAAGAAGAAGGACTGTGAATTGCCTCACAGCTGCAAGCTAAGTATCACAGAACTGATAAGGGACTTGTACAAAATTACCAGTTTGTTTGGAGACCAGTGCTCTTTGCTACACCAAAAGAGGGCTTAGTTTAAGTGACTTTTTATTATAAAGAACATTGTTTTGAATTTTCAAACGTGTGTGTGTGTGAAATTTGTACCTGTGAATTTTTGGGAGGAGTCTACCAGAGAGCCCGACAGAACATACAGTAGTACCTCGTGATATGAACCCCTCGTCATACCAACTTTCCAAGATACGAAAACCGGGGTTTGGAAAATTTTTGCCTCTTCTTACGAACTTTTTTCACCTTACGAGCCCACCACCCGAACACCAAAACCGGAAGTTCGGCAAAAGTTCGGGTTCGGTGTTTGGGTTCGGGAGGACACCGAGAAGCCCCGCCGCCCGGCTGTCAGCTTTGTAAAAGAGCTGCGGAGCTGTCGACCGGTCGGGAGGCTCAAACGGAGCTGGGGAATCCCAATAGGGAATTCCATGGGCGGAGCTTTGACGTCAGAGAGACGTCCTTCCTGGCCGGCCGGAATGTGCCCCTCGTCTGGCTTCAGATTTAGTGCGTCAGCCCTTCGAGAAGGCTCCCATCATCTTCACAAGGAAACCTGTATGAGCTTCTGAACTCCTGCCTCCTGAGCCCCTCCCTTATGAAACCAGGTTGCAATGCCTTGGTCTCTTCAGCCTTGAAAGACGGCGTTTAAGGGGTGACTTGATCGAAGTGTATAAAATCATGCATGGGATAGAAAAAGTGGATAGAGAAAAATTATTTTCTCTATCACACAATACTAGGATGAGGGGGCACTCCCTAAAGCTCATAGGTGAGAAAGTAAGGACAAATCAAGGGAAATATTTCTTCACCCAGAGGGTCCTTGGTTTATGGAATTCACTTCCAGAAGAGGTCGTGGCAGCTGTCAGCCTGGAGAGCTTCAAGGCAGGATTAGACAGATTCACGGATGCCAAGTGTATCGGTGATTATTGAAACGGATGTCCAAGTGCCTCCTCTATGTTGGTTTATTTTTTATTTATTTATTTATTTTGTCCAATACACAATGAGGGTTTTAGTGGGTATATAACTATATACACATAGTAAAATACATGATGGAGGTTATAGAGGAGATACCCATAGTAAAATATATCTAAGAAAGAATAGAAAATAAGATATATTAATAGAACATATCAATGAAAGAGTAGAAGAAGAGATATAGGAATAGAAGAAAGGTATAGGAGAAATAGGAGAGCAATAGGACAGGGGATGGAAGGCACTCTATTGCACTTGTACTCGCCCCTTACTGACCTCTTAGGAATCTG
This sequence comes from Erythrolamprus reginae, assembly GCF_031021105.1. Taxonomy (NCBI): domain Eukaryota; kingdom Metazoa; phylum Chordata; class Lepidosauria; order Squamata; family Dipsadidae; genus Erythrolamprus; species Erythrolamprus reginae. The sequence continues at coordinate 8,103,842 of NC_091960.1, forward strand.
GATAGGTCAACCGTAGATAATCTAAGGGTAAAGTGTTGGGGGTTTGGGGATGACACTATGGAGTCCGGTAATGAGTTCCACGCTTCGGCAACTCGGTTACTGAAGTCATATTTTTTACGGTCAAGTTTGGAGCGGTTAATATTAAGTTTAAATCTGTTGTGTGCTCTCGTGTTGTTGTGGTTGAAGCTGAAGTCGTCGCCGACAGGCAGGACATTGCAGCATATGGTTGAGGCAGGCAGGATTCCCTTGAGTACCATTTGTTGGGGGTCAAGGGAAAGGGAGGGTCTTGCCTTTTCCTTCTGCTCAAGATCCCCATGGGCAATTGGTGGGCCACTGTGTGACACAGAATGCTGGACTCGATGGGCTTTGGACTGATTCAGCCTGGCTCTTCCTATGTCCTTATGTTCATCCTTTTCGTCTCCGACCCCTCGAAGCAAACCTTCCTTTGGTCCTTTTTTGTCTTCCCCCCCCAGCATCTTGAAGCACATCTTCCCAGCTCGGCTTCCTTGCCCTGCCATGTCACCCTCTTCCTGATGCCTCTCCAATTCACCTCACTCCAATTTGCATAATTCCCAGCCAGCATTAATCATTCTAATTAGCTGAAGCCAGTGAACTGGAAGATGGCAGAAATGCAGCATTTGGGGTGGGGAAACGGATTCAGTGCTGGTGCTCAAGCTAGGGAGGAACCGGCTTCTCTGTATCACAGGAGGCAAGTCATACCTGCAGAGGTGTCTGTCATTGGTCCCACATTTCCTTTTTTTCAAGGGCCGTTTCTCAATTTAAACTGCGCCAGTTTTGCATGGGATCTCGATTATAATTGTGTAGCGTGGCTGCTGGTTTGTAGGGTTGGCGTTATGTGAATCCAACTGGGATGGAGTAGGTTGGGGTTCAGTATGTCATGAATCCAGCTACTCACACAACACCAACTCTACCAACCAGCAACCACGCTACACAATTCCAATCGAGATCCCATGCAAAACTGGTACATAGAAACATAGAAGATTGATGGCAGAAAAGGACAAAAAGGACCTTTTTGCATTAACAAATTAATAAAAAACAATAATTTAATTAATTTATGGAATGAATGACAGACAGGACAAATTAGCCCCCAAAATGAGAATTCAACCTGTTCTGGGTGAGGATCCTTATTGTGCATCCTTCTCTGATAATGCCAAGCTATAAGACCAGGTATTTCCCAACTTTGAGAACTTTACAAAGTGTGGATGTCAACTCCCAGAATTTCTCTGGCTGGGTGGGGAATTCTGAGAGTTGAAGTCATAGAAACATAGAAGATTGATGGCAGAAAAAGACCTCATGGTCCATGTAGTCTGCCCTTATACTATTTCCTGTATTTTATCTTACAATGGATCTATGTTTAGCCCAGGCATGGTTAAATTCAGTTCCTGTGTGGATTTACCAACCACGTCTGCTGGAAGTTTGTTCCAAGGATCTGCTACTCTTTCAGTCAAATAATATTTTCTCATGTTGCTTCTGATCTTTCCCCCAACTAACTTCAGATTGTGTCCCCTTGTTCTTGTGTTCACTTTCCTATTAAAAACACTTCCCTCCTGAATCTTATTTAACCCTTTAACGTATTTCAATGTTTCGATCATGTCCCCCCTTTTCCTTCTGTCCTCCAGACTAGTTGGGGGAAAGATCAAAAGCAATGTGAGAAAATATTATTTTACTGAAAGAGTAATAGATCTTTGGAACAAACTTCCAGCAGACGTGGTTGGTAAATCCACAGTAACTGAATTTAAACATGGCTGGGATAAACATATATCCATTGTAAGATAAAATACAGAAAATAGTATAAGGGCAGACAAGATGGACCATAAGGTCTTTTTCTGCCGTCAATCTTCTATGTTTCTATGTTTCTATCAGTTGGGATAGTGGGATAACAAAACAATTCTTGGTTGTCTACAAAGGTTAGCTGGATTGGGACAACCCATAACACTGAAGTGAAGATGTTCCAGAGAACAGGTGGTCCTTGTTTAGTGACTGCCTCATTTAGTGATCATTTGCAGCTGATGAAAAAATAATAATTTTATGCCAGTCTTTACCTTTATGACTTTTGACAGTTGTAAAACAAAGGAAGGAATCTGTTCTCTCCAATGGATATTAACAAACTGATAATTTCCCACCCTCTTAATTCTTCCAGAAATCTTTTTAAAATCCCTTATTTAATTCCCATATTTTTGAATAACAGTGATCAACACACACACACACACACAAATCATCAGCAAAGGCAATATGTCTGTTTGATGGAGTTTGATATGCTGGTTTCAAAAATATGCTTAGTTTTGCTCTATCACATAAAATTTCTGATATAGAAGCATTTTTGTTATTACATTATTTCTGCATTTTCAATGTATGCAGGCCTTCCTGTTTTCTTAATGTTGCTAGTATGTTTCCTATACCTTGTAATACAGTAATGATGCTCCTCCGTGGAAACTATACCTGCTACAGAAAAACTATATATATTTTTAAAATCAGAACAAAAAATGATTCAGAAAAGTACCAGGTCAACTGTCATTATTACAAAATAGTAATAAAATGCAAAAATCGTTAGTGCATTTCTTCATCTTTTCCTTCTTCTTCTTCTTCTTCTTCTTCTTCTTCTTCTTCTTCTTCTTCTTCTTCTTCTTCTTCTTCTTCTTTTTCTTCTTCTTCTTCTTCCTCTTCTTCCTCCTCTCCTTCTCTTTCCCCTTCTTCCTCTTCCTCCTCCTCCTCTTCTTCTTCTTCTTCCTCTTCTTCTTCCTCCTCCTCTTCCTCTTCTTCTTCTCCTTCTCTTTCCCCTTCTTCCTCCTCCTCCTCCTCCTCTTCTTCTTCCTCCTCCTCTTCCTCTTCTTCTTCTTCTTCCTCTCCTTCTCTTTCCCCTTCTTCCTCTTCCTCTTCTTCCTCCTCCTCCTCTTCTTCTTCTCTTCTTCTTCCTCTTCTTCCTCTCCTTCTCTTCCCTCTTCTTCCTGTTTTTCTTCTTCCTCTCCTCTTTCTTCTTCTTCCTCTTCTTCTTCATCTTCTTCCTCCTCCTCTTCCTCTTCTTCTTCCAAAGGTTTCTTTTCCTTTTTTTGGACTTAATCAAGGCTCAACTTTAAAAATGGGCTCTGAATTTATCTCCCTAAGGCTGTAGAAGCAGAAACGCGTTGCATTTAGGATAGATCGTAGAATCATCGTAACATGCCATTTCCCCAGCCCGCTTCCTTCATTCACCCTTCAGCAATTTTGCGTCTCCTAGATACCTTATTCACATCGACCAAGATTTCTGAGCACTCGAGTCCTAATGCGTTTGGATGGTACCAAGCTGAGGAAAGCTGTTTCAACTTATGTCCTGTCAGGGCTGGAGGCTCTCATTGTTGAAGTCAGATTGTCCAAAACATTTTTATTTCAAAATACTTGAAAGGGAGGTTTGGGGGCATGAAGCAAAGCTTTACAACCTATTGTCTTGTTGTGCCTTTGGAGTAAACCTTGACTCTTCCAGGCCATGGAAATAGAATAGAATAGAATAGAATTCTTTATTGGCCAAGTGTGATTGAACACACAAGGAATTTGTCTTTGGTGCAGATGCTCTCAGTGTACATAAAAGAAAAATATACATTTGTCAAGGATCATGAGGTACACACTTAATGATTGTCAGAGGGGTCAAATAAGACATCAAGAAACAATATTAATAAAAATCTTAAGGGTAGAAGCAGCATGTTACAGTCCTACAGTCATAGGTGGGAGGAGATGAATGATAGGAATGATGGGGAAAAATAGTAGTAATAGTAGGGCAGAGTTAGTAAATAGTTTGACAGTGTTGAGGAAATTATTTGTTTAGCAGAGTGATGGCGTTCGGGAAAAAACTCTTCTTGTATCTAGTTGACTTGATGTGCAGTTCTCTGTAGCAACATTTTGAGGGTAGGAGTTGAAACAGTTTATGTCCTGGATGTGAGGGGTCAGTAAATATTTTCACTGCCCTCTTTTTGACTCGTGCAGTATACAGGTCCTCAATGGAAGGCAGGTTGGCAGCAATGGGAGGAAAAATGGAGAGAGAGGGTAAATTTGAAAAATGGTCGTAAGTCACTTTTTTTATTGCAATAGTAAATGAACCATTGTAAGCTGAAGACTGACTATATGTAATGTATATACAGTATATATATACCCTCCCAAAATGGGCTGTTATAGCCTCAAAGATGGGCTGTCCTTAGGATTCGGAGAGCTGTATGTAGAGGTTGAGAACGAAACAAGCGTTTCAGAGATTTTGTCCAGTTGTAGATTATTCAGAATATTCCAAGAAAAAGAGGAATACAGTATTTAGCAGTGTTCCCTCTAATTTTTTGGGGGGGTGGGCGGAAAAGTATAGTGTCTGAGCGGCAGTCCCTTCGGGACTGGGCAGTAAGTAAGTAAGTAAGTAAGTAAGTAAGTAAGTAAGTAAGTAAGTAAGTAAGTAAATAAATAAATAACAAACAAACAAACAAACAAACAAACAAAAAACCCACCCTGTTTTGCCTCAGAGAATTTCAAAATAAAATACTGTACTGTGTGTCTATAACAGTGAGCTCATAATAGGGCAACTCTATCAATATCAAAATGCCACTTAAATAGTTGAGCTAGTTTCAAACTAGATTTTGATTTTCTTTCTCTCTTCCTTACTCCCATTCTTTTTCTTTCTCTTTTCCTTCCTCTCTTTTTTCTCTCTCTTCCTCTCTCTTCCTCTCTTCCTCTCTCTCTCCTTCCCTCTCACTCTTTCCCTCTCGGCTTCTGGGCAGGTTTGGAAAACTCTGAGTTGATGATGATTTTTAAGTGAGCCATGGCTCACTGCTCAGCTTAGAGGGAACTATGATATTTAGTGGATCTGTGGTGTCCTGAGCTGGAGAGAAAAACACACTTCCCATTTAATGCAATCTGCAAGATGAAATGCACCAAGCCGTTTTGCACACTTACACTTTGTATAAAAAACCAATTAATTCTAAGGGTGGTGGGTTTTGTGGGTTTTTTTTTGCTTTTTACATAAAAGAGCACCTGCCTTCTCTTCCTCAGGAGTAATCTGGGCCGTCAGATGGCTCTTTTCAAACACGGCTATGTTTGAAAACATAGCCCCCGGGTGCAGAAGAAAAGAAAGAGAGAGATCAAGGTGTTGGAGGTCAAACGTTTTCCTGGCAGGTTAAAGGAGCTATTTGGGAGCAAGGCTGATTAGTTCGCCTTCTGGCAAAGGGGGTCTTTTTGTCCTTAATGCGCTAAACGTCGGGCTGCGAGAATCCCAAAGAAGTGTGAAGGTGTTGCGCTTGGCAGAGGGGCAATGATGGGAACGGCTGACAGTGATTGGTGGAAAGGAGCCTTGTCCTTCGAGGCGTGAATTCCCATCTCCTCGGCTTTGACCTTCCTGAATCCTTCAGGTAGAAAGGAAGGATGTTGACAGGCTGGTGGGAGAAGAAAGCCAGGGGGCTGGGATGCGGAGAGAGGGAAAGAGGAGTCGTTAGGGACGAGGTTTTGTCTCTTGTCGGGACATAACCTCTTTCTAAGATGTAGGCACCTGCTCTTCGCTTCCCTTTCAAAACTTAAACATTCAATGTTGAGTTAGACATTTCTGGCACAAAATGAAAACTCAGATGGAGTACTAGAGAAGAGAGAGTTGGGGAGGGAGAGAGGGAAAGGGAGAAGGAGGGAGGGAGAGAGAGAGAGAGAAAGAGAGGGGGAGAGAGAGGGAGAGAGAAAGGAGAGAGATTTATTTATTTTATTTATTCATTTGTCCAATACACAATACATATGGAAGAGAATAGACATGAAGACGGGCTACAAGAATGGTGGAAGGTCTTAATCATAAAACGTATCAGGAAAGACTTAATGAACTCAATCTGTATAGTCTGGAGGACAGAAGGAAAAGGGGGGACATGATCGAAACATTTAAATATGTTAAAGGGTTAAATAAGGTTCAGGAGGGAAGTGTTTTTAATAGGAAAGTGAACACAAGAACAAGGGGACACAATCTGAAGTTAGTTGGGGGAAAGATCAAAAGCAACGTGAGGAAATATTATTTCACTGAAAGAGTAGTAGATCCTTGGAACAAACTTCCAGCAGACATGGTTGGTAAATCCACAGTAACTGAATTTAAACATGCCTGGGATAAACATATATCCATCCTAAGATAAAACACAGGAAATAGTATAAGGGCAGACTAGATGGACCATGAGGTCTTTTTCTGCCGTCAGTCTTCTATGTTTCTATGTTTCTAAGTAATATATTTAAAGATAATATGTAAAAATAGAGGAGAAGATATATGAAAGGAAGAAAATATGTATGATATATGAGATAAAGGAAAGACAATTGGACAGGGGACGAAAGGCACACTAGTGCACTTATGTACGCCCCTTACTGACCTCTTAGGAACCTGGAGAGGTCAATCGTGGAGAGTCTAAGGGAGAAATGTTGGGGGTTAGGGGTTGACACTATTGAGTCTGGTAATGAGTTCCACGCTTCAACAGCTCAATTGTTAAAGACATATTTTTTACACTCAAGTTTGGAGCGGTTAATATTAAGTTTGTTGCGTGCTCTTGTGTTATTGCGGTTGAAGCTGAAGTAGTCATTGACCGGTAGGACATTGCAGCATATGATCTTGTGGGCAATACTTAAATCGTGTTTTAGGCGCCGTAGTTCTAAGCTTTCTAGACCCAGGATTGTTAGTCTATTTTTGTAGGGTATTCTGTTTCGAGTGGAGGAGTGAAGGGCTCTTTGGTGAAATATCTTTGGATGAAATATCTTTGGATGTTTTCAAGGGTGTTGATGTCCGAGATGTGGTATGGGTTCCAGACAGATGAGCTGTATTCAAGGATGGGTCTGGCAAAAGTTTTGTAGGCTTTTGTGAGTAGTGTGAGATTGCCGGAGCAGAAGCTACGTAGGATCAGGTTCACAACTCTAGAAGCCTTTTTGGCGATATTGTTGCAGTGGGCTTTAGCACTTAGGTCATTTGATATTAGTATTCCAAGGTCTTTTACTGAGTGTGGGTTGGCTGAAATGGGGAGGGAAGGAGAGAAATGTAAAGGTGGCAGGCAGGAAGGAAGGAAATAAAAGAAGGTGAGTTGAGCAACAAGCTCTGGAAGCTGTATGTATGTATGTATGTATGTATGTATGTATGTATGTATGTATGTATGTATGTATGAATGTATGTATTTGATTCGACTTCTATGCCACCCAATCCCAATGGCTCTCACGTGTGCATGCCCCCCTTTTCTTTAAAGAAATCGGGAATAGAAAACTGACTTTATTTATTTATTTATTATGATTTGGACTTATATGCCGCCCCTCTCCGTGGACTCGGGGCAGCTCGCAACAATTCCGATAAAAAAGATACAATATAAAACAATATGACAATATTTATTTAGTTATTCTATTTCTTTATTTACTCTATTGATTTTATTTGTTTGTTTGTTTGGACAGTTAGAACAATGAATGAATCCGTGGAACAGCCTGCCACCAGAAGTTGTGAATGCTCCAACACTGGAAGTTTTTAAGATGTTGGACAACCATCTGTCTGAAATAGTGTAGGGTTTCCTGCTTAAGCAGGGGGTTGGACTAGAAGACCTCCAAGGTCCCTTCCAACTCTGTTGTTGTTATTGTTGTTGTTAATCTAGAAATTGACCATTAGCTCTAAATCAGTGTTTCCCAACCTTGGCAACTTGAAGTCCAAATATCTTCAAGTTGCCATGGTTAGGAAATACTGCTCTAGATAACAATAACAACATATCTAATACGGCCGATGCTTGGTTTTGCAGGCTAATGGGAAGGATCAGCTTGGTGAGATGAGATTGTGTGTGTAGACAGATCTAATGAATGTCTATCCATATCCATCCATCCATCTGTTCTGTTGGGCTCTCTGGTAGACTCCTCCCAAAAATGCACAGGTACAAATTTCAGACACACACACGTTTGAAAATTCAAAACAATGTTCTCTATAATGAAAATTCACTTAACTTAAGCCCTCTTTTGGTAAAGCAAAGAGCACTCGTCTCCAAACAAACTGGTAATTTTGTACAAGTCCCTTATCAGTTCTGTGATACTTAGCTTGCAGCTGGGAGGCAATTCACAGTCCTTCTTCTTTCACAAAGTGAAACATCCTTTGCTCTGCTTTAGTTTCAAAGCGGGGGAAAAGCAACACACCAAGGTCGAAGTCAGCAAAGCAGGCACGAAACACAATGATCAGATAATCCTCCACAATGGCCAAACCCACAGGCTGCTCTTTATAGCAGCCTCACTAATGACCACAGCCCCACCCAACCACAGGTGGCCTCATTTTCTTTGATAATAATCTCTCAGTTGTTGCTGCCTATGCATCGCTCTCCGCATGCGTGGCTGTATCATTAACTCTTGTTCTGAATCCAAGGAGGAACTAGATAATTGATCTCCTTCTGAGATGTCTGCCACACTCTCCTCCTCCCTGTCACTCATGTCTTCTTGGTAAGAGGAGCCTTCATCAGCAGATTCTACTGGGGGGCAAAACAGGCCTGCAGCATGTGGATGTCTCCCCCACATCCACAGTCCTTGGGGCAGGAGCTGGGCCAGAGCTAACCACAACACCATCCAGGGCGTTAAACTAAATCTACAACCCCGCTCTTATTATATATATTTGACTCACTAATGATGACTCATTTTCCAGGCAGAAAGGATCCTGGAGGGCTCAGTTTCTGGGCCTCCTAGTTTCCTTACAAACCCCCATATGGAAAACTACATTTCCCATAGTCCCCAACCTCTGGGCTTTGTAGCATTATAAAAGCGCCTACAGTAGAATAAGAAAAGGGAACTGTGGTGATGTGAGCCAGAGACAATTTTTTTAAAAAAAGCAGGACCTCTCCATGTGAGTGTTGTGAATGGAAAATGTTCATATGTCCAGCCAACTAATTTCCATCTTTGGCACCATCTCTGTTCCAACGTGGTCACTGCTGAGTCACAATTCCAGCTTGTGGTTCTTCACAGCATCAGCAGTCGGCACAGAAGCTTGACCGAAGGTGGAGTTGAGGAACATCTTAGCTCCAGATAATGGTAACAAGACCGTCAAGAGTTTAAAAATACAAAACAAAACCGAATCCATTAGGATGCTTTAAACAGCTTGGAACTTGGCAATCTGAGAGACTGTCTTTGTCAGTATGAACTTATCCAGACATTAAAGTCAGCAGATTCAGGTCCTCTTAAAGATATACAGTGGTACCTCTACTTAAGAACTTAATTCATTCCGTGACCAGGTTCTTAAGTAGAAAAGTTTGTAAATAGAATAATTTTTTCCCATAGGAATCAATGTAAAAGCAAATACAGTAATACCTTGTCTTACGAACTTAATTGGTTCCTGGAGAAGGTTCCTAAGGTGAAAAGTTCGTAAGACGAAACAATGTCTCCCATAGGAAACAATGTAAAATCAATTAATGCGTGCAAGAAAACCCACACACACACAAAAATGGCGCTCCGCTGGGCGCCGCCGCCCGGCTGTCACCTTTTGAAACAGCTGGGCACTTCTCAGCGTTCTCCCGAATGCCGAACCCGGAAGTTCGGCAAAAGTTCGGGTTCGGGTGGCCACTGAGAAGACCCGCCGCCTAGCTGTTGCCTTTGGAAACAGCTGGGGGGCTCCTCAGCATTCTCCTGAACCCGAACACCGAACCCGAACTTTTGCCGAACTTCCAGGTTCGGCGTTTGGGAGAACGCCGAGAAGTCCCCCGGCTGTTTCAAAAGGTGACAGCTGGGCAGCGGGGCTTCTCGGCAGCCTCCCGAATGCCGAACCCAGAAGTTCGGTAAAAGTTTGGGTTCAGGAGGATGCCAAGAAGCCACCTGGCTGTTTCAAAAGGCGACAGCCAGGCGGCGGGGCTTCTCGGCGGCCACCCAAACCCGAACTTTTGCCGCACTTCCGGGTTCAGCGTTTGGGCGGCGGGTTCGTACGGTGGGAAAAGTTTGTAAGAAGAGGCAAAATATTTCCGAACCCCAGGTTTGTATCTCGGAGAGTTTGTATGAAGAGGGGTTCGTATCACGAGGTGCTACTGTAATGCGTGCAAAACCATTAGGAAAGAAATAGAAGCTCGGAATTTGGGTGGGAGGAGGAGGAAGAAGAGGAGGAGGACAGTCGCTGCCCAGAGCGAAGGGAGCATTTCTTTTCTTTGGGCACTGGCAGAAGTTTATTCTCTGTCCAAGCTCCCAGAGAAAGGAAAATGCCACTGAAAGGCTCATCTGGCCAGAAAAGCTCGAAATGGCCGGAATTAAAGGGGGAATGGCAAGAAACTGGCCGGGCCTTTGTGCCGCTCTCAAATTTCCTGGGAAATTTTTCCTGGTTTGGATTCTTAAGTTGAAAATGGTTCTTAAGAAGAGGCAAAAAGATCTTGAACACCTGGTTCTTATCTAGAAAAGTTCTTAAGTAGAGGTGTTCTTAAGTAGAGGTACCACTGTATCCACTTTACTCTATTCCTTATATGAAATGAATCAGGACTTTACAGATAGGCCTTTAAAGTCTGAATTACAGGCCATGTAAGAGCCCATGGGATGTAGGAGTTGATGTGTTGAACATGGAGACCAGTGATAGCTTGCTACCAGAACAGTAAGGTGTTACGTTCCAGTAACAATTTTTGAGATGTGTGCCTTTGGGCATCCGTGCAAGATAATAATAACGGAAGGGACCTTGGAGGTCTTCTAGACAATCCCCTTCTTGGGCTGGAGACCCTACACTACTTCAGACAGATGGTTATCCAACATCTTCTTAAAAACCTCCAGTGTTGGACCATACACAACTTCTGGAGGCAAGCTGTTCCACTGGTTAATTGTTCTAACTGCCAGGAAATTTCTCCTTAGTTCTAAGTTGCTTCTCTCCTTGTTTAGTTTCTACCCATTGCTTCTTGTCTTACCCTCAGATGCTTTGGAGAATAGGTTGACTAACTCTTCTTTGTGGCAACTCCTGAGATATTGGCACGCTGCTATCATGTCTCCCCTGGTCCTGCTTTTCATCAAACGAGACATGCCCAGTTCCTGCAATTGTTCTTCATATGTTTTAGCCTCCAGTCTCCTAATCATCTTTGTGGCTCTTTTCTGCACTCTTTCTAGAGTCTCAACATAGAAACATAGAAGACTGACGGCAGAAAAAGACCTCCTGGTCCATCTAGTCTGCCCTTATACTATTTTCTGTATTTTATCTTAGGATGGATCTCTGTTTATCCCAGGCATGTTTAAATTCAGTTACTGTGGATTTACCAACCACATCTGCTGGAAGTTTGTTCCAAGGATCTACTACTCTTTCAGTAAAATAATATTTTCTCATGTTGCTTTTGATCTATTTTTGCATTCTTGCAGTATTCCAAGTGCGGCCTTCCCAAGGCCTTATATGGTGATATTAACACTTTGCGTGATCTTGATTCTATCCCTCTGTTAATGCAGCCTAGAACTGTGTTGGCTTTTTAAATAAAGACCTACATAATCTATATAGATGAAGGTCTACAGAAGATGGGAGCTACCCAGACTTTGGGAGGAACGCTGGCTGGGCTTTGCAAGCCTTGTGATTGATCTCTGCCCATAGTTGTTTCTTTGCTCATCATCTACTCCCTGGCTTTGCATGTAAAGTAGCCGTCTGCCTCTTCAGCTGGTGGTCAGCTCCATCTGCCAGCTCCACAGAATCTTAATCAGACATTTCACCTAGGCAGAATTCCTTCCTTCATAACTACCCCTTTCTCTTTCTTTCTTTCTTTCTTTCTTTCTTTCTTTCTTTCTTTCTTTCTTTCTTTCTCTCTGTCACACAGAAGCACATGCACAGTTGACTGGCGGCTAAATTTAAGAACGGTCAACGTCAACCTAGCTCGCTCGCCATCAAGCACAAAAGACCCATCTACACTGCCAGGCATGGGGTAGTTGAGACACCTTTCCCCCAGGCTTTTTTTATATTTATGTTTGGATATGTATGTGTTGTTTGCTTTTTAAATATGATAGGATTTTTATGTGCTTTTTAATATTAGATTTGTTTTTGCTAGAATATTGTTTTTATTCTTGTGAGCCACCCCGAGTCTTCGGAGAGGGGCGGCATACAAATCTAATAAATTGAATTGAATTGAATACATTTCAACTTTTACCTTATAATATCACTCAGGATTGCTATTCCCAACAGCTCCTGGTCTGGCCCACTGATGCCCTGGGAAATAGTGTGACCCCCTCCTCTCTGTGGCAGCCCCCCAAGTACCTGTATACTGCTACCATGTCCCCGCTGGCCCTCCTTTTCGCTAGGTTATCCATGCCCATTTCCAGTAACCTCTCTTCGTATGTTTCTAGTCCCTTTGTTATTTTGGTTGCTCTTACCTTTTCCAGAGTTTCTATGTCCCTTTTGTAGTGAGGTGACCAGAATTGAATGCAGCACTCCAGGTGTGGACTGTCGAGGGCGTTATATAGTGGTATTAGTACTTTGCTAGTTTTTGAGAGCATATATACTGCTCCAAATAAATAAATAAAGGGAACACTCAAATAACACATCCTAGATTTGAATGAATGAAATATTCTCATTGAATACTTTGTTCTGCACAAAGTTGAATGTACACAACAGCAGCTGGAATTGATTGTCAATCAGTGTTGCTTCCGAAGTGGACAGTTTGATTTCACAGAAGTTTGATATACTTGGAGTTATATTGAGTTATATATACATGGCACTGGACCAGATTATCTCAGGGACCGCCTTCTGCTGCATGAATCCCAGCGACCTGTTACGTCCCAGAGAGTGGGTCTTCTCCGGGTCCCGTCAACTAAACAATGTCATTTGGCGGGACCCAGAGGAAGAGCCTTTTCTGTGGCGGCCCTGGCCTTCTGGAACCAACTCCCCCCCAGAGATTAGAATTGCCCCCACCCTCCTTGCCTTTCGTAAGCTGCTTAAAACCCACCTCTGCCGCCAGGCATGGGGGAATTGAGATACTCTTTCCCACTAGGCCTTTACAAATTTATGCATGGTATGTCTGTATGTATGTTTGGTTTTTATAATAATGGGTTTTTAACTGTTTTTAGTATTGGATAATTATTATATGCTGTTTTATTACTGTTGTTAGCCGCCCCGAGTCTGCAGAGAGGGGCGGCATACAAATCCAATAAATAAATAAATAAAATATTGTGTTGTTTAAGTATTCCCTTTATTTAGTTTTTGAAGCAGTGTATATGTCCACTCCCATTTCATGCTTTCGTCCCTTGGCAACATTTCCTAGATTGGTCTGTTTCTTTTCTTACTTTTAGTGTTAGGTCACTCACAGGGATGGTTACAAGCAGGACATTTCCTTGGGAGTAGACAATGAAGGGGAAGGGGGGAATTTCAATTCGGTTTCCGTCATAGGTTTTGTGTAAGTTTAAACACCACTTGGGGAAGTTAAGGTAGCATTAACACAGATTTCCATTTCTTGCATTGGATTTAGTGTGGTTTTGCAAAGCAGGACTGGTTTTTTTTTAAAAAAAACAATGTGCAAACCCAGAAAATGGATTAATACAATAATCAGGCTTAATGTGTGGAGTGAAAAACGATTAGCATCGCCTGGTCAACGAGGCAGTCCCTTGGTCCTTTAGGGATTTTGCTGCCTTGAACTATTGTCCTGGTGATTGAAGTCAGAGGTCAAGGGAAAAGGGAGGCATTTGAAAAAATAAAGAAAACGGGGGGATAAGAACACCCCTTCCCAAAATCAATAGTAGAGGGAGATGTCTGCTGACAGTGTTGAAAATGAACAACCTTGTGTGGTTTTAGTGGGCTTTGAATTCCTACTCCTGCAGGATGGTTCCTGTCGGAAAAAAGGAAAAGACAGGATTTTATTTTTATTTTTATTTTATTTTATTTTTTTATTTTATTTTTTAATTTAATGTAATTTTATTTTATTTTATTTTATTATTTTATTTTATTATTTTATTTTATTTTATTTCTTACTTTATTTTATTTTATTTTATTTATTATTTTATTATATTTTATTTTATTTATTTATTTTATTTTATTTTACTTTACTTTATTTTATTATTTATTTTATTTTACTTTACTTTACTTTACTTTACTTACTTTACTTTACTTTACTTTTACTTTACTTTACTTTACTTTACTTTACTTTACTTTACTTTACTTTACTTTACTTTACTTTATTTTACTTTACTTTATTTCACTTTCACTTTTACTTTTACTTTATTTTATTTGCCTTTATAGGCTGCCTTTTTCCAGGGGCCTCAGGCAGGGGTGGGCAGCAGGCAGGACGGGGTGGAATGCAGTTCCACCGGCAGAAATGAAGATGCCTGTGCAGCTCCAGTTGATTGGCATCTGTCACTTCCTGCATTACTGGTCTCAGCTTGGCTCTCCTTTTATTCTCTGCTGCTGCTGCTGCATCTGCGCTCCTTGCTTTTTTCCTCTTTCCTCCTTCCTGGCCTCGGACGAGCTTCCCTCTCTCCTGCCCGGCTTCCCTCCAGCCTCACATGGCCACCTCCCGCCTGAGGTGCAAGTATAATTCAGCAGTGGGTTGGACTAGAGCAGTGGTCCCCAACGTTTTTTCCACCAGGGACCAGTTTCAGCAAGACAATTTTTCTATGGCCCAGTGGGGGCGGAAAGGGGCGTGGTTGGGGGCGGGATTAAGCATGGGGGTGCTGGTCCTCCCCGCCCCTCTTTCCCGCCATCGTCCTGTGGCCGGCAGAACCTGCCTCCCAAGCCCTCTTGCCCAGCGGGAACTAAGCGCTGGAGAGAGGGGGTCAGGCTGGCCCTCCTGCCTCCCCCCAGCCAAAAACGCAAAAGCGCCCCGCGGCAGAAGCCAAAAGAGGCTTGAGCCTCTCGGTCCTTCCCGCCCCTCTGTCCCATCCATCGTCCTGTGGCCGGCAGAACCTGCCTCCCGAGGCCTCTTGCCCGGCGGGAGGCGAAGCGCTGGAGGGAGGGGGTGGCGGCATGAGGGCCGGCAGCTGCTGACTCCACGGACCGGTGCAACATGCCCCGCGGCCCGGTACTGGTCCGCGGCCCGGTGGTTGGGGACCCCTGGACTAGAGGATCTCCAAGATCTCTTCCAAGTCTGTTATTCTGAATTTTGTAGTTCACCAATTCAAATCCCACCAGGCTCAAGATTGACTCAGCCTTCCATTCTTCTGAGGTGGGTAAAATGAGGGCCCAGATTGTTGGGGGCAAGAGGCTGATTGTATATAAACTGCTTAGAGGGGGCTGTAAAACACAGTGAAGTAACATATAAGTCTAAGTGCGATTACTATTACTATTACAATCATGATTCACCAGGCTTGGGGCCATTAGATCCTTGTCCCCTGGCCCATGAATGTGTGAGAGAAAATTGATTGAATGGAAATGTGTTTTTTTTTATGGTTTTGGGTTTTTTTATATTTTATATTTAATTAATTGGATTTAGGATGTTATACATTGTTTTATTATATGTTGTGATCCGCCCCGAGTCCTCGGAGAGGGGCGGCATAAAAGCCAAAGAAAGAAAGAAAGAAAGAAAGAAAGAAAGAAAGAAAGAAAGAAAGAAAGAAAGAAAGAAAGAAAGAAAGAAAGTAATACCGTTGCTAGTATTTCTATTACAAATGTGTTACTTTTAAAAAACAACAATCATGTGCTTTACATACTTACTATGGGGGAAAATACCCCTGCAATCTACCCCTCTAGGAAACCTCAATAACTCCCCTGCCTCGCCCAATGGTGCTGCAGGATTATCAAAGACAAAGGAAAGCTGATGGTTTAATATCTTTGCCAATAAAAGGCATCTTTCCTTGAAAAGGAGCCTGGGAAGTTTAAGCTAAGATGTAATCATCCTAAACAAGTATTTCTGAATCTCTGCAGAATAAATTTTCCCCGCCATTGTGCAAATTCAGCTGTCCGATGAATCACTTGGGTTGTGCATTAGAGCAGCTTTCTGAATCTTGGCACATACCTTTCTTTCTTTCTTTCTTTCTTTCTTTCTTTCTTTCTTTCATTTGTTCTTTCTTGCTTTCTCTTTTTTCTTTTTCTTTCTTTCTTTCTTTCTTTCTTTTTCCCTCCTTCCTTTCCTTTCCTTTCTTTTTCTTCCTTCCTTCCTTCTTTCCTTTCTTTTCTTTTATTTCCTTCCTTCCTGCTTGTCTGCATGCCTTCTTTCCTTCCTTCCTTCTTTTCTTTCTTTCTTTTCTTTTTCTTCCTTTCTTTCTTTCTTTCGTTTTTGTGTTTTACTTTCTTCCTGCCTTCACTTCCTTCCTTGCTCCCTCCCTTCCTTTCCTTTCCTTTCCTTTTCTTTCTTCCTTCCTTCTTTCCTTTCTTTTCTTTTATTTCCTTCCTTCCTGTCTGTCTGCATGCCTTCCTTCCTTCCTTTCCTTTTTTCTTTTACTTTCTTCCTTCCTTCCTTTCTTCCTCCCTCCCTTCCTTCCCTCCCCCCCTTTCTCTTTTTCTTTCTTTCTTTCTTTTTTCCTCCTCATTTTCCTCCACCTCCTCTTCCTCTTCCTCCTTTTCTCTCCCTCCCCTCCAAATTTTTGATTGGACACACCCAGACCATCTAATCATCTTCACATCAAGTGACAGACACGCCTGGTTGAGCCAGGTCTTGTAAAGTACAAACGATGAGGCTTATCTCTTCTGCCATGTAAACTTCTGTGTCTGAACTTTTGAGATTGCCTTCGGAACGTAATTTTGACTTTGATTGGCTGGCAAGCCCAGATTGTACATTCCTTCCTTCCCTTCTTTCAGTGACAGCCTTCAGCAAAGCAGGTCATTTAGCATCACCATAAGCAAAAACAGACCTTAAGTTTAGAGCATCCTATCGCATCATCTCTACCGCCAGATTTGGCTTCTGGTCTTCAATCAGTTCTTCAAAGCTGACCTGCTCACTGATTCTTGCTGTCCTTACTCCTCCTTTGAAGCCTTTAATATTCAGGCTGAAGGAGAGAACAGGAGCTTTCTGCAAGAAAGGTAGGATGCAATACAGGGATACATAGGTACTCAACTTTCAAACTCATCTAATTTGATACTCAACACATTTTTTACATGAAAATCTTGTCCCAGTACTCACCATTTGTTTTGTACTCAATGCAGAAGCTAGAGCTGGTCAATGTCAGCTGCAGTGTGACTCACTAAATTATAGTCTTATGGGGAACATTTGTTTGGTGCTCATTGTTTTTGGTACTCGCCGTATCTCCTGGAACCAGTTGAGTACTTGGGTACCACTGCAGTTTTTCTCAACCTTGGCGATATGTAAAGATCATCTTCCAGAATTCCCCAGCTAGCTGGCTGAAGAATTATGGGAGTTAAAGTCCAAATATCACCTGGATGTTGAAGTCCACATATCCTAAATCTACATGCAGATAGGCCTTACAACCATTTGTTTGGAGACTGTTCAAAGTTACAACGGCAACTGGAAAAAAAATGGGCTTACATCCTGTCCTCGTATTTAAAACCCTCTCGGCATCCCCAAGATCACACGATCAACATTCAAACACTTGGCCATCAGCCCAGGGGTGAAATCCAAGTTTTTATACTACCTGTTCTGTGAGCGTGGCTTGGTGGGCATGGTATGGCTTGATGGGTGTGGCTTGGTGGGCATGGCAGGGGAAGGATACTGCAAAATCTCCATCCCCCCCACTCCAGGGGAAGGATACTGAAAAATTTCCATTCCCACCCCATTCCTGGGGGAGGAACATGGCAAAACCACCACTCCTGGGGGGATGATATTGCAAAATCCAAATTTCAATCCTCACTCCATGGCAAGGATACTGTATTGCAAAATCTCCATCTTTTTCTGCCTGACGGCAGAAAAAGACCTCATGGTCCATCCAGTCTGCCCTTATACTATTTCCTGTATTTTATCTTAAAATGGATATATGTTTATCCCAGGCATGTTTAAATTCAGTTACTATGGATTTATCTACCACGTCTGCTGGAAGTTTGTTCCAAGGATCTACTACTCTTTCAGTAAAATAATATTTTCTCACGTTGCTTCTGATCTTTCCCCCAACTAACTTCAGATTGTGTCCCCTTGTTCTTGTGTTCACTTTCCTATTAAAAACACTTCCCTCCTGGACCTTATTTAACCCTTTAACATATTTAAATGTTTCGATCATGTCCCCCCTTTTCCTTCTGTCCTCCAGACTATACAGATTGAGTTCATTGTCTTTCCTGATACGTTTTATGCTTAAGACCTTCCACCATTCTTGTAGCCCGTCTTTGGACCCGTTCAATTTTGTCAATATCTTTTTGTAGGTGAGGTCTCCAGAACTGAACACAGTATTCCAGATGTGGTCTCACCAGCGCTCTATATAAGGGGATCACAATTATATTTCTTCGTAGATATATCCCTGCCATTTTATTTTAGCAGCCGTTTGCAAATATTTTTGCATCGCTTTCCTGCAGTTTATTTTTTCTTTTTCCTCTCTTTCGGTTCCCAGTTTAGCCCACAGCCCCGAGATTATCTAGAACTCTCTCATTTAAGCATTAGCCAAGCTTGACCTGCACTTTTCAAGAGGTATCTAATTAGTCACTGTCAGAAAAAAAAAGAGAGAGAGAGATGCTAGGTAGCATTATTTTGATCATATTTCTTTATAAATTAACCTGATTTGCACTTCCAGGAGTTACATGGAAACGAGAGCCTGGCTTACATTTAATTTTGGCAATAGATTCCGAGCTAAAAAAAATGCTTATTTTTAGGATCCGGTTTGTGTCTCTCTGTGTGTGTGCGGCGCGTGGGTGGTGTTATTACTTGTTATACTCTTATCCGAGTTATGTATATTTTGCAATAGTGTGCCACTCTAAATGCATATTTTAAGGAAGAATATGTGCAAACGTCGGCAGCTTTCAGGTAAAATTCCTACAAGGTTAAGTGTTTCAGATAAAGATGTTTGAAAATGCAAAAAAGGAGAGGAAAATTAAAAAATAAAACATTCAAGCATCAGGTTTTAATGTCGACACGAAGCTGCAGGGTGAGATCCTCCATTGCCATAAGGCACAATATCCTTAGTACATTGGTGGTGCCCAATTATACCTTTCTGCCCCCTGGCAAATTAAGCAATGCTGTGAACATCTTCACCCAGCGCCTGGAGGTTGTGGAGGCCTGCGTTGGGACCACAGGCTTCAACGGATTGCCGGCAAGACTGAGTGGCTTGCATTTTGGGGGTCTTAGAAACATAGAAACATAGAAACATAGAAGACTGACAGCAGAAAAAGACCTCATGGTCCATGTAGTCTGCCCTTATGCTATTTCACGTATTTTATCTTAGGATGGATCTATGTTTATCCCAGGCATGTTTAAATTCAGTTATTGTGGATTTACTAACCACGTCTGCTGGAGGTTTGTTCCAAGCATCTACTATTCTTTCAGTAAAATAATATTTTCTCACGTTGCTTCTGATCTTTCCCCCAACTAACCTCAGATTGTGTCCCCTTGTTCTTGTGTTCACTTTCCTATTAAAAACACTTCCCTCCTGAACCTTATTGAAGCCTTTAACATATTTAAATGTTTCGATCATGTCCCCACTTTCCCTTCTGTTTTCCACACTATAATAATAATAATAATAATAATAATAATAATAATAATAATAATAATAATAACTATTATTATTATTATTATTATTATTATTATTATTATTATTATTATTATTATTTAGATTTGTATGGCGCCCCTCTCCATGGACTCGGAGCGGCTCACAACAACAATAGATACAATAAAATACAAATCCAATATAAACTATATTAAAAACCCCATTATTATAAAAAACTAACAATTCTAAAACAATCATACCAATCTCATATGTTGAGTCAGGAAAGGCTAGGGGAGAAATCAATCCCCACCCCCATGCTTGGCGGTATAGATGGGTCTTCAACATCTTACGGAAGGCAAGGAGGGTGGGGGCAATTTGAATCTCAGGGGGGAGTTCATTCCAGAGGGCCGGGGCCACCACAGAGAAGGATCTTCCCCTAGGTCCTGCCAGACAACATTGTTTAGTCGACGGGATCCGGAGAAGGCCGGCTCTGTGGGACCTAATCGGCAGCTTAGATTGGTGTGGCAGAAGGCGGTCCCAGAGATATTCTGCTGAATGCCATGTAGGGCTTTATAGGTCATTAGCAACAGATTGGTAATACAACTATATAGATTGAGTTCATGAAACCTTTCCCGATCAGTTTTATGCTTAAGACCCTCCACTGGTTTTGTAGCCCGTCTTTGGATCCGTTCAATGAAGCAAGAATTATATTTATTTATTTATTTATTTATCTATCTATCTATCTATCTATCTATCTATCTATCTATCTATCTATCTACCTACCTACCTACCTACCTACCTATCATCTGTCTGTCTGTCTGTCTGTCTGTCTGTCTGTCTGTCTGTCTATCTATCTATCTATCTATCTATCTATCTATCTATCTATCTATCAATCAGATTTGTATGCCGCCCCTCTCCGTAGACTCGGGGCGGCTAGCAACAGTAATAAGACAATGTAAACAAATCTAATATTTAAGTTAATTTAAAAAACCCAATTTAAGAAACCAATCATACATACAGACATATCATGCATAAATTTTATAAGCCTAGGGGGAAGGGAGAGTCTCAATTCCCCCATGCCTGACGACAGAGGTGGGTTTTAAGGAGCTTACGAAAGGCAAGGAGGGTGGGGGCAACTCTGATATCTGGAGGGAGTTGGTTCCAAAGGGTCGGGGCCACCACAGAGAAGGCTCTTCCCATGGGTCCCACCAAACGACATTGTTTAGTTGACCGGACCCGGAGAAGGCCAACTCTGTGAGACCTAACTGGTCGCTGGGATTCCAATAGACTCTGAATTCTCATGGCCCTTCATGGCTTGGTCATTTCCTAGGCAGACTGATGCAAACTCACCCATTTCTGCTTAACTATCCAAGCTGGCATGCTTTCAAAACTCCCATGAAAAATTCTCTTTGGGAAACCGATGGGTTCTGCTTTTGCCATCTCTTGGTGGTGATGGTGGGGAATTCTTTCTCAGCCCAATGTTCATGTTTTCTTCTTATTTTGTGTCTTTGGCTGCTTAGGGCTGCTGGTTCGAGGGGCAGATTTCAGTCAGCCGGCGGACAACTACACGGTTTGCCAAGGGGACAACGCAACACTAAGGTGAGCTTCTTCTGCCGAAGCCAAAATTGTATGGTGTGTGCTTGGGCCTCATTTTTTTTTCCCCTGCTGGAGTTTTTGCTGTGAGGTTTTCATCTGGGTTAGAAACATAGAAACATAGAAGTCTGACGGCAGAAAAAGACCTCATGGTCCATCTAGTCTGCCCTTATACTATTTCCTGTATTTTATCTTAGGATGGATCTATGTTTATCCCAGGCATGTTTAAATTCAGTTACTGTGGATTTATCTACGGCATCTGCTGGAAGTTTGTTCCAAGGATCTACTACTCTTTCAGTGAAATAATATTTTCTCATGTTGCTTTTGATCTTTCCCCCAACTAACTTCAGATTGTGTCCCCTTGTTCTTGTGTTCACTTTCCTATTAAAAACACTTCCATCCTGGACCTTATTTAAGCCTTTGACATATTTAAATGTTTTGATCATGTCCCCCCTTTTCCTTCTGTCCTCCAGACTCTACAGATTGAGTGCATGAAGTCTTTCCTGATACGTTTTATGCTTAAGACCTTCCACCATTCTTGTAGCCCGTCTTTGGACCCGTTCAATTTTGTCAATATCTTTTTGTAGGTGAGGTCTCCAGAACTGAACACAGTATTCCAAATGTGGTTTCACCAGCATTCTATATAGCAGGATCATAATCTCCCTCTTCCTGCTTGTTATACCTCTAGCTATGCAGCCAAGCATCCTATGTGCTTTCCCTACCGCCTGATTAATTAGTTTGAGCCTTTGGCGTCTGTAAAATTTTGCGTGGATGAACTTCAGCCAGTATTTGAAACTGTATTTGTCAAATCCCCAGCCTCGATACCCTGCACCATTGGAAGGCTATATCATGGTCTGAAATTAGATTTAACAGAGTTGGAAGGGACCTTGTAGGTCATCTAGTCCAACCCTCCCAGTCTAAGCACGAGACCCTACACCATTTTTGACAAATGGCACTCCAATCTCTTCTTGAAATTTCCAATGATGAAGCTCCCACAACTTCCGAACTTCTGTTCCATGGGTTGATTGCTCTCAATGTCAGAAAAATTGTCCTTATTTCCAGGTTGAATTTCTCCTTGATCATCAGTTTCCATCAATTATTCTGTCTCTGTCCTTCAGGTGCTATGGAAAATAGCTTGAACACCCACCCACCCTTCTCTGTGGCAACTCTGTGCAGAATGCAGCTGCGAGAGCTATCATGGGCCTCCCTAAATATGCCCATGTCACACCAACACTCCGCAATCTGCATTGGTTGCCGATCGGTTTCCGGTCACAATTAAAAGTGTTGGTTATGACCTATAAAGCCCTTCATGGCATCGGACCAGAATATCTCCAGGACTGTCTTCTGCCGCATGAATCCCAGTGACCAGTTAGGTCCCACAGAGCTGGCCTTCTCCGGGTCCCGTCAACTAAACAATGTCATTTGGCGGGACCCAGGGGCGGCCCCGACCCTCTGGAACCAGCTCCCCCCAGAGATCAGAGTTGCCCCCACCCTCCTTGCCTTTCGTAAGCTCCTTAAAACCCACCTCTGTCGTCAGGCATGGGGGAATTGAGATATTCCCTTCCCCCTAGGCTTATAAAATTTATGCATGGTATGCGTGTATGTATGGTTGGTTTCTTAAATTGGGTTTTTTTACATTACTTTTAATATTAGATTAGGTCATATTGTCTTTTTACTGTTGTTAGCCACCCTGAGTCTGCGGAGAGGGGCGGCATACAAATCTAATAAATAAATAAATAGATAGATAAAGAGAGAGAGAGAGAGAGAGAGAGAGAGAGAGAGAGAGATTGACCCCCCCCCTTCTCTGTGGCAACCTCTCAAATATTGGAAGACTGCAATCATGTCTCCACTGGTCCTTCTCTTCAGTAGACCAGCCATGCCCAGTTCCTGCAACTGTTCTTTGTATGTTTTAGCCTCCAGTCCCCTAATCTGTCTACGGAGAGGGGCGGCATACAAATCTAATAAATAATAATAATATCATCATCATCTTTATTGCTCTTCTCTGCACTTTTTCTAGAATCTTTACTCTCATCAGCGCTTGTCAGTAATATCCCAAATCAGTGAGATTATACTGACAATGCCAATTAATGGAGTTACAGATATATTTGAAACCACTCAGCAATGGAAGAAGTTATATTTAATCCGGGATGAACAAACTAAAGACCCAGGAGCACCATGTGTCTTCTGTGACATGATACACACAAGTAGTCCTCAGTGTAAGACCATAACTGAGCCCTGTGGCTAAGCGAGGCCGTTGTGAATCCCCCCCCTCCCATTTTATGACCTTTCTTGCCATAGTGGTTACTGTATTTTTCAGAGTATAAGACTCACCTTTTTCCCCAAAAAAAGCGGGTGGAAATGTCGGTGCGTCTTACACACTGAATACAGCCATTTTTGGACTCCCAAAGACCTGCCCTTGCACCCCATTTTTCACAACCCTCTGCATCCCCAGGCCTTCCAAACCTTCTACGCACTTTATTTTGTTTTGTTTTTTAAATAGCCCATTTTTAACTTGTTCTTTTGCAAAAAAATTATTTTATTTATTATCTGCGGAGAGGGGCGGCATAAATAGGTCCCAGTTAGGTCCCACAGAGTTGGCCTTCTCCGGGTCCCGTCAACTAAACAATGTCGTTTGGCGGGACCCAGGGGAAGAGCCTTCTCTGTGGCGGCCCCGACCCTTTGGAATCAACTCCCCCCAGATATCAGAGTTGCCCCCACCCTCCTAGCCTTTCGTAAGATCCTTAAAACCCACCTCTGTCGTCAGGCATGGGGGAATTGACATGTTCCTTCCCCCTAGGCTTATAAAATTTTTGTATGGTATGCTAGTGTGTATGATTGGTTTTTAACTTGTGGTGTTCTTAAAATTAATTTAATATTGGATTTGTCTTGTATTGCTGTTGCTGTGAGCCGCCCCGAGTCTGCGGAGAGGGGCGGCATACAAATCTGATTAAACTAAACTAAACTAAACTAATTTATTTTATTTATTAGATTTGTATGCCGCCCCTCTCCGTAGACTCGGGACGGCTCACAACACAATAAAACAATTAATAACAAATCTAATAATTTACAATTTAAAATATTTTTAAAAACCCCATTATTAAGCAGACATACATACAAACATACCATACATAAATTGTATAGGCCCGGGGAGATATCTCAATTCCCCCATGCCTGACGACAAAGGTGGGTTTTGAGGAGCTTACGAAAGGCAAGGAGGGTAGGGGCAGTTCTAATCTCTGGGGCGAGTTGGTTCCAGAGAGTCGGGGCCGCCACAGAGAAGGCTCTTCCCCTGGGGCCCGCCAACCGACATTGTTTAGTTGACGGGACCCGGAGAAGGCCCACTCTGTGGGACCTAATTGGTCGCTGGGATTCGTGCAGCAGAAGGCGGTCTCGGAGATATTCTGGTCTGATGCCATGAAGGGTCATAACCAACACTTTGAATTGTGACCGGAAATTGAGCGGCAACCAATGCAGACTGCGGAGTGTTGGTGTAACATGGGCATACCTGGGGAAGCCCATGACTGCTCTCGCAGCTGCATTCTGCACGATCTGAAGTTTCCGAACACTTTTCAAAGGTAGCCCCATGTAGAGAGCATTACAGTAGTCGAACCTCAAGGTGATGAGGGCATGAGTGACTGTGAGTAGTGACTCCCAGTCCAAATAGGGCCGCAACTGGTGCACCAGGCGAACCTGGGCAAACGCCCCCCTCGCCACAGCTGAAAGATGTTTCTCTAATGTGAGCTGTGGATCGAGGAGGACGCCCAAGTTGCGGACCCTCTCCGAGGGGGTCAATAATTCCCCCCCCAGGGTGATGGACGGACAGATGGAATTGTCCTTGGGAGGCAAAACCCACAGCCACTCCGTCTTATCAGGGTTGAGTTTGAGTCTGTTGACACCCATCCAGGCCCCAACAGCCTCCAGACACCGGCACATCAAAATGGAGTGTGCATAGAGTTTGGGAAGCCTGCATAATGCTGCTGGGGAAAGGCAATTGTTTGCCATTTTTGCAAAAAAAAAAGTGGGTGAAAAATGGGCATCTTTGAGTGTTCCCTTCATTTTTTGGAGCAGTAGATTTTCACGCTGCTGTTTTCTGTTTTCTGATTTAGCCCTCCCTCCCTCCCTCCCTCCCTCCCTCCCCCCACCTGTCTTTCCTGGGTTTAAATAAAAGATAGCCCTGTGGCCAAATGCACGATTACCTGCCTATAATGCATTAATAGCAGCCAGCAATGACTTACAAAACGGCTAATAACTCTGTCAAGAGCAACATAAATTTGCCTGTCCTTGATTTTAATACGCTTGCATTCCTTCTGAACGAGACCATTTCCCGTGTCTGGGGGAATACAATTCCCTCAGCCCACATGAACGTCATTATTATACGGTGCTTTAGCGGAGCTTTTAGTTGATCCATTTAGTCTGCAAACCCCTTTTCTGTAACTTGTTTTCTGTTCTGTGTTTTTCCCCGACCGCACAGGGTTGGTTTGTACACGCTGCCAAGCCGTGTTGTGCTCGGTTTATAGTTTAATACAGTGTGAGAAACGTTGGCTTAGAGCTGTGTTTCCCAGCCTTGGTAACTTTTGAGATGGGTGGACAATCTGAGGTTAGTTGGGGGAAAGATCAGAAGCAACGTCCTCCTCGATCCACAGCTGACATTGGAACATCATCTTTCGGCTGTGGCGAGGAGGGCGTTTGCCCAGGTTCGCCTGGTGCACCAGTTGCGGCCCTATTAGGACAGGGAGTCATTGCTCACAGTCGCTCATGCCCTCATCACCTCGAGGCTCAATTACTGCAACGCTCTCTACATGGGGCTACCTTTGAAAAGTGTTCGGAAACTTCAGATCGTGCAGAAGGCAGCCGCGAGAGCCGTCGTGGGGCTTCCAAGATTCGCCCACGTTTCTTCAACACTCCGTGGCTTGCATTGGCTGCCGATCAGTTTCCGGTCACAATTCAAAGTGTTGGTCATGACCTTTAAAGCCCTACATGGCACCAGACCAGATTACCTCCAGAACCACCTGCTACCACACAAATCCCAGTGACCGATAAGGTCCCACAGAGTTGGCCTTCTCCAGGTCCCATCAACTAAACAATGTCGTTTGGCGGGCCCCAGGGGAAGAGCCTTCTCTGTGGCGGCCCCGGCCCTCTGGAACCAACTCCTCCCGGAGATTAGAACTGCTCCCACCCTCCCTGTCTTTCGCAAACTACTCAAGACTCACTTATACCGCCAGGCATGGGGGAGTTAAGATATTCCTTCCCCCTAGGCCATTACAAGTTATGCATGGTATGTTTGTGTGTATGTTTGGTTTTATAATAAGGGTTTTTAGTTGTTTTATTAATTTGATTGTTACATGCTGTTTTTATCATTGTTGTTAGCCGCCCCAAGTCTACGGAGAGGGGCAGTATACAAATCCAATAAATAAATAAAAATAAATAAATAAACGTGAGAAAATATTATTTTATGAAAGAGTCGTAGATGCTTGGAACAAACTTCCAGCAGACGTGGTTGGTAAATCCACAGTAGCTGAATTTAAGCATGTCTGGGACAAACATAGATCCATCCTAAGATAAAATACCAGAAATAATATAAGGGCAGACTAGGTGGACCAGGAGGTCTTTTTCTGCCGTCAATCTTCTATGTTTCTATGACTTCAACTCTCAGAATTCCCCACCCAGCCAGAGAAATTCTGGGGGTTGACGTCCACACCTTGTAAAGTTCTCAAGGTTGCGAAATACCTGGTCTTATAGCTTGGCATTATCAGAGAAGGATCCACAATAATGATCCTCACCCAGAATAGGTTGAATTCTCTTTTTGGGGGGATAATCTGTCCTGTCTGTCATTCACTCCATAAATTAATTAAATTATTGTTTTTTATTAATTTGTTAATGGAAAAAAGTCCATCAGGGGTTTCTAGTCACCGATAAATGCAGATAATTGTCTTTTCTGTAATCAAGTAAGTTAGCTTATTCATAAGCGCAACATTTGTTAATTTCACCGATTAATATCTCCATGGTGTGTGGTGTCCTTTTCGCCATTCTTTCTAATGGGCCAGATGCTTCATTATTTAAATACACAAAACCCTGATTTCCCATTCTGTTCAGCCCTAAATAATGAATGCATTTGAACCTTCTTTCTTTGTCCAGGGGGCCTCTCTGTGTGTCCTTCCTTCCTTCCTTCCCCTCTCTTTCTTTCTTTCTTTCTTTCTTTCTTTCTTTCTTTCTTTCTTTCTTTCTTTCTTTCTTTTGCTCTGTCTCTTTCTTACTCTCTCTTTCTCTCTCTCTTCTTTCTCCTTCCTTCCTTTCTCTCTCTCTTTCTTTCTCTCTCCCTTCACTCTCTCCTTCCTTCCTTCCTTCCTCCCTTCTCTCTCTCTCCTTCCCTTTTCTTTCTTTCTTTCTTTCTTTCTTTCTTCTCTCTCTTTCTCCCTCCCCCCTTTTCTCTCCCTCCATCCCTTTTCATCCACCATTCCTTGTGTACTTCTGTAGATGAGTGAAGGACAATGATAAAATACCTATCCATATCAAAGCTCTTTGTTCTCTGGATCTGCATCAAAGTCATGGAGATACAAATAGCCAATCTCCTCCTCCTCCCCCACCCTCCTCCTCTTCTCTTGGTCTTCTTCAGAATGGCCCCAGGGCTTCTCAAACACAGCTTTAAGATGAATGGATGTCGAATTCCCAGAAATCCCCAGAGAGCTATGCTGGGATTGGAAGTCCACTCATCCTAAAGTCACCAAGTTTGAGAAACACGATCTACACACTCCACCTTCGTTTAAGCTCTCCAAGGAGGAGACACAAAATGCCAAAATGCTTATTGCCATACTGTGGGCGTGGCTTATTTTGTGGGTGTGGCTTGATGGTCATGTGACTGGTCAGGAGTGGCTTGCTTGCTTTGTGACCTGGTAGGAGTGGCTTACCGGCCAAGATAAGTTTTCAAATAAGTGCTTGGACTCTTTTTCAGTGGATTAAGTCACATGATTTAAATGTGCCACAAACAGGACAAATGATAGGCAGCACTGTTTGTTGAGGAGCACAGTAATAATATGTTAAGGTTTTGTACTGGACCCACAAGGTTCAGTATGATAACAGATTAGGCAAGTTGCTCAATTTTCTTTAATTGCTATAAACGTTCAGTTTTAGTTAATGATATTGATAATAATATTGATTGTTTCTTCATTGCTTATTTGACCCCTATGGCAATCATTAAGTGTTGTACCACATGATTCTTGACAAATCTATCTTTTTCTTTAATGTACACTGAGAGCATCTGCACCAAGACAAATTCCTTGTGTGTCCAATCACACTTGGCCAATAAAATTCTATTCTATTCTACTCTATTCTATGATTAAAATGATTAAAGCATTTATGGGTAAAACATACTACCGTATTTAGTTATTTCCTATTTTAAAAGAAATTAAGGATCATACCAAGGTACGAGAGGAGGAAGGACAATAAAAAACTATTAAGTATTCAATAAATAGTGCATAAACTGCGTCCCCCTCCCCATGGGGTGAGCAGCCTCTTACTGCACACGTGCCATTCATAATTTGACCTCAGATGCGGTCCAACACCACCAATTGTTTTAGGGTGGGTGGGGGGAGGTTTTTTCCACTGTATTTTTTTATACACAGGATACTGTGTGGCATTTTACGCCGTGCCTCCAGATGTCTCTTCCACAAGGCAGTGATGCCACCTCCACCCACGCTGCAGGCTGTGAGTCAGCGTGCCAACATCCTCTCTCTTGCCATTTTTTTCATTGCCTGCTCTCCCCCCCCTTCTCCTAACCCCTCTCCCCCTTCTCGTCCCCCTGAGCAACCTGCCACTCTAGTGGATTCCCCAGCCTGAATCCGTGGAGACTCTGACCTACTTCCCAAGACTTCTCTGCCCTACAATTTTATTTATTTTCTTTGCAGAATAAAAGAAGGAGGAGGAGTCTTGAGTTTGTAGGAACGGAAAAAGGGGAAAGTGCTATGTTGGAGGGGTGGGGGTGGGGGGCTTTCCATATTCTATTAACCCCCATGAAGAGAGGCAGGAGCCCTTAATCCCATTTCCCAGGGAAAGATTTTCCTGGCTCAGTTAGATCTCAGATGATCCCGCTGTCGAAAAGGGAGGAGGACTGTAGACGCCAGGAGTAAACCCTGGAAATTTTAAAGAAGATTATTATTTTTATTTATTTATTTATTTTAAAAAAATATTTTTTATTAAATTTACAAAAATATACAAAAGAAGGAAGAGTAGATACATCGTATTTTGCATCATTATGTCGACATATAATCACATGCTCTTGTTATATTTATATCATATAATTATTCTGTTTAAGTAAACTTTATCAATTCAACGTGTATATCAATACCAAAAAGAAAAAAAAGATAAAACAAATATATCCGAGCTAAAAATTAAGTTTAAAACGTTCTGTCTCAATAACTTGTTACCTTTTATTTATTATTTATTAGATTTGTATGCCGCCCCTCTCCGTAGACTCGGGGCGGCTCACAACAGTGATAAAAACAATACGTAATGACAAATCTAACAATTAAAATCTAAAATAGCAATAGTACATTTTAAAAAGTCTAAAAAGCAAGGAACCCCAATATATAAAACATACATACAGTCATATCATGCACAAAAACTACCTAGGCAGGGGGAGAGGTTTCAGTTCTCCCATGCTTGACGACAGAGGTGGGTTTTAAGGAGTTTACGAAAGGCAAGGAGGGTGGGGGCAATTTGAATCTCCAAGGGGAGTTGATTCCAGAGGGCCGGGGCCTCCATAGAGAAGGCTCTATCCCTAGGTCGCACCAGATGGCATTGTTTAGTCCACGGGACCCGGAGAAGGCCAACTCTGTGGGACCTAATTGGCTGCTGGGATTTGTGCGGCAGAAGGCAGTCCCGTAGGTATTCTGGTCCAATGCTGATCTGGTCCTCAAAGAAATCCAGTATATTTATTTATTTATTTATTTATTGATTGATTGATTGATTGGATTTGTATGCTGCCCCTCTCCGCAGACTTGGGACGACTAACAACAGCAATAAAACAGTATATAACAAAATCCAATACTAAAAATAGTTAAAAACCCATTATATAAAAACCAATCATACATTCAGACATACCATGCATACAATTGTAAAGGCCTAGGGGGAAGTGTATCTCAGTTCCCCCATGCCTGGCGGCAGAGGTGGGTTTTAAGCAGCTTTCGAAAGGCAAGGAGGGTGGGGGCAATTCTAATCTCTGGGGGGAGTTGGTTCCAGAGGGCCGGGGCCGCCACAGAGAAGGTTCTTCCTCTGGGTCCCGCCAAGCGACATTGTTTGGTTGACAGGACCCGGAGAAGGCCCACTCTGTGGGACCTAACTGGTCGCTGGGATTCGTGCGGCAGAAGGCGGTCCCGGAGATATTCTGGTCCGATGCCATGAAGGGCTTTATAGGTCATAACCAACACTTTGAATTGTGACCGGAAATTGATCGGCAACCAATGCAGACTGCGGAGTGTTGGTGTAACATGGGCATATTTGGGAAAGCCCATGATTGCTTTCGCAGCTGCATTCTGCACGATCTGAAGTTTCCGAACACTTTTCAAAGGTAGCCCCATTTAACACCCCTGCTCTATCCCATGGTTTAAGTTGTGTGGACTTCAATTCCTAGAATTCCCCAGCCAGCATGAGTAATTCTGGTAGCTGAAATCCACACAGCTTAAAGTTTCTAAGGTTGAAAAACACTGCTGTGTCCACTGGGTTAGAGAAATCTTTGAGAAAGGGTAAGACCGGATCCTTACAGGAGAGAAATACCTGTGGACCTATATGTCATCTAGCCCAACATTAATACCTGAGAGAGTTCTACAGCAATGTATCTGTCAGAGCTGTGAAAACCATGTGGTAATTTTCAGAAGTCAGCATGGATTTGTCAAGAGCAAGTCTTGACAGATTAACTGTCTTTCGTTTATTATTATTTTTGATTGAGTATCTCCCTGAGTAGATAGTGGGGTAGTTGGGAACATAATATATCATGGCTTCAGTAAAGCATTTGACAAAGTACCCCATGACATTCTTAGCAAGATAATTAAGTGGGGTTTGAATGGCATGGCAATTATGTAGAGCTATAACTTTTTAAAACTCATACGTGCTCATCGGTGGTTACTCACCACGTGTGGGAGGAAGCAATTGGAGATAGCAAAGGAGTGCCACTAGGTTCATTTCTAGGGCCAGTCGTTTTCAACATTTTCATTCGTGACTTGGATAAAGGGGGCGAAGAGATATGAAGTGTTTCAAATGTCTTGGAACAAGGAAGATATTGTGGACACACAAGCCGTTATTCCACAATTCAATAGACATTCACATTCAAAATGAGCAGAACAAGTATTTTATTTATTTATTTTATTTATTTATTAGATTTGTATGCCACCCCTCTCCGTAGACTCGGGGCGGCTCACAGCATACAATGAAAAAATTCATAACGAATCTAATCAATTTAAAAAACTTTTTAAAACCCCATTATTAAAACAGACATACACACAAACATACCATACATAAATTGTATAGGCCCGGTGTGTGTGTGCCTCAATTCCCCCATGCCTGATGGCAGAGGTGGGTTTTAAGGAGTTTACGAAAGGCAAGGAGGGTGGGGGCAGTTCTAATTTCCGGAGGGAGCTGGTTCCAGAGAGTCGGGGCCGCCACAGAGAAGGCTTTTCCCCTGGGACCCGCCAGACGACATTGTTTAGTCGCCGGGACCCGGGGAAGGCCAACTCTGTGGGACCTAATCGGTCGCTGGGATTCGTGCGGCAGAAGGCGGTCCCGGAGATATTCTGGTCCGATGCCATGGAGGGCTTTATAGGTCAAAACCAACACTTTGATTTGTGACCGAAATTGATCGGCAACCAATGCAGACTGCGGAGTGTTGGTGTGACATGGGCATACCTGGGGAAGCCCATGATTGCTCTCGCAGCTGCATTCTGCACGATACCTGGAAGGAGAGGAATATCTTGGCTTTGAACCAAAAGTATTGGTGGAATATTTTTGTCCGCTCCAAGAATGGGGTGGACATTAAGGACCCACCACTCAAAAGGCCCTGTTCTTTACAATTGCTTCCGGTGGACTCCCACAGAGAAGGCTCATCCCCTAGGTCCTGCCAAACGACATTTCTAGTTGACGAGACCTGGAGAAGGCCGACTCTGAGGGATCTAACCGGTCGCTGGGACTCACATGGCAGAAGGCGATCCTGTAAATAGCCTGGTCCGATGCCATGTAGGGCTTTATAGGTCATAACCAACATTTTGAATTGTGTCTGGAAACCAATCGGCAGCCAATACAGTCCACGGAGTGCTGGAGAAACAGTCTTAAACTTCGGTGCGTCTTATACTCCAGAAAATACGGTATTTATCTTGTCTATCTGGATTTCCTTGGGGGCTTGACAGTGACCAAAGAATCAAGACAGATAACAAAGCAAGCCCCCCACCCCTTGAGATAATTTTTTTTTCTTTAAAGAAAAAGAAGGAGAAAGAACGACATAATTTCACTAAGTGGATAAGCTTGAACTTGTAAGGTCGAGGACTGTCACCTCTCCTTCTTCAAGGCCCACTTCTGCCTGGGTGTCTTGGCCTTAGAGCTTCATTGTGTCAGGAGAGAGTGAGCAGTAGTAGCACTTCGGTCATCTTTGGGGCCAGCCCTGATTGGAAAGGGTGAATGCAACGTCTTTCTTCCTTGAAGCTTTTGTTCCCCATTATCTTTATGGATATTTCTCCGGCCTGTGTCTGACAGCTGTCAGGGACCAAGAAATCAGATGACTTAGTGCCCTTTGCCTTCAAGCAAGAGGAGGAAAAACATTTAAATAATTAAATCTTCCATCTCGGAGCAGCAGGGCAGTGACAGCGTGTCTGTTGAAATTAGGGGCCTAGCCGGCTGTGAGAAACCAGGCCATGAGGTGGTTGTTGGTGGGGGAAAGATTCAGATAGAGGCGGTGGATGGAAACATCCAAACTAAAGCGGTTGCACTGGAAGGAGTCCTTGTAGACCAGTGATGGCGAACCTTTTTTCCCTCAGGTGCCGAAAAACCATGGGTGTGCGCTATTGTGCATGCACGAGTGCCCACAGCCATAATTCAGTGCCTCGAGAGGGAGAAAACAGCTCCCCCTGCCTGCTGGAGGCCCTCTGGAGGTCTGTTTCCCAACTTCTGGTGGGCCCAGTAGCAGTAATGGGCAGCCAAACTTTTTACTGCCACACTCTGGGTGGGGCTTATTTTGTGGGTGTGGCTTGCTGGCCATGTGACTGGGTAGGAGTGGCTTGCTGGCCATGTGACCAGGTGGGAGTGGCTTGAACAATCATCAGAATTCTTCAAGCCACTTGAACTGTTAAATTCTCGACTTGAACTGTTAAATTCTCGACTTGAACTGTTAAATTCTCGACTTACAACCTCACCAGTGTCGCTTTCTGGTGTGATAATTTGCTTCCTGCCCTCTCCTTCCTGGGTCGCCCCTTGACTCAAGCTGGGTAGCTAGGCGAATGGTTGCCGATCAGCTGTTGAGAAAAGAGGAGGGAGGAAATGGCCCCCTGCAGCTCCTGCCGGTGCTGGTGTCCCTGCTGCTTTCTGAGGAGGAGGAGGAGGATGGGAGGGGTGATGGTCAGCTGGAGCTGGGCACACAGCTTCATTTCTGCCAGTGGAACTGCGTTCCACCCCGTCCTGCCTACTGCCCACCCGTGCCCAGTAGGTTCGTGTTTTGCCTTCCTCGTGCTCCAAAGGCTTCCCTGGAGCCGAGCGAGGGTAAAAACATCCTTCCCCATCCCTCTGGAGGTACTCTGGAAGCCAAAAAGGCCCTCCAGAGTGTCCGTGTGAGCCAAAAATCAGCGGACCAACACACACAGGCGTGTTGGAGCTAATCTAGGGCAACACCTTGTGTGCCAGCAGATATGGCTCTGCGTGCCACCTGTGGCCTCCATGCCATAGGTTCGCCATCACTGTTGTAGACACAGTGGGTTCACAAAACTTAAGACCATGTTATCTCCTTCTTATATTGTTAAGAAGTTGTCATCTCCTTTGTTATATTGTTGCCAGTGGTGAGCCGCACCTGGTACGGGACCACACGGTAGTGTGGTAGTAAAAATCGGGATGCACACGTAGCTGCGCATGCTCAATGTGTGCACATACACACCTGTGTGAGATTCGGCTTCTGTGCATGCGCCACAAGCGAAATTTTGTACGAGGATGTTTGTGCGCGCAGGATTTCACCTATTTTCGCCATTATTTTGCGTCTGCCCGTAAGTATTCTGGTCCAATGCCATATAGGGCTTTATAGGTCATAACCAACACTTTGAATTGTGACCAGAAACTGATCGGCAGCCAATGCAGACTGTGGAGTGTTGGTGTGACATGGGCATATCTAGGAAAGCCCACGATTGCTCTCGCAGCCGTATTCTGCACGATCTGAAGTTTCCGAACACTTTTCAAAGGTTGCCCCATGTAGAGTTTTCTACATCTCTCTTTATAATCTATATGTGTGACACCTTACTTAACCTTATTTTTACATTCCAGCCTGTCATACCAACTTGTCCAGATTTTAAAGAAGTCTGTTTCCTCTTTATCTTCCATTTGAGTGGTTAGTCTGTTCATTTCTGCGCATTCTAATATTTTAGCTATGATCATTAATCTTGTAGGAACCGTTTATTTTATCCAGAATTGGGTGTATGTAATCCTGGCTACTGTTAGTATATAATGAGGTATTGAATTGATTTGTCCTTATTTATTTTTTCATCCATAATTCCTAATAGGAACATTTCGGGTTTCAATTCTGGGTTTTTTTTTACAAAAAGAGTTTATTTAAACAATTAAAATAAATAAAATTAACATTGCTTGACGTTCTTAGGCTTACATTTCAACAGTTTACCCCTTTTCCCCCCAAATATATTCTAAATCAGTTAAAGTATATTTACTAAAATTTGTTCTTCTTTAATTACCCAGTTATCTTATCACTTAAGCCTAGACTAAATTTATGCATGATAAAGAAAAAAGAAAAGAAAGGGGAAAAGAAAGAAAGAAAGAAAGAATAGAATAGAATAGAATAGAATAGAATTTTTATTGGCCAGGTGTGATTGGACACACAAGGAATTTGTCTTGGTGCATATGCTCTCAACGTACATAAAATAAAATATACATTTGTCAAGAATCATGTGGTACAACACTTAAAGAAAGATTTTTTTAAAATTTATTTTGTCCAATACACAATACATAGAAGAGAATAGACATGAGGTAATATATATAAAGAAAATATATAAAAATAGAGGAGAAGATATATGAAAGGAAGAAAATATATATGATATATGAGATAAAGGAAAGGCAATTGGACAAGGGACGAAAGGCACACTGGTGCACTTATGTACGCCCCTTACTGACCTCTTAGGAACCTGGAGAGGTCAATCGTAGATAGTCTAAGGGATAAATGTTGGGGGTTAGGGGTTGACACTATTGAGTCCGGTAATGAGTTCCACGCTTCGACAACTCGATTGTTAAAGTCATATTTTTTACATTCACGTTTGGAGCGGTTAATATTAAGTTTGAATCTGTTGTGTGCTCTTGTGTTGTTGAGGTTGAAGCTGAAGTAGTCATTGACAGGTAGGACGTTGCAGCATATGATGAATCCATCTCTGAGTTTTTCCCCCAATAATTCTTGACCTCTGGGCACGTCCTCCACATGTGGTGACACTCACTCTTGTTCCTTCTGCCTCCCCTTCTCCACAGCTGCTACATAGACCAACAGGTGACGCGTGTGGCTTGGTTGAACCGTTCCAACATCTTGTATGCGGGCAACGACAAATGGTCCATTGACCTGCGAGTGCAGCTCCTACAGTACAGCCCCTCCGAGTTCAGCATCATGATCAGCCACGTCGATGTCTACGACGAAGGGCTCTACACGTGTTCATTCCAGACTCAGGACAAGCCTCACACCTCGCAGGTGTACCTCATCGTACATGGTATGGGCGCAAGAAAAGGACCTGTAGGAATTATTGGATAAGTGGATGTTTTTAATGTAGAAATGAAAGCTTGAATTAAGATGGATACAATATAGAGTTTGATATTGTTTATACTGATGTACTGTAATGTAATTTTTCAATGGAAGGTAGGGAAAAGATGGTTGTTTTCTGAGGGTTTTTTTGAGTTTTTTCTTTATTTTGATAACATTATACAACAACAACAATAACAATAACACTAATTATTATTATTATTATTATTATTATTATTATTATTATTATTATTATTATTTCAATACAACACAGCAAACGAGATCACTATGCTGGATTTCGTATTCCATCACCAGTCGGGCGCTTCCCAAGCACCTAGGACTGCGTGACGTAGTGGCGAATTATGTTTGCTGATCCCAGTAAAGCGGTCTTTTGCAATTGACAGATAGAGATTTTGTCAATTCCGATGGTTTTCAAATGTCCGCTGAGATCCTTTGGCACTGCGCCCAGCGTGCCAAGTACCACTGGGGCCACTTTCACCGGCTTATGCCAGAGTCGTTGCAGCTCTGTTAAAAAGTGCTATGGCTAACATGTTGTAAGCCGCCCTGAGTCTAATGAATGAATGAGTGAGTGAGTGAGTGAGTGAGTGAGTGAGTGAGTGAGTAAGTAAGTAAGAAAATAAATAAGTAAGTAAGCAAGCAAGCAAGTAAGTAAGTAAGTAAGAAAATAAATAAATAAACAAGTAAGTAAGTAAGAAAATAAATAAGTAAGTAAGTAAGTAAGTAAGTAAGAAAATAAATGAATGAATGAATGAATGTCCATAAACAAGGGTGGCTTGGCATGTTTGGCAGATGGTTTTCAGGTATTTCCTGTACAACCAAAGCAATGCACAATATGGGAAGGATGTGGTACTTTCTCTCTCTCTTTGCTTAGAGTGGCTTTTTTTGTTATTTGGAGAGGAGCAGGAGCTTGAGATAGGACATTCTTGGCAAGCTCTTAGCCAGAGAAACACTGACTAACTCACAAGATAAGTTCTCAAGATTTCCAAGCTAGGAAAAGCCGAGAGAATGAGGGATTTGCTCCAAGCTACTTTTTTTGAGAGATTGGAGAAGGGAAACAGTGTCATGGGGAAGTGCCCGGATTCCAAAACCTGGAAATGTTGTGCCCAGATAAGACTTTTTATGGTGTAATTGTCCTGTTTTATTTCATGAGGTTTTACTGTCGATGGCAGAGAGAAGATTCCAAATTACATCGTCTCTCGCATCTAACTGGGCATTCTGGGAGTTGAAGTCCACAAGTCTTTAAAGTTTCATTTATTTATTTATTTAATTTATTTATTTTGTCCAATACACAATGAGGGTTTTAGTGGGTATATATCTATATACACATAGTAAAATACATGATGAAGGTTATAGAGGAGATGCTCATAGTAAAATATATCTAAGAAATAATAGAAAAGAAGATATAGTAATAGAACATATCAATGAAAGAATAGAAGAGATATAGGAATAGAAGAAAGGTATAGGAGATATAGGAGAGCAAAAGGACAGGGGACGGAAGGCACTCTAGTGCACTTGTACTCGCCCCTTACTGACCTCTTAGGAATCTGGATAGGTCAACCGTAGATAATCTAAGGGTAAAGTGTTGGGGGTTTGGGGATGACACTATGGAGTCCGGTAATGAGTTCCACGCTTCGACAACTCGGTTACTGAAGTCATATTTTTTTACAGTCAAGTTTGGAGCGGTTAATATTAAGTTTAAATCTGTTGTGTGCTCTTGTGTTGTTGCGGTTGAAGCTGAAGTAGTCGCCGGCAGCCAGGACGTTGCAGCATATGATCTTGTGGGCAATACTTAGATCTTGTTTAAGGCATCTTAGTTCTAAACTTTCTAGGCCCAGGATTGAAAGTCTAGTCTCATAGGGTATTCTATTTCGAGTGGTGGAGTGAAGGGCATTTTGGACATTCCTAAGATGTGGCTCACATCACAGGATAAACTCTCAAAACAGATCCTCAGAAACCAGTGCCTAGATCCTTTTGGATTCCTTGCAGAAACTATACTGCTCAAAAAAAAAGTAAAGGGAACACTTAAACAACAGGATATAACTCCAAGGAAATCAAACTTCTGTGAAATCAAACTGTCCACTTAGGAAGCAATACTGATGGACAATCAATTTCATTTTGTTGACAACACATTCAACTTTGTACAGAACAAAGTATTCAATAAGACTATTTCATTCATTCAGATCTAGGATGTGTTCTTTGAGTGTTCCCTTTATGTATTTATTTTTGAGCAGTGTATATGATGGCTTATCGTTGCAGCATCCAAATTAGCCAGTTCCAAAGTAGTCTAGTAAAAAAAGATTGTGAAGCTAGCCAAAGGATCTATAGAGAAGTAGCTCATCTCCATCTATTCGCCGCACAAATCCCAGCGACCGGTTAGGTCCCACAGAGTTGGCCTTCTCTGGGTTCTGTCGACTAAACAATGTCATTTGGCGGGACCCAGGGGAAGAGCCTTCTCTGTGGCGGCCCCGGCCCTCTGGAACCAACTCCCCCCAGAGATCAGAATTGCCCCCACCCTCCTTGCCTTTCGTAAACATCTCAAAACCCACCTCTGCCGTCAGGCATGGGGGAATTGAAATATCTTCCCCTGGCCAATATAATTTATGTATGGTGTGTTGTGTGCATGTTTTTTAAATTATGGGTTTTTAACTTCGTATTATTAGATTTGTATTGTACATTGTTTTTATCACTGCTCTGAGCCGCACCGAGTCTACGGAGAGGGGCGGCATACAAATTTAATAAATAAATAAATAAAATAAAAAATGGAAACTGCAGTTTAATGTTTCCAAATGTAAAATAATGCACTTGGGGAAAAGGAATCCTCAATCTGAGTATTGTATTGGCAGTTCTGTGTTAGCAAATACTTCAAAAGAAAAGGATTTAGGGGTAGTGATTTCTGACAGTCTCAAAATGGGTAAACAGTGCAGTCAGGCGGTAGGGAAAGCAAGTAGGATGCTTGGCTGCATAGCTAGAGGTATAACAAGCAGGAAGAGGGAGATTATGATCCCGCTATATAGAATGCTGGTGAGACCACATTTGGAATACAGTACTGTGTTCAGTTCTGGAGACCTCACCTACAAAAAGATATTGACAAAATTGAACGGGTCCAAAGACGGGCTACAAGAATGGTGGAAGGTCTTAAGCATAAAACGTATCAGGAAAGACTTAATGAACTCAATCTGTATAGTCTGGAGGACAGAAGGAAAAGGGGGAACATGATCGAAACCTTTAAATATATTAATGGGTTAAATAAGGTCCAGGAGGGAAGTGTTTTTAATAGGAAAATGAACACAAGAACAAGGGGACACAATCTGAAGTGAGTTGGGGGAAAGATCAAAAGCAACATGAGAAAATATTATTTTACTGAAAGAGTAGTAGATCCTTGGAGCAAACTTCCAGCAGACGTGGTAGATAAATCCACAGTAACTGAATTTAAACATGCCTGGGATAAACGTAGATCCATCCTAAGATAAAATACAGAAAATAGTATAAGGGCAGACTAGATGGACCATGAGGTCTTTTTCTGCCGTCAGACTTCTATGTTTCTATGTTTCTAAATAAATATAAATTCCTAAAGAAGGGTGTGTGTAATTTGGTCCCAGAAAACTCAAATCTCTTTCCAGGTGTCAAAACCAAAAAATCTCTCTTTCTTCCTTTTCACTTTCTTCCCCAATCCCCAGTTCCCAGACGACTCCAGCCTTTCTGCCATATTAGCAAAAGCCACCACTGCAATACTACGCACCCCATAATTATAATCCCCTTTTCTCATAGTTGCTGGAGCCGGGAAGCTGCTACAATACAAACTGATTAGGCCCAGTCTGTGATAAGCAACCTGCAGATGAAGGAAACAGCTGTTCTCCTTCTCCCGTAGCTCTGCCAACTCTAGACACAACCCCAGTTTATCATGGAAACAGCCCTATCTGGGGGAGGGCGTACTTTTTTTTCATTGAGGGAGGGGGGCATCTTTCATTGCAACAGGGAAGGGAGCCCGTAGCATCCCACGCTGAGATTTGTGGAGGAGGCCGTCCAAAAATAAGGCAGGTGGGATGGTGATTGACAAAATCTGGGGAGTTCAGAGCACCACATCTTGAGTGTCTCGGTATTTTCTCCTGAGGGTTTTCTATCAGCAGTGGTGCAGGCTGGTCACTAGATGTCAGGAGAGTTGGCTGAAGGAGATTTTGGAATTCCCTTCATCGACCAAGTGCAAATCTTTACATTGCCAACAGCATTTTAACAAATTAACAGAGTTGGAAGGGACCTTGCAGGTCATCTAGCCCAGTGTTTTTCAACCAGTGTGCCGCGGCACACTAGTGTGCCGCGAGACATGGTCAGGTGTGCCGCAAAGCTCAGAGAGAAAGAAAGCAAGAGAGAGAGAAAGCAAGAGAGAAAGAAAGCGAGAGAGAGAAAGCAAGAGAGAAAGAAAGCAAGGGAGAGAGAGAAAGAAAGCAAGAGAGAGAGAAAACAAGAGAAAGAAAGAGAGAGAGCAAGAGAGAGAGAGCAAGAGAGAGAAAGAAAGCAAGAGAGAGAGAGAAAGAGAGGGAGGGAAGGAGAGAGAGAGAAAGACATAGAGGGAGGCAGGGAGGGAGAGAGAAAGAGAGCAAAAAAGAGAGGAAGGAAGGAAGAGAAAGAAAGAGGGATAGAGAGAGAGAGAGAGAAAGAGGAAGGAAGGGAGAGAAAGAGGGAGGGAGAAAGAAATAGAGTGAAGGGGAGGAAGAGAGAGAGAGAGAATTTTTTTGTCCAAACTTTTTTAGCGCCCCCCTCCCCGCTCAATGTGCCCCATGGTTTCGTAAATGTAAAAAATGTGCCGCGGCTCAAAAAAGGTTGAAAATCACTGATCTAGCCCAACCCCCTGCCC
The DNA here is from genome assembly GCF_031021105.1 of Erythrolamprus reginae. Taxonomy (NCBI): domain Eukaryota; kingdom Metazoa; phylum Chordata; class Lepidosauria; order Squamata; family Dipsadidae; genus Erythrolamprus; species Erythrolamprus reginae. The sequence continues at coordinate 8,144,692 of NC_091960.1, forward strand.
AAGCAGGAGATCCTTACACCTGCCTCTGCCTAGGATCGAACTCACAACCTTCTGATTGGGAGGCAACAGCTCCATCTTTAGGCCATAACAGCTGAGCTAGAAGCCTCTCCTTTCAGTTTAACTGGTGCTCCCCATTTCTGTCTAGGACGAATAAATGCTGGAGTATAGAGAAAATGTGCACAACTCCAGTTGAATTCAACCTCCAGTTGAATTTAAAACCCAACCTTCTTTCTCCTTCTCTAAGACCATTTGGGTGCAGTTTATGCTATTCAATCTGGATGTATGTGCTGTGTTGTGGACAGTTATATTGAACAGACTGTCCCCCCCCCCAAAAAAAAATCTAATTGTAGTTATGGTTTATATGTTCCTGCAGTTGTCTTGGTAGCATTTTCAGAAGTGGTTTGTCCTTGCTTCCTTCTTCCATGGCAGAAAGAGAGAGAGAGGAGAAAGGAGAGGGTAGGGGAGGAAGAGAAGGGGGGAGAAAGAGAGAGAGGATAGGAGAAGACAAAAGAGAAAGGGGGAAAGGAGACAGAGGGGAGAAAGGAGAGAGGAGAGGAGAAAGGAGAGGGGGAATAGAGAGAGGGGGAGTGAGGGAGAGAGAAGAGAAAGAGAGAGAGAGAGAGGAGAAAGAAGAGAGAGAGGGAGAGAAGGAAAGAGAAAGGAGAAAGAGAGGAGAGGACAAAGGAGAGGGAGTGAGGGAGAGGAGGAGGAGAAAGGTGAGAGAGACAAGAGGAGAAAGAAGAGAGAGAGGGAGAGAAGGAAAGAGAGAGGAGAAAGAGGAGAAGAGAGGAGAGAGGAGAGGAGAAAGGAGAGAGAGGAGAAAGAGAGGAGAGGAGAAAGGAGAGAAAGGAGAAAGAGAGGGAGAGGGGGGAGGAGAAAGGTGAGAGAGACAAGAGGGGAAAGGAGAGAAGGAAAGAGAGAGGAGAGGAAAAAGGAGAAAGAGGGGAGAAACGAGAGAGAGGGAGGAAGGGAGAGAGGGGGGAGAAAGGTGAGAGAGACGAGAGTAGAAAGGAGAGAGAGGGGGAGAGAGAGAAAGAGAGAGAGGAAAAAGGAGAGACAGAGAGACAGAGAGAGAGAAAAAAGCAGGCATTGGTCCAAAGTCACTCACAGGATTTGTGCCTAAAGCAGGACTAGAACTCCCCGTCTCCCATTCAGTATTTAACCGTTATTTCAGTTGGGTCTCTAAATATTGAACAATTTTTACTTGTTCTCTTCTTTTCAACCTTCAGCCCTCCCTCCTTTGCTGGGCCGAAGTCTCTTTATCTCTTTGTCCCAGTTCAGCTCTTCCTTCGGTCTTCCAAGGTCGCTCTCTCACGCCCTTGTGTTGCCTCTCTCTTTTAAACTCACACAGTTCCGGCTCGGATCGTGAACATTTCCGCAGCTGTGACGGTGAACGAAGGAAGCAATGTGAATTTGCTCTGCCTGGCGGTGGGGAAACCGGAACCGACGGTAATTTGGCGACAGCTGAAAGGTGAGGAAAACGAGAGGAGGTGCTGCTCCCCACCCACCCCAAAATTGTAAGCCACTAATTCCCAGCGTGAGTGAGAATAGGTGGGTCAGGGAGCTGTGTTCACGCCACAGGCTAAACATGATTAAATATAGACCAAAGTTTGCCGGATATCCTGAGTCATGCGCTGATCAAACGGCCTGGGTTCCTATAACCACTAACCCCAAATATCGAACCAAGATTAAAATAGACCAAGTTTAGAGTTTGAATGACGTCAACTGCTCGTTTTAAACTCTCCAGATTGAGCCTGTCTAGACACAGCAGGGTCAGAGATGGTGTCTGCACGGTCCCAAGGCATCTTTTAAGCAGATGGAATTTACCGTATTTTGGGGGGCATAAGATGCACCTTTTTCCCCCCTAAGAGAAGGTGGAAATATCAGTGTGTCTTATACATTACTGTGTGTCTTATACATCAATAATGCACTTGGGGAAAAGGAATCTTCAATCTGAGTATTGTATCGGCAGTTCTGTGTTAGCAAATACTACAGAAGAAAAGGATTTAGGGGTAGTGATTTCTGACAGTCTCAAAATGGGTGAGCAGTGTGGTCGGGCAGTAGGGAAAGCAAGTAGGATGCTTGGCTGCATAGCTAGAGGTATAACAAGCAGGAAGAGGGAGATTATGATCCCGCTATATAGAATGCTGGTGAGACCACATTTGGAATACTGTGTTCAGTTCTGGAGACCTCACCTACAAAAAGATATTGATAGAATTGAACGGGTCCAAAGACGGGCTACAAGAATGGTGGAAGGTCTTAAGCATAAAACGTATCAGGAAAGACTGAATGAACTCAATCTGTAGAGTCTGGAGGACAGAAGGAAAAGGGGGGACATGATCGAAACATTTAAATATATTAAAGGGTTAAATAAGGTCCAGGAGGGAAGTGTTTTTAATAGGAAAGTGAACACAAGGACAAGGGGACAAAATCTGAAGTTAGTTGGGGGAAAGATCAAAAGCAACATGAGAAAATATTATTTTACTGAAAGAGTAGTAGATCCTTGGAACAAACTTCCAGCAGACGTGGTAGATAAATCCACAGTAACTGAATTTAAACATGCCTGGGATAAACATATATCCATCCTAAGATAAAATACAAAAAATAGTATAAGGGCAGACTAGATGGACCATGAGGTCTTTTTCTGCCGTCAGACTTCTATGTTTCTATGTTTGTATCAAATGCAGCCATTTTTGGCCACCTAAAGCAGGGGTCTCCAACCTTGGGCGCTTTAAGCCTGGCGGACTTCAACTCCCAGAATTCCCCAGCGCATGACCCAGGATATCCTGCAAACTCTGCAAGCTTTGCTGTCTGGGGAATTCTGGGAGTTGAAGTCCGCCAGGCTTAAAGCGCCCAAGGTTGGAGGTCCCTGACCTAAAGCTCTGCCCAAGTGTCACCTTTTTGTGAAAAAATGAGTCCATTTTGGGGGGATGTGTAGAGGTTTGTGAAGTCTGCAGAATGTTCCAGGGGGCTGGGGAAGTCAAAAACACCCCCGTTTTGATGAAAAATGGGCAAAAAATGAGGCCCCCCCGAAAGGAGGGTGTTTTTGACTTCCTCCTAGTCCTTTCCAAATCCTCTATGTACCCCATTTTGCAAAAAAAGGGGGGGGGAGTGAAATATAGGCTGGTTTTCACAAAAATTGGGGGCATTTTGCCTTTCCCCAGCCCCCAGGAACACTCTGCAGGCTTCCCAAATTCTCTGTGTGCCCAATTTTCACAAAAATGGGCCTGTTTTTGCAAAAATTGGGGTGCACAGAGGGCTTGGGGGGCCTGCAAAGTGCTCCTGGGGATTGGTGGAATGCAATTTTTTTTCTCTCCTTACCTCTTTGAATTTTGGTGCGTCTTATAGCCCAAAAAATACGGTACTCCTGAGTGCAGAAATCTGCCTTTTTAATTTTTTTAAATCTTTTTCCCCACTGATCTCATCCCTCCCCCCCCCCATTTAAATAAATCAATGGAATTCCTTTTCTTAAGGCTGCAAAAAAAAAACAAACAATTTGAAAATCTGTGGGCAACATGTATGAAATCCCAGATCCCGAAAGAGAGTGGGAGGAAGGGAAAAGTAGCGAGCCGGATTGAACAGACTATATTGACGGGAAATGAGATTCTACACGTCACATTCATCAACATTCCTCCCGGACCCCATATGGAGCAGGAGACAATGTTATTTTATTTATCTGTCGGACTGGTTTGTTCCTGCTGCAAAAAAAAAACCCCGCCATCCCTTTGTGCAGAATTTTGCTTCATTCATAAAATGAGCCCAGCTGCAGCAAAGCGACGCTGCCGGAGATCTGGAAGGGAGTTTTGACATTTTGCATGAAATGTTGTGAATGGAAGGGAACAAGGCGAGGGTAGTGAGTGATGACATCCTAATAGGAACACCGCATTACTGACTCACCAGAAGATGGAGCCTTGTTGGAGAGCTTCCCTACCTGACTGTGCGTTGTTGTTAGAGGCAGCTGACTGTTCGGTGTATTGTGTACACCAACGAATCCCAGCGACCGATTAGGTCCCACAGAGAGGGCCTTCTCCAGGTCCCGTCAACTAAACAATGTCGGTTGGCGGGCCCCAGGGGCAGAGCCTTCTCTGTGGCGGCCCCGAATCTCTGGAACCAGCTCCCCCCCAGAGATTAGAACGGCCCCTACCCTCCTTGCCTTTCGTAAACTCCTTAAAACCCACCTTTGTCGTCAGGCATGGGGGAACTGAGATATCTCCCCCGGGCCTATATAATTTATGTATGGTATGCTTGTAAGTATGTCTGCTTAAAAATGGGGTTTTTTAAAAACTATTTTAAATTTTAAATTATTAGATTTGTCAGGAACTGTTTTTATTGTGTTGTGAGCCGCCCCGAGTCTACGGAGAGGGGCGGCATACAAATCTAATAAATAATAATAATAAAAATAATAATAATTTAATCTATAGGTCAGTGATGGCGAACCTTTTTCCCCCTCGGGTGCCGAAAGAGCTTGGGCGTGTGCTGTTTGACACGTGTGAATACCCATACCCATAATTCAATTGCAGAGGAGAAAAACGGCTTCCCCTGTACCCCGAAGGCCCTCTGGAGGCTGGAAATGGCCTGTTTCCCAACTTTTGATGGGCCCAGTAGGCTCAGGTTCAGCCCTCTCCAGGCTTCAAGGCTTCCCTGGAGCCAGAGGAGGGTAAAAATGTCCTCCCCATCTCCTGGAGGCTCTCTGCATCCCAAAAACGTTCTCCCAGAGCCTCTGTGTGAGCCAAAAATCAGCTGACTGGCACACACATGCATGTTGGAGCTGAGCTAGGGCAATGGCTCGCGTGCCAGCAGATATGGCTTCGCATGCCACCTGTGGCACCCGTGCCATAGGTTTGCCATCACACATTTTAATAGGAAAGTGAACACAAGAACAAGGGGACACAATCTGAAGTTAGTTGGGGGAAAGATCAAAAGCAACATGAGAAAATATTATTTCACTGAAAGAGTAGTAGATCCTTGGAACAAACTTCCAGCAGACGTGGTTGGTAAATCCATAGTAACTGAATTTAAACATGCCTGGGATAAACATATATCCATTGTAAGATAAAATACAGGAAATAGTATAAGGGCAGACTAGATGGACCATGAGGTCTTTTTCTGCTGTCAGTCTTCTATGTTTCTATGTTTCTATAATCTTAAAACTGGAGTGTGGGGGAGAGCACTAGGGCTCAGTGGTTAAAGACGCTGCATTTGGAGAGCTGGCGGTCCAGGTTCGAGGCCCGAGTTGCACACTAGAGGTTGAACTCCTGTTCTTGTCCCACCTCCTGCCCGCCTAGCAGTTCGTCAGCATGCAAATGCGAATAGATAAATAGGTACCACTGTGGTGGGAAGAGAACAATGTAGCCATGCTGTCCACATAACCATGGAAATGCTCTCTGCGTGGGGCTGCGTTTGAAGAGTTTTCGGAGACTGCAAATTGTACAAAATGCAGCCGTGCGAGCTATTGTGGGGCTCCCAAGATATGCCCACATTTCAAGATCATTCCGTGAGCTGCCAATTGGTCTCTGGGCACAATTCAAAGGGATGCTTATGACCTACAAAGCCCTACATTGCTTTAGGACCAGGTTACCTACAGGACCGTCTTCTGCCTCATGTATACCAGTGGCCGGTTAGGTCCCACAGAGTTGGCCTTCTCCAGGTCTAGGACAATGTCGGCTGGTGGGGCCTAGAGGAAGCGCCTTCTCTGTGGTGGCCCCAGCCCTCTGGAATGAACTCCCTCTGGAGATACGTACCGCCCCCTACCTCCAGGTCTTTCATAAAGCACTGCAGATCTATCTCTGCTGGCGGATATGGGGGCTGTTATCTCCGGCTGATGTTCTAAATGATTGAATTGGATGAATGTGGATGACTGTGCATGGGGGTTTTTTTTTAGAATTTTGCTAATTTTGTACATTTCTTTTAAAATGATTAGATGTCTACACATATATTGTTTGTATTTACTATATTGTACGTCGCCCTGAGTCCCTTCGAGAATGAATGAATGGATGGATGGATGGATGGATGGATGGATGGATGAATTGATGAATGAATGGATGGATGGATGGATGGATGGATGGATGGATGGATGAATTGATGAATTGATGAATTGATAAATTGACGATTGAATGGTCTTTGGACAATGCTGGCTCCCTTGGACAAGAAACTAAGATGAGCACTGTGTTCTAGAATTGGTCATGATTGACAGGGAAACCTTTCCCCTAATATTAAAAAAACTTCTCGGGCAGTAGCTTCACCATCCCCATTTCCACCCTTGCAAAATATGGCAATTTCAGGGCACTTATGGTCACCGCCACTAGCTCTGAGTTTGCTTTCTGCACTCTGACTCTCTTGCCCTGGGACATACCTTTCTTCCCCTTCATTTTTGCAGTATACAAGATGTTCTTTGAAAAAATCAGTGTTGTTTTTTGAGCTACGAGGGTCACCCAGAAAGGAATGCAATGCACCACATTTTTTTTCCTTTAACAATTATTTATTGAATACGATGAAACTTACACACAAGAAAGAGTGGTGGTTTTTTCTACACTATTTTTCCACATAATCTCCGTCCCATTCTATGGCTTTTCTCCAGCGATACACAAGGGCGTGTATGCCCTGTCGGTACCACTCCTTGTTTAGGTCACAAAGCCATTTTCTGCACTGTGCAAATCGCCTCTAATGGCCTCACCTTCTGTGCCCTGCGACTAACCGTACTTCTGTCGACTGCGGATTCTCCATAAACTGTACACAAACGTTTGTGAATGTTCCCAAGAGTTTCTTTCTCCCCAGTGAGAAATTCAATGTACAGTAGTCCCTCACCTATCGCTGGTGTTACGTTCCAGACCTGGCCGCGATAGGTGAAATCCGCGATGTGGAATTTATCGACTGATAGTACTTATTTAAGTATTTATATTGTAATTGTTTGGTAAGTTTTCATTGTTTTAAGTGTTTATAAACCCTTCCCACACAGTATTTATTTTAGATACAGTATTTAAATACAGTATTTACAATTTTAGATTTATTTATTTTTTTTGAAAAACCTGCCGATCGAGTTCGGCGGGCTGTTTAAATCTGCCGATCGACTTCCTCAGAAACCCGCGATGAAGTGAAGCCGCAGTAGGTGAAGCGCGGTATAGCGAGGGACTACTGTATATCTAAAGTTTCACATTCATTCCATTACTCTAGGCTGAGAAAAAAAAATATGGTGCATTACTTTCTGGGCCACCCTCGTAAAATCCCTTAAGGGTCAGTTGTGAAAATGCCCACTTGGGGCATCCCTCCCTCCTCTGTCTGCCCCTTATGTCGGCCCTGTGTGGGGCAGCCCCTGCATGGAGGAGGCCTGGATAACCGTGTCGTGTCATGTGTGTTTTCTTGTGTGTAAGTCTGTTTGTGTCTGTCTCCCTGCCACTGGCCCTGACCCCCCTCCTCCTGCCTCCCTCCCGCTCCCTCCCCCACAGATGGATTCACCAGCGAAGGAGAATATCTGGAGATATCGGAGATCAACCGAGAACAAGCCGGGGAGTACGAGTGCGTCACGGCAAACGGGGTCTCAACACCGGACAGCAAGCATGTCCTTATCACAGTCAATTGTGAGATGGATTTTCATTCCCTTTCTGCCCTGCGTGCTCGGCTGCTTTTATTTCCGTCTGCAATTCTCCAATTTCTGGGTCGGAGTGGGATGGTCTCAACAAAAAAACCACCCACCAATTTATTTTTTATTTATTTTATTTATTTATTTATTCTTTGTCCAATATACAATACATATGGAAAAGAATAGACATTAAGTAATATATATAAAGATAGAAAGTAAAAAAGAAGAGAAGTAGATGGGAGGGAGAGAATAAAAGGAGCTGTGATGTTCCTTCAATATACCAGGGTGATTCGACACAAAATGTAACCCTTCCCTGGTACAGAGCTGAAGGGATTGGATACTGTAGCCTAGAGGATAATCCTCTGCCTTACAAGGCAAAGGTTGCAGGTTCAAGTCCCAGTGGGTATGGCTAGCTGATGAGGCCAAAATAAGGCCGAAATAGATCTATCCTAGTCTCCCCTAATTTTCAAATTCAGCTTAAACATGTGACATATATATATATATATATATATATATATATATATATATATATATGTATAATATTGATATATATATATAATATATATAGATATATATAGAGAGACAGAGAGAGAGATAAGGAGAGAATATATATGATATATGATATAAGGAAAGGCAATTGGACAGGGGACGATAGGCACATCAGTGCACTTATATACGCCCTTTACTGGCCTCTTAGGAACCTGGAGAGGTCAATCATGGAGAGTCTAAGGGAGAAATGTTGGGGGTTGGGAGTGAATGGGTTTGGGATCTAGGCTTAAGGATCAACCTCAGGCTTGTGTTGTGTTCACACCTCAAGGGGCTGAGCAGCTCATTTACAAATCTGGCAGCTACCTTTCAACCGTAACCCTTTCCATATGTTGATTACTGAGGGTTAGTTAATCCTATCCTATCTCTACCTCTAGTCTTTTCCTAATCCTAACCCTATCCTTACCCAGGGGTGGGCAGCAGGCAGGACGGGGTGGAAGGCAGTTCCACCAGTGGAAATTTATTTATTTATTGGATTTTATTTATTTTAAATTAGGATTAGGATTAGGAAAGTCATGGAATGGAATGGAATAGAATAGGCAAGAATAGAATAGACAAGAATAGAATAGAATAAAGATAGAATTAGATAGGATAGGATAGGATAGGGAGAGGGATAGATTAAGATTAAGATTCATTAGATTTGTATGCCGCCCCTCTCCGAAGTGGATGGACTTAGATTTCTTCTTCCCTCTTTGCAGTGAACGGAACTAAAGGGGGTGATTATGTTTGAACTTAGAAGAAGGGGTGGGCTTCAAAAATTTTCACAAGGGGCTCTTGGCCCAGTTGCTGGGTGGGCGTGGCCTAGTTGGCCTTCTGCATGATGGCAAGGGGGTGTTTTTGCCCTCCCCAGGCTCTGGAAGCTTTCCCTGAACCTCTGGGAAGGCAAAAACAGCCTCCCCAGTCTCTGGAGGCCCTCTGGAGCAGGTGTCTCCAACCTTGGTGACTTTAAGCCTGGCGGACATCAACTCCCAGAATTCCCCAGCCAGCTGGCTGGGGAACTCTGGGAATTGAAGTCTGCCTGGCTTAAAGTCGCCAAGGTTGGAGACACCTGCTCTGGAGGCAGGAAACAGGCCTGTTTCCAGCCTTCCCGAAGTTCTGGTAGCAGTATTCCCTCTAATTTTTTTTGGGGGGGGTGGGCGGAAAAGTATAGTGTCTGAGCGGCAGTCCCTTTGGGACTGGGCAGCACAGAAATAATAAATAGATAGATAGATAGATAGATAGATAGATAGATAGATAGATAGATAGATAGATAGATAGACAGACAGACAGACAGACAGACAGACAGACAGACAGACAGACAGACAGACAGACAGACAGACAGACAGACAGACAGACAAATAAATAAATACCCCACCCTGTTTGGCCTCAGAGAATTTCAAAATAAAATACTGTACTGTGTGTCTATAACAGTGAGCTCATAATAGGGCAACTCTATCAATATCAAAATGCCACTTAAATAGTTGAGCTAGTTTCAAACTAGATTTTGATTTTCTTTCTCTCTTCCTTACTCCCATTCTTTTTCTTTCTCTTTTCCTTCCTCTCTTTTTTCTATCTGTTTCTCTCTCTTCCTCTCTCTCTCCTTCCCTCTCACTCTTTCCCTCTCGGCTTCTGGGCAGGTTTGGAAAACTCTGAGTTGATGATGATTTTTAAGTGAGCGATTGCTCACTGCTCAGCTTAGAGGGAACTATGTCTGGTAGACCCGTTTTCCACCCTCTCCAAGCCTCCATGCATGCCCTGCCTTTACCCTGCATCCAAAATGGGATGTGTGGGGACTCCTGGGATGGGAGGGGCCAGCCAGGAATGGGATTTGTGGGTCCTCCGACCTGCACAGAATCTTAGCTAGAGGTTCTCCTGAAGCCCTGCAAACCCCTGCAGCCCAACCCTGGTTAGAAAGATCACCGAATCCAAGTGGGGGAAAGGAGTTGGGGATCCTTCTCTGGCCCTTTCAGAGTTTTTTAAGGTTCTCCCTTGGAGCTTGGTTGAAAAGCTGCAGGAGATGTCTGCGGAGAGAGAAACCTTCCCAGTTGAGCTCCGATCTGATTCTCTATCCATTGCTGTCTTTCCCCAGATCCTCCAATCATCACGGATGTCAAAGATTCCCGGCCCTTGATGGGAAAGACAGCCCTCTTGCGCTGCGAAGCCATGGCTGTGCCTGCGGCGGAATTCCAGTGGTTCAAGGATGACAAGCAGTAAGTCTGTGTTTTCCCATCTCCTTCAGCAGTCATTCATGAACAGAGACAATGGTGCTCTGCCAACATTCAAAGTGTTGGTTATCACCTATAAAGCCCTTCATGGCACCAGACCAGGGTATCTACGAGACCGCCTTCTGCCGCACGAATCCCAGCGACCGGTTAGGTCCCACAGAGTGGGCCTTCTCCGGGTCCCGTCAACAAAACAATGTCGTTTGGCGGGAGCCAGGGGAAGAGCCTTCTCTGTGGTGGCCCCGGCCCTCTGGAACCAACTCCCCCCGGAGATTAGAATTGCCCCCACCCTCCTTGCCTTCCATAAACTCCTTAAAACCTACCTCTGTCGTCAAGCGTGAGGGAACTGAGACATCTCCCCCTGCCTAAGTAGTTCTAGTGCATGATATGACTGTATGTATGTTTTTTATATTGGGGTTCCTTGCTTTTAGATTTTTAAATGTATAATTGTTATCTTAGATTTTAATCATTAGATTTGTCAATATATATTGTTTTTATCACTGTTGTGAGCCGCCCCGAGTCTGTGGAGAGGGGCGGCATACAAATCTAATTAATAATAATAATAATAATTATTATTATTATTATTATTATTATTATTATTTATTTATTTATTTATTTATTTATTTATTTATTTATTTATTACTTAGATTTGTATGCCGCCCCTCTCCGAAGACTCGGGGCGGCTCACAACATGTAAAAAACAAATCATAAGCAATCAAACAGATGTAAAATATTTAAATATTTAAAAAACCCCATATGCTAACAGTCACACACACAGACATACCATGCATAAAGTAAACGTGCCCAGGGGGAGATGTTTCAGTTCCCCCATGCCTGACGGCAAAGGTGGGTTTTAAGGAGTTTACGGAAGGCAGGAAGAGTAGGGGCAGTTCTAATCTCCGGGGGGAGTTGGTTCCAGAGGGCCGGGGCCGCCACAGAGAAGGCTCTTCCCCTGGGGCCCGCCAACCGACATTGTTTAGTTGACGGGACCCGGAGAAGGCCCACTCTGTGGGACCTAATCGGTCGCTGGGATTCGTGCGGCAGGAGGCGGTCTCGGAGATATTCTGGTCCGATGCCATGAAGGGCTTTAAAGGTCATAACCAACACTTTGAATTGTGACCGGAAATTGATCGGCAACCAATGCAGACTGCGGAGTGATGGTGAAACATGGGCATACCTAGGTAGGCCCATGACTGCTCTCGCAGCTGCATTTTGCACGATCTGAAGTTTCCGAACACTTTTCAAAGGTAGCCCCATGTAGAGAGCATTACAGTAGTCGAACCTCGAGGTGATGAGGGCATGAGTGACTGTGAGCAATGAGTCCCGGTCCAGATAGGGCCGCAACTGGTGCACCAGGCGAACCTGGGCAAACGCCCCCCTCGCCACAGCTGAAAGATGTTGTTCTAATGTGAGCTGTGGATCGAGGAGGACGCCCAAGTTGCGGACCCTCTCTGAGGGTTATTATTATTATTATTATTATTATTATTATTATTATTATTATTGTTGTTGTTGTTCTGTCTGGGTCCCCCCAGATGCCAACACCAACCAAAAAGAGTATTCAGACACACTGGTAAAAAGCAAAGGCAGTTTATATACTGGAAAGCAAACACAGGTAACAAAAACTGTTCTTACAGACAGGAACACGATGAAGCTTCACAAAGGTTTCACGAAGGCCAGGCAATAAAACAGGATTCTTGCTGGCAAAAACAACACTGGAGATAATAAAACCCACACCTCCCCCAAGTCTTTCAGCCTTCTAGGCCACAAGCCAAGATCAGAGACGCCAAGAATCGAAGCAAGGTCACAGGACTCCCAGTTGATAACTCTCCACAAGACTGTAAGGGCGGGCCTGCCTTTTCAACCCTGCTGAGGAGAACCACACCCAAACCCAGCTGTTGCCAATTCAGGGATTGAAATACCTTTCTAATTGGCCCCGTCTTTGAGCTGCACGTCTCTGCCTCATGTCTATTATAGCCTGTGCGTCTTATCCAATGAATCCAGGCTACTAGCTGTGGAGAGGCCCCCCCGGGGGGTCTCAGGCTGCTCTCCCTCCTCCTCTTCCTGACGTTCCTCTCCCCTGTCTGCCTGGTCCTCCCCCTCCTGGTCACTGTCCTCCTCCTCTGGGCATGGATCCGGCAGAGCTCCAGCCGGTCCCTGAGGAGCTTCAGGCTGAATCACAAATAATAATAATAATAATAATAATAATAATAATAATAATAATAATAATAATAAGAAGAAGAAGAAGAAGAAGAAGAAGAAGAAGAAGAAGAAGAAGAATTCTAGCACAGACTTTTCAAGAGGTTGTCAAACCCCAGAGTGCCCCGGGATAGATTGGGTAGAAGTAGTGGGACTGAAGTGCCCAAATCTCTTGAAGGATGCTTGGAGAACTCTCGTTTTAGGAAAAGAGGACAGTGGCCTTGGGAACCATGAAATAGGGAGACATGGACTTCACACTTTCCAGGCAAATCCACATTGCAACTGAGCACAGAGGAATGTAGGAATTCTCTCCATCCAGGAGAACTTCTCCACTTCTCAATGGCAAGAGTGGTGACAAGAACATTGCTCCTGAGTGTTCTGTCTGGGTTCCCCCAGACGCCAACACCAACTAAAAAGAGTAGTCAGACACGCTGGTAAAAAGCAAAGTCATTTTATATCTTTGAAAACAAACACAGATAACAAAAACTGTTCTTACAAACTGGAATGCTATGAAGCTTCACAGAAGAGTCACGACGGCCAGACAATACAACAGGCTTCTTGCTGGCACACACACCACTGTAGATAATAAAACCCACGCCTCCCCCAAGTTTTCAGCCTTCGAGGCCACAAGCCAGAATCAGAGACGCAAGGTCACAGAACTCCCAAAAGATAACTCTCTACAATACAGGAAGGGCGGGCCTGCCTTTTCAACCTTTCTGAGGAGAACCACACCCAAACCAGCTGTTGCCTATTAGGGATGGAAATACCTGGCTAATTGTCCCCTTCGTTGTGCTGCCCTTCTCTGCCTCATATCTATGATGGCTTGTGCGTTCTCATCTAATGGCTCCAGGCTACTCGCTGGGGAGAGCTCCCCCCCGGGGGTCTCAGGCTGTTCTCCCTCCTCCTCGTCCTGACATTCCTCTTCCCCGTCTGCCTGGTCCTCCTCCTCCTCCTGTTCCTCCTCCTCCCCCTCTGAGCATGGAGCCGGCAGAGTTCCAGCCGTTCCCTGAGGAGCCTCAGACTGAATCACAACACTGAGGGGAAAAAATCTACAGATTGTATTGTCTCCTGATTATGTCCTGTAGGTTTTTAATGGAACTATGAGAACATAATCCAGGAAAGTAAAGACTTTTAGAGTGGAGATAGAATAGAATAGAACAGAACAGAACAGTTATTTATTGGCCAAGTGTGATTGGACACACAAGAAATTTGTCTTTGGTGCAGATGCTCTCAGTGTACATAAAAGGAAAAGATACATTTGTTAAGAATCATGAGGTACAACACTTAATGATTGTCATAGGGGTCAAATAAGCAATGATGACACAATCAAAATTAAAAAAAATCTTAGGATACAAGCAACAAGTTACAGTCATACAGTCGTAAGTGGGAGGAAATGGGAGATAGGAATGATGAGAAAAAACTAGTAGTAATAGTAGTGCAGACTTATTAAATAGTTTGGCAGTGTTGAGGGAATTATTTGTTTAGCAGAATGATGATGTTTGGGGGAAAAACTCTTCTTGTGTCTAGTTGTATTGGTGTGTGGTGCTCTGTAGCGACCAGAGGGAGAATGTTCACCCAAACACCTTGACCTTAAAAATAAGGTACACCATTCTTCCATTCCATCAAACTTGTCCTCTCCTTTGGATCAATTTTCAAATCTCTTTCCTGTCTCAATGTGTGGGCAATACTTAGATCATGTTTAAGGCAGTGTTCCCTCTAATTTTTTTTTGGGGGGGGCCAGAAAAGTATAGTGTCTGAGCGGCAGCCTCAGAGAATTTCAAAATAAAATACTGTACTGTGTGTCTATAACAGTGAGCTCATAATAGGGCAACTCTATCAATATCAAAATGCCACTTAAATAGTTGAGCTAGTTTCAAACTTGATTTTGATTTTCTTTCTCTCTTCCTTACTCCCATTCTTTTTCTTTCTCTTTTCCTTCCTCTCTTTTTTCTATCTGTTTCTCTCTCTTCCTCTCTTCCTCTCTCTCTCTCCTTCCCTCTCACTCTTTCCCTCTCGGCTTCTGGGCAGGTTTGGAAAACTCTGAGTTGATGATGATTTTTAAGTGAGCGATTGCTCATTGCTCAGCTTAGAGGGAACTATGGTTTAAGGCGTAGGAGTTGTAAGCTTTCAAGACCCAGGATTGTAAGTCCAGTTTCGTAGGATATTCTGTTTCGAATGGAGGAATGAAGGGCTCTGTATTTATTTTATTTATTTATTTATTTATTTATTCATTCATTCATTCATTCATTCATTCATTCATTCATTCATTCATTTGTCCAATACACAAATACATAGGAAGAAAAATAGACATGTAGTAATATATATAAGGGTAAAGTGAACTTAGAGGAGAGGATATATGAAAGAAAGAAAATATATATGATAAGTGAGGGAAAGACAATTGGACAGGGGACGAAAGGCACACCGGTGCACTTATGTACGCCCCTTACTGGCCTCTTAGGAACCTGGAGAGATCAATCATGGAGAGTCTAAGGGAGAAATGTTGGGGGTTAGGGGTTGACACAATTGACTCTGGTAATGAGTTTCACGCTTCGATAACTCAATTGTTGAAATCATATTTTTTACAGTTAAGTTTGGAGCTGTTAATATTAAATTTGAATCTGTTGCGTGCTGTTGTGTTGTTGCGGTTGAAGCTGAAGTAGTCATTGACCGGTAGGATGTTGCAGCATATGATCTTGTGGGCAATACTCAAATCGTGTTTTAGGCACCGTAGTTCTAGGCTTTCTAGGCCCAGGATTGTTAGTCTATTTTCGTAGGGTATTCTGTTTCGAGTGGAGGAGTGAAGGGCTCTTCTGGTGAAATATCTTTGGACGTTTTCAAGGGTGTTGGTGTCCGAGATGTGGTATGGGTTCCAGACAGATGAGCAGTAGTCTAGGATGGGTCTGGCAAAAGTTTTGTAGGCTCTGGAAAGTAGTGTGAGATTTCCAGAGCAGAAGCTATGTAGGATTAGGTTTACAACTCTTGAGGCCTTCTTAGCGATGTTGTTGCAGTGAGTTTTGGCACTTAGATCTTTAGTTATTAGTATTCCAAGGTCCTTGACCGATGGGGAAATAGTCTGACGCAGCAGACAGACAAATAGCACAGAGTGAAGGGACGGTCGGTGCAGCCGGGCTGTGTGTCTCATTAACTCAGCAACATCCCATGCTTCTCCCCTTCTGAATTGCAAGTCGTATTTAAACAATCTTGCGGCACGTAGTCCTGATTGTTTAATGCAGATTAATTTGCGATCCACCAAGCAGAACGTGATGCCTCCGTCGTGTGAGGTACCCTATCCCTCGGGCAAATCGGATGCCTGCACGGGGGGGAGGTGATAAATCTCCCGTTTTGGCCGCATGCCTGGGATTACAATGCAAAAGGCTTGCGAGCACCTGGCAAGCCCCAAACGATGACTAAGCTCAGCTTGGAAGGGGTGGGAAAGCAGCTGCCACAAGTGGGGGTGGATCGATGGCTTTTTCGGTGGCGCATTTTTTTTTGGATAAACGCTCTGATTGTGCCTGCACATTATTTCTCTCATCCTGACAGCCGCGACATGCCCATCAAAGTGCGTTGCACCAAAGCTTGCATCAGCCTTACGTAGATTAGCAATCTTCTGGAGTTGAGGATATTCTAGAGCCATGACGGTGAACCTTTGTTTCCTTGGGTGCTCAAAGAGTGTGTGTGCGCACTATTGCGCGTGCGTGAGTGCCCACACCCACAATTCAAAGCCTAGGGAGGGCAAAAACAGCTTCCCCCATCCCCTGGAGGTTGGAAACGGCCTGTTTCCCAACTTCTGGTAGGCCCAGTAGGCTTATGTTTCGTCCTCCCCAGGCTCCAAAGGCTTCCCTGTATACGGGGGGAAGGTAAAAACTCCCTCCCCCATCCCCCTGGAGGCTCTCTGCAACCCAAAAAAGCCCTCCCAGAGCCTCTGTGCAAGCCAAAAATCAGCTGACCGGTACACATATGCATGTTGGAGCTGAGCTAGGGCAACAGCTCACGTGCCAGCAGTTATGGCTCCGCATGCCACCGTGCCATAGGTTTGGCATCACTGTCCTAGACCAATAAATCGGGAGGGCAACTGTGAAGGCTATAAAATCCTGAAGTTCATTTATTTATTTATAACCTGCCTTTATTATTTTTTTATAAATAACTAAGGGTGGCAAACATTATCTAATACAGTGTTCCCTCGATTTTCGCAGGTTCAAACTTCGCGAATAGCCTATACCATGGTTTTTCAAAAAATATTACCGTATATACTTGAGTATAAGTCGGCCCGAGTATAAGCCAAGACACCTTCAAGTTGCCAAAGTTGGGAAACACTGCCTTAACCAATAGAACAAACTGATTAGGATTTAGTTCACAAGCCAAGGGCTCTTAAATAAGGTTCAGGAGGGAAGTGTTTAATAGGAAAGTGAACACAAGAACAAGGGGGCACAATCTGAGGTTAGTTGGGGGAAAGATCAGAAGCAACGTGAGAAAATATTATTTGACAGAAAGAGTAGCAGATGCTTGGAACAAACTTCCAGCAGACGTGGTTGGCAAATCCACAGTAACTGAATTGAAACGTGCCTGGGATAAACATAGATAAAATACAGGAAATAGTATAAGGGCAGACTAGATGGACCATGAGGTCTTTTTCTGCCGTCAATCTTCTATGTTTCTAAAGACTGACACCTGACAATGTGACTTTTCGATGGCTTCCAGATCAGCCTCAGTTCCATTTCTGTTCCCCTGCTAGACTGGTGATAAAAGTTCATGGTCCAATTTTCTTTTGGGTACTCTTTGTGCTCAGAAGCGCTTAGAGAAGAGAAGCTGCCACTCTTTTATCTTCTTTTATTGGGAAGCTGTGACAGGTCTGTGGGTGCGCGGGAAATCAAATGCCAAAAGAGAGGCAAACTCTGTAACCACAACAGTGGGAGGTGAGAGGGAAGAAATCAGTAACGCAAGCTGAAAAATTCAGAAATCTGATGGTTGTCAGACCATGGTAGGTGCTTTATATCACCCCAGTGGCCATAAAATCCCAAAGTTGCATTTAGTGCACAAGCAGAGGGCTCTCAAATTGTGCGGGCCAGGGAGTCAAACTTCCTGTTGTATAAGGAGATTCACAATGGATGTAAAAGCCATATGGGGGGGAAGGAATGTTGCATTGGAATCAGAGTAGTAATCTTGATGAAAAGAGAGATTGCATCTTTTCAATACTAGTACTAATACCTATAAAGCCCTTCATGGCATCGGACCAGAATATCTCCGGGACCGTCTTCTGCCGCATGAATCCCAGCGACCAGTTAGGTCCCACAGAGTTGGCCTTCGACTAAACAATGTCATTTGGCAGGACCCAGGGAAGAGCCTTCTCTGTGGTGGCCCCGACCCTCTGGAACCAACTCCCCCCAGATATCAGAGTTGCCCCCACCCTCCTTGCCTTTCGTAAGCTCCTTAAAACCGACCTCTGTCGTCAGGCATGGGGGAATTGAGATATTCCCTTCCCCCTAGGCTTATAAAATTTATGCATGGTATGTCTGTATGTATGATTGGTTTCTTAAATTGGGGTTTTTACATTACTTTTAATATTAGATTTGTTCATATTGTCTTTTTACTGTTGTTAGCCACCCCGAGTCTACGGAGAGGGGAGGCATACAAATCCAATAAATAAATAAAAAATAAATAAAGTTATTTCTTCAATTATTTAATCAATTTTTGTGCCACCCTTCTCCTTAGACTCAGGGCAAATTACAACATGTTAGCAATAGTACTTTTTTAAAACAGAGCCAGCCTATTGCCCCCACAATCCGGGTCCTCATTTGACCCACCTCGGAAGGATGGAAGGCTGAGTCAACCTTGAGCCGGTGATGAGATTTGAACTGCTGACCTATAGATCTACAGACAGCTTCAGTGGTCTGCAGTACAACACTCTACCTGCTGCGCCACCCCGGCTCATACTAATACTAATACTAAGACTAATACTAAGACTAGTATTAATACTATCCTACTCTACTCTATCCCTATCCCTATTCTATTCCATTCCATTCCTTTCCTAATCCTAATCCTAATAACAACAACAACAACAGCAGAGTTGGAAAGAACCTTGGACGTCTTCTAGTCCAACCAACCACCTGTTTGGTCAGGAAACCCTACACTACTTCAGACAAATAGTTACCCAATATCTTCTTAAACACTTCCAGTGTTGGAGCAGTCACAACTTCTGGAGGCGAGCTGTTCCACTGATTAATTGTTCTAAAATCAGGAATTTTCTCCTTAGTTCTAAGTTGCTTCCCTCCTTGTTTAGTTTCCACCCATTGCTTCTTGTTCTATCCTAAGGTGCTTTGGAGAATAGGTTGACCCCCCCCCCCTCTTCCTTGTGGCAACCCCTGAGATATTGGAAAACTGCTATCTTTTCCTTAAACTAGCCATGCCCAGTTCCTGCAACCGTTCTTCATATGTTTTAGCCTCCAGTCCCCTAATCCTCTTTGTTGCTCTTCTCTGCACTCTTTCTAGAGTCTCAACTTCTCACCTGGTGACACAGTTGAAATCACATTTTTTTTCACAATGTTGGACACTATAAGAGATGTGAACTCCAATTCCCAGAATTCCTTAGCCAGCATAGAATTTTGGGAGTTGAAGTCCATACTATTTAAAGTAGCCAAGGTTGGCAAGATCCTGTAGCAGAGTTACACAGAAAAATGTTTAATGGTGAATCCTGCTATTTTTAATTTCCTCATATTTCTTGTGAGCGGGGGCAAGGGTTTGGGAAGCCCATTTCTATCGAGAAAAAGGTATACAGTGTTCCCTCACTTTTTGCAGGGGATGCGTTCCGAGACCGCCGACGAAAGTTGAATTTCCGCGAAGTAGAGATGCGGAAATAAATACACTATTTTTGGCTATGGACAGTATCACAAGCCTTCCCTTAACACTTTAAAACCCTAAATTGTGATTTCCCATTCCCTTAGCAACCATTTATATTATTACTCACCATGTTTATTTATTAAAGTTTATTAAAAAAATATTTATTAAAGGCGGACGAATGTTTGGCGAGGGCATATGACGTCATCGGGCAGGAAAAACCGTGGTATAGGGGGGGAAACCGCAAAGTATTTTTTAATTAATATTTTTGAAAAACCGTGGTATAGACTTTTCGTGAAGTTCGAACCCGCGAAAATCGAGGGAACACTGTATCAGGGAAATCTCTTTCTTCACGGTAGCCTCGTTTTACTCTAACCTGGTGTTTCCTTGTGTGTTCTGTCTGGGTCACTCCGGAAGCTATGACCAACCCAAAAAGATAAGCCAGACACACTGGTAGAATCCAAACACAGTTTTATAATGGTAAAGAGAAAAGAAGCCAACAGAATATGTCCTTACAAATCAGGAAAACACTGGAACTCCAAATAGATACACGAAGGCAATTGTTCATACAAAAACACAGGATCCTTGATGACAAACGAAGCTGTTGCTAACAGGCACAAACCTCCCACGGGTCTTCAAGACTGCTGGGCCACGAGCCAGGAACAGAAACGCTGAGACAATGCAGATAACAGCAACTCCACTCTGATAACACTCCACACTGCCGAAAGAGTTTGCCTGCCTTATAAACCCTTCCCTGCTAATGAGGACCACACCCAACCCCCTGGTGTTCCTCGTTCAACGCTGATAATAGTTCTTCAATTGATTCCTCCTTTGATCTATGCGTCTCTGTCGCATACTAATGACAGCTTGTGCTTCATCATCCAATGACTCCAGAGACTCTAGAGAATCCAAGCTACTGGCTTGAGAGAGCCCCTCCCCAGGGCTCCCAGGCCTTTCTTCCTCGTCACTTTCCTCTCCGCTCTCATCCTCCCCCGGGCATGGAGCCAGCAGAGACGCAGCTGGTCTTTCATCTGACTCAGGCTGAACCACAACACCGTGTGACCTGAAATAACCATGGGCCTGAAACTGCTTCGGATCCTATTTTCCAAAATCTGAAATGATAACCCGAAGCATTGGAACATGTACAGAAACTCTCTCACGCCCCAAGAACCCTTTGCCTATACAGTATGGGATACAGATGAAAATCTTTGGAGGTTTAGCAAACCTTCCAAGAAACATTAATCACCACTTTATAGGTTTTCCCCACTGCTTGAAAATTATCCAGTAAAACGAAAATGAACGACTGTGAGATATTGAATTTTATATTACTGGACAGAAAATCTCTGCATCTTTCTAATTCATATGCAATTGGAGGAAAGAGAAATGACTGCAGAAATTGCTGTGAAGGAGAAGAGCATTTCCACAAACCTGTTTGGGGAGTGGAGTATCTGATATTATTTAGTGATGAAGAGACTGAGGTGTTTGTGGGGATTTGGGGTCTCTCTTTCTGTTTGTGTGTGTGTGAATATCTCAGAGGTGTGAAACTGGATTTCTTCGAGGGACAGATATGGATAAAATTGAACGGGTCCAAAGACGGGCTACAAGAATGGTGGAAGGCCTTAAGCATAAAACGTATCAGGAAAGACTTAATGAACTCAATCTGTATAGTCTGGAGGACAGAAGGAAAAGGGGGGACATGATCGAAACATTTAAATATGTTCAAGGGTTAAATAAGGTTCAGGAGGGAAGTGTTTTTAATAGAAAAGTGAACACAAGAACAAGGGGACACAATCTGAAGTTAGTTGCGGGAAAGATCAGAAGCAACGTGAGAAAATATTATTTGACTGAAAGAGTAGTAGTTGCCTTGAACAAACTTCCAGCAGACGTGGTTGGTAAATCCACAGTAACTGAATGTAAACATGCCTGGGATAAACATAGATCCATCCTAAGATAAAATACAGGAAATAGTATAAGGGCAGACTAGATGGACCATGAGGTCTTTTTCTGCCGTCAGTCTTCTATGTTTCTATATTTCCAGCCCTGCTCTGCACACAATACTTTAACTATTTATTTTGTCGTTTGTCTCCCTCTTCCTAGCAGATTAACTAGTGGCTCGGATGGACTACAAATCCAGAACGAACGCACGCGCTCCATATTGCTCTTCACAAACGTGACCGTTCGACATTATGGAAATTACACCTGCCTGGCTTCTAATAGTCTGGGCTCCTACAATGTCAGCTTACGGCTTATCAGTGAGTCTTTCCTTCTCCCTCTCTTCTAATGCTTTTGCAAACTGCCGAGGGTTCCCGTAAATTTTGCCCCCACCTACAGGACTTTTAAAAGGCATAGCTCCTTGTGGTACCTGGAGACAACCTCACCTGGAGGTCCTCTGGATAGATTTGTCTATGGACATTCTTAGTCATCCAGGTCATGGTTGTCCCATGCTTTTTTTAAAAAAATCAAAATGCAACTGGACATGGGTTTTTTCTTGAAGAGGTTTCACTTCTCATCTAAGAGGTTTCTTCAGTTCTGAAGAAGCTTTGTGCATGAGAAGCGAAATATTTTCTCTACGTGGGGCTACCTTTGAAAAGTGTTCGGAAACGTCAGATTGTGCAGAACGCAGCCGCGAGAGCCATCGTGGGGCTTCCAAGATTCGACCACGTTTCTTCAACACTCCGTGGCTTGCATTGGCTGCCGATCAGTTTCCAGTCACAATTCAAAGTGTTGGTCATGACCTTTAAAGCCCTACATGGCATTGGACCAGATTACCTCCGGAAACCACCTGCTACCGCACGAATCCCAGCAACCGATAATGTCCCACAGAGTTGGCATTCTCCGGGTCCCGTCGACTAAACAATGTCGTTTGGCGGGCCCCAGGAGAAGAGCCTTCTCTGTGGCGGCCCCGGCCCTCTGGAACCAACTCCCCCCGGAGATTAGAATTGCCTTACCCTCCCTGTCTTTTGTAAACTACTCAAGACTCATTTATACCACCAGGCATGGGAGAGTTGAGATATTCCTTCCCCCATGGCCATTACAAGTTATGCATGGTAAGTTTGTATGTATGTTTGGTTTTATAAATAAGGGTTTTTAGTTGTTTTATTATTGGATTGTACATGTTGTTTTATTATTGTTGTTAGCCGCCCCGAGTCTACGGAGAGGGGCGGCATACAAATCCAATAAATTATTATTAATTATTATATTATTATTTTAGTGTAAAAACAAAGTCCTGTCGCCTTTTGAAAAAAACACCCCACGGATCTATATTGACGTTTAACTCTGCCCACATCCAGGTGTTTGATTTTGACTGGCTCAAGTTTGACTCAGCCTTTCATCCTTACAAGGCCGGCAAAAGGAGAAGCCAGATTCTTGGGGGCGATACGGCAAACCATTAGGACTGTGAAGTAGTATATACAGGGGGTGGACAAAGAAATGGAAACACCTTTCAGCTCTTCCGTGGAATCCAGATTTGTGAAGCTCCCTTCGAACAGTTTTTGTGGAAACTGGGTTCTGTACGTGTCTATTGAGCTCTGCAGTGATTTTTAGGAGCTGCGGTCTTGCGATCCGCTCTAACAATTCGCTTTAGAGTCCGACGGTCTCTCTCGGACAACTTCGACTTTCGACCAGACCTGTGCTTGGCTGAGGACGTTTTCCCTTCTTTTTCAAAAGCAGTCATGACTTTTGAGACATGACCTCTTGAAACGCCAAACATTGTGGCACTTTCTGTTACACGAGCGCCTGCCATTCGAGCACCAACAATTTGCCCTCTTTGAAAGTCTGAGAGATCTGCCATTTCTAGAAGGTTATAACCAATTTCCTTAAATTTCTGTAAAAAAAAAAAAAGGTAGTTTAAAAAAAACATATCAAATAACAGAATTTAAAAAAACATTAAAATATGTCAAGTCTTGATTGATTCGAACATGTACAAACGTTTATGATGCCAAAAAGTCAAGTGTTTCCAATTTTTTTGTCCACCCCTCTGTATGTCTAAATGCAATTGCTATGGCTCATTAAAACCAGAACATCAACAATGGCAACCTCTTAACAACTCCGGAATATCTCCGGGACCGCCTTCTGCCGCACGAATCCCAGTGACTGGTTAGGTCCCACAGAGTTGGCCTTCTCCAGGTCCCGTTGACTAAGCAATGTCGTTTGGCGGGACCCAGGAGAAGAGCCTTCTCTGTGGCGGCCCCGACCCTCTGGAACCAGCTCGCCCCAGATATCAGAGTTGCCCCCACCCTCCTTGCCTTTCGCAAGCTCTTTAAAACCCACCTCTGTTGTCAGGCATGGGGGAATTGAAATTTCCCTTTCCCCTGGGCTTATAGAATTTATACATGGTATGCTTGTATTTATTTATTTATTTATTTATTTATTTATTTATTTATTTATTTATTTATTTATTTATTTATTTATCAGATTTGTATGCCGCCCCTCTCCGCAGACTCGGGGCGGCTCACAGCATAAGCAATACAATGTAAACAAATCTAATATTTAAGTTAATTTAAAAAAACCCCAGTTTAGAAACCAATCATACATACTAGCATACCATGCATAAATTTTATAAGCCTAGGGGGAGGGAAAATGTCAATTCCCCCATGCCTGAAGACAGAGGTGGGTTTTAAGGAGCTTACAAAAGGCTAGGAGTGTGGGGGCAACTCTGATATCTGAGGGGAGTTGGTTCCAAAGGGTCGGGGCCGCCACAGAGAAGGCTCTTCCCCTGGGTCCCGCCAAACGACATTGTTTAGTTGACGGGACCCGGAGAAGGCCAACTCTGTGGGACCTAACTGGTCGCTGGGATTCGTGCGGTAGAAGGCGGTCCCAGAGATATTCTGGTCCGGTGCCATGAAGGGCTTTATAGGTCATAACCAACACTTTGAATTGTGACCGGAAACTGATCGGCAACCAATGCAGACTGCGGAGTGTTGGTGTGACATGGGCATATTTAGGGCAGCTCATGATTGCTCTCGCAGCTGCATTCTGCACGATCTGAAGTTTCCGAACACTTTTCAAAGGTAGCCCCATGTAGAGAGCATTACAGTAGTCGAGCCTCGAGGTGATGAGGGCATGAGCGTATGTATGAGTGGTTCTTTAAATTGGGGTTTTTTAGATTGTTTTAATATTAGATTTGTTTACATTGTCTTTTTATATTGTTGTTAGCCGCCCCGAGTCTTCGAAGAGGGGCGGCATACAAATCTAATAAATACAAATACACATTTTTCCTTTCTCTCTCTCTCCCAGGACCGGGTTCTCTGGACAATGTAGCGGTGGCCAGCACAGAACCTCCAGTCCTTTTGGGTCTGTTGTCATCCGTTTTTGTGACTCTGTTGTTTAAGATTTAGGGTGCTGGGGAAATGATGCAGAACAAGGAAACGGTGAACGGGAAAGAATCCAAGAGAGGGGGAGAAAGAGAGAGAGAGAGAGGAAGACATCTCTACTTTCTGGAGAGGAAAAAAAATGAAGAAAAGAAAGAGGGAGAGAGAGAGAGAGAGAGAAACGAAAATTTATCAAGAACCCATCACTGTGAGGGATAGAAGAAAAACAAAACGACGACAAAAAAAAATATGCATTTGTTTCTACCGCCATTTCTCTTCACCCTTCATCATCTCAGACACTTTTCGGTTGAACTGCTTGTGGTTTTAACACAACTGCAAAGACACAGGGCTCAAACAGTGGATGGCCGCGCAATATTGTCCCCCTTCTCCTGAAGCTCTGCGGTTGAATAGAGAGATCTCCTCCTCTTCCTTGGGCCGATTGGCCTTCTGAAAATGCACGGAACCTGGAATGTTGATTCCACAAAGGGTTGTTTGATTGTGATCGCTATTATTATGATTATTAATTTTCTTTGGGGTTGTTGTTAGGGAAGGGGTTGTGGGGTGGGTTTTTTTTGCTCTCTCTCTCTTTTTATTTTTCTGGTGGCAATTTCTCACCAGGAGGCTACATTTGAGAGGTCCCTTCCTTTTTTATTTTATATTTTGGTTGTTTACTAGATTGAGAATCTTGACATTCATTTTAACCAGGTTATTTCAGGGGATGTGGGCCAGTTTCGCAGCCAAGGACCAGGCGGAGACTCAAATCGTTTTGGTCGGGTCTCGTAGCCTGGGCTTCGAAGCTGGCGTCTTCACAAGAAACATTGAACATCGAGTTCAACTCACCGCATGAAAGTGGTCCAGCTTTCTGCACTTTCGGGCTGCATCTCAATGACCCTCGAGATCCTCCTTGCTGCCATCTCAGCGTCTTTGGAAGAAGGATGAAAGAAATCTGAACTTTTCAGGCATGGCATTTTAAGCTCATTTGGGGTAAGACTGACTTCTGCCAATGATTAACAGAGGTCACTTTATGTTGTCTCAGAAACAAAGACTAAAAACATAGGAACAAATGGTCTGGCTCTTGGACCATCCTGGAAATCTCCTTGCTTTTTACCTTTAGGGGTGGGGTGGGGTATATTATTCGCTGGAAAAATCGTGGCTTGGGACATCTGCCAGCTGTTTAATTTGCTTCTGTTTTGTTTTGCACTTTTCACAAAACCTTTTCCCTACTCCCGACAAGCCCCTTCACACAACCAGCTGACTTAATGACTTCTCTCTCAGTGGTCAATTGCTTCACAAAACAACCAACGCCCTGAATGGTTTTCCGTATTTCTGTCTCTGTTCTGATTTTTTTTAAAAAAAATATTTTTATTTGAAAAACACTCTTAAGGTTCTTTTTGTCGATTGCACTTTGGAATACGGGATCGCAGATGTGCTTAGTCAGTACTTCTGCATATTCAAACAACTCGGTGTGCGCGGTAAAGTGTAGAAATCAGTATTTAGAGATAGCATGCAAAAATTTAAATGCTCTTTCTAGTGGCAAAGATAAACTTAAGAGTGTGTCAACCGATCTTCTGCTAGCATAACAAGCCCAAAATGTCTTTCTTATCATGGAAGGTTTCTTATACTTATCATGGTAGGTTTATAAAGTTACTTTTACTTATCATGGTAGGTTTATAAAGTTACTTATACTTATCATGGTAGGTTTATAAAGTTACTTTTACTTATCATGGTAGGTTTATAAAGTTACTTATACTTATCATGGTAGGTTTATAAAGTTACTTATACTTATAATGGTAGGTTTATAAAGTTTATTAAGGTTGACAATGGCTGTATTCACACCGTCTCTTTAACCACCTTACTGAATTTATGCATTTTCTGATATTGCACAATCTATTAAACCCTAAACATATCCTGGTTTCATGCAAGGTGTAAAAGAATTAGCCCAGGCTGAAATCTGCCAAGCATAGCATGCTATGCAAACGCAGGCCCTAGACCCTTATCAAACTTGGTTAAATATGTCGTGTGAATACGGCCAACATGTTGCTTTCCCCAAGAGAAGGATGGTTGGAAATGGAAGATATCTTTGTGTGACAAATATGCTTATCCTACTTCTTATAGTTTGACAGGTTTCTGCCTTGAGAGATTGAAATTCCAGGTACCAGAAGACAAATGGCTGGGGCTAAAAACTAGAGTAAGATGCATGAGACAAAGTCTGTCAAGCAAAGATGGAATTTCTTCCATAAATCTTTTTAGCACTGCTTTCCTTTGGCTCTGTTCACACAACATAGGGTAGCCTAGTTATAGCATTTATCCATTTTCTGGGTTTATATTGCAAGTGATCCGAGTAGAGCGGCTTCACACAATGGGCCAGATTGTTTATTCTAATAACGAAACCACAAACCACTAAACAAGGTTAAAAAGTTACCAAAGTTGGCATGTTGTGTGAATACTGTCCACTAGATGTGTAAACTGAGATAGTTTTGAGTGTCGGGTGGAGCCAGGCATGAAACTCTGGTGCTAATTTTTTCTCTGTGTCTAGAAAAGGAATTGGAGGTAGAAAATTCCTACCACAAGTATGAAGCTCTGAAGTTTCTGTTTGAGAGGCAGGGGAGTTTGAGAAGAAGTAGAAAAGTTTCTCTTTAGGTCTTCCTGGGCTGGATGAATGGATGTTTTTTGTCATCCTGGGCCACTTTCAAAATTGTGAATTTCAACTCGCTAGTATGAAGTTTCCCAAAGATGCCCTAATTAATTCATGAGCCACAAGCCAAGTTTCAAAAGAAATCCACTCATTTATTAGGAGCAACATTCCGGCGATAGTCCAATGGAGTCAGAACTGACATCATGTAATTTATGGGTCCCCAAGTCCCTGTCTCCCTTCTCCTCCCTGGGCATGTCATAAATCACATTCTCCAATGAACCAAATTGATGGGCTGTAAAACTCACACCTCTCCTGTGATTCCAGTAACCTAGGATACAATCTGGAGAAACGTATGTGTAGAATGTATTTTCAATTGGGGCAGCCAAGCAACTCTATTAGTTCTCTCCCCCCTTCCCACTCCTGTTCATGGTGACTTGAAAGCTTTGTAAGTTGACAGTTAGCTGGGGGATTCTGGGAGTTGAAATACACCATCTCAAAGGAGCCAGAGTTAGGAATTAACTGCTTCACAGGGCAGCTTTGTCTGATAGGCCAAATTTTCTCTGTATCCCAGAGAAATTTTACATGTAAATCGAACTAATTAAATTCCCTACCTATTCCAGTTCTGTCATCCAAACCTTTTTTCCCCCAACACAATATTATATGTCTTCCTAACATAGCACAATACAAGAGCACCATTACTGAATATGCTAGGATTTTAAAAAATGCACCAGGAATCACTTGATTTAATTATATTTGCATCTTTTCAATATATATATATATATATGTAATATTATATATACTGCTCAAAAATAAATAAATAAAAGGAACACTCAAAGAACACATCCCACATCTGAATGAATGAAATATTCTCATTGAATCCTTTGTTCTGTACAAAGTTGAATGTGCACAACAGCAGGTGAAATTGATTGTCAATCAGTGTTGCTTCCTAAGTGGACAGTTTGATTTCACAGAAGTTTGATTTACTTGGAGTTATATTCCGTTGTTTAAGTGTTCCCTTTATTTTTTTGATCAGTCTATGTATGTATGTATGTATGTATGTATGTATGTATGTATGTACGTACATACGTACATACACACACAAATTTTAAAAAAAGAAAGAAAAAGAGTAGGGAAAAAAAGGATAATGAAGAAATATAGTGGATAGCGAAGACTTCTAGCCTTTTTTCCAATAGATAATTACACTCTTACTATCTCTTCTCCCTGTGATATAATTATAGTTGCATCTTCTTGGCCTTGTCTCTGGCCTCTTTTCTGTGTTTTTTTTTTGTGTGTGTGGTTTTCTACACGTAGTCCTCAATTTTCAACCATTCATTCAGTGACAGTTAAAAGTTAGCGCAACACTGAAGAAAGTGACTTACTAGCGGTCCTCAAACTGGTGAATGTTGCAAAAAACCCTCTCCTACTCCTTGTCTTATATTTTTTTGAATCCTGAAATAGGCCCTTGGCCTTATTTTTGGAGAGATCTTACTATTTGGGGGCACCTGAAGCAAGATGGTGTTCCTCTTGCCGTCTTACCTGATTTGGGGGGGCAGGGAATTGGGGCTCTGGGTTTCTGTCTCCCTTAAGATTTTTATTTCTCTTTTAGGGGATTTTTTTTTATCCTGCCTTTTAAAATGCAGTGATACCTCGTCTTACAAATGCCTCGTCATAAAAACTTTTTGAGATACAAACCCAGGGTTTCAGATTTTTTTTTGCCTCTTCTTACAAACTATTTTCACCTTAAAAAACCACCACCGCCGCTGGGATGCCTCCGTACTTCCAATGCCAGCGAAGCACCCATTTTTGCACTGCTGGGATTCCCCTGAGGCTCCCCTCCATGGGAAACCTCACCTCTGGACTTCTGTGTTTTTGTGATGCTGCGGGGGAATCCCAGCAGCGCAAAAACGGGCGCTTTGGCTGGCAAAAGGGGTGAATTTTGGGCTTGCACACATTAATCGCTTTTCCATTGATTCCTATGGGAAACATTGTTTCGCCTTACAAAATTTTTACCTTAAGAACCTCGTCCCACAACCAATTAAGTTTGTAAGACAAGGCATCACCGTATTTCTCTTTTTTTAAAAAATAATTTTTAAATTGATTTTAAAATATAAAACACTCACACAACATACAACAAGTGCTCGGTGATTTGTGCCCACCACCAAACAACATTTGCACCCCTCCACCAAAATGTGGGCATATTTTATATATATCATTTTAATTCAAGAGCAATATATCTTTTTACATACTATAAAGTGATTTTAATTCATTCTTTATACCTTGGTCTCGAATTCTACTGACCACATATCCTCTTACCTTGCCCCATCGTCCCATCAGTTCTCGCAAATCAGTTTCGTTAGCCGAGTTCATCCTCTTGTCCATAATCTCAAATTTAATATGATCCGCCATGTACCGGTACCAATTTTGTATTGTCCATTTTGTCGCATCTTTAAAATATTTCTCAAATTTTTTTCATTCTTCTAGGAGAGGGGTAGGCAGGGGTGGGCTGCTAGCTGGAATGCTAAATTGGGTTCGCCGTGGCGGCTCGTCACAATTCAAAGTGTTGGTAATGACCTTTAAAGCCCTACATGGCATTGGGCCAGAATACATCCGGAACCACCTTCTACCGCACGAATCCCAGCGGCCGATAAGGTCCCACAGAGTTGGCCTTCTCCAGGTCCCGTCGACCAAACAATGTCGTTTGGCGGGCCCCAGGGGAAGAGCCTTCTCTGTGGTGGCCCCGGCCCTCTGGAATCAACTCCCCCCAGAGATTAGAACGGCCCCCACCCTCCTTGTCTTTCTCAAATTACTTAAGACCCACCTTTGTCGCCAGGCATGGGGGAGTTAAGTTATCCTTTCCCCCTAGGCTATTACAAGTTATGCATGGTATGTTTGTGTGTATATTTGGTTTTTTATAATAAGGGTTTTTTAGTTGTTTTTATTAATTGGATTGTTCATGTTGTTTTAGCACTGTTGTTAGCCGCCCTGAGTCTGCGGAGAGGGGCGGCATACAAATCCAATAAATAATAATAATAATAATAATAATAATATTAATTACTTTATTTATTGTTAGAGTTGAAAGGGACCATGCAGGTCATCAAGTCCAACCCCCTGCCTGAGCAGGAATCCTAAAGCACCCCAGCCAAATGGCAGTCCAATCTCCTCTTGAAAGTGTCCAGAGTTGGGGAGTTCACAACCTTCGCAGGCAGGTTGTTCCACTGGTTGATCGCTCTGACCGTCAGGAAGTTCTTCCTTACTTCTAGGTTGAATCTCTCCTTGGTCAGCTTCCAGCCGTTGTTCCTCGTCCGGCCCTCTGGTGCTCTGGAGAATAGCGTGACCCCCTCCTCTCTGTGGCAACCCCTCATATACCTGTATACAGCTATCATGTCCCTGGCCTTCCTTTTCTCAAGGCTATCCATGCCCAGTTCCCGCAATCTCTCAAATTTCACAGATGCAGAAGCAAAATCTCAATGGCCCCGCAACGACTCACGAGCCGCAGTGGCGAGCCCAATTTAGCGTTCCGGCTAGCAGGCCACCCCCTGGCGTAGGTACTAACTTTCTACACTGCAGTAGGAAAACCAGAAAATGTTATGCTATCATCTCTATGGGGATTCTCAGCCATCCAGGTCCTGGTAGTTCCAAAGGTGGCTTTTCAAGAGGCAACTGGACTTTTTCTTGGTTTTTCATCGAAGATATTTTTTTTCTTCAGCTCTAAAGAAGCTTCTTGGATGAGAAGCCAAACGTCTTCAAAGAAAAACCAGAATGTCTAGTTGTCTCTTGAAAAAGCACCTTTGGGAGGGCCATGCTATCATGTTTTTTCGTAGTATTATAAATGCCTGATGGGGAAAAAAATGAAGAGGTGAAGAAGGAGTTGCGGGAGATTGCATCCATGCATTTTCTGTGCTGTATCTTCAGTCCTCTGCCCATCTTGGACCAAAACGTGAAGATGTGTTCACAGATTTCATTTCGATAGCGTAGGCTCGAAAGCTTCCAGTTTTCCTAACAGCTTGGCATCTGTTTCCAAGATAAAGTGTGCAAAATATACCAAAAGAAAGGAAAGAAGGAAGGAAAGAAAGAAAGGAAGGAAGGAAGGAAAGAAAGAAAGAAAGAGAAAGAAAGAAAGGAACAAAGGAAGGAAAGAAAGAGAGAGAGAAAGAAAGAAAGAAAGAAAGAAACAAAGGAAGGAAAGAAAGAAAGAGAGAGAAAGAAAGAAAGGAACGAAGGAAGGAAAGAAAGAAAGAGAGAGAGAGAAAGAAAGGAAGGAAGGAAGGAAAGAAAGAAAAAAGAAAGAAAGAAAGAAAAGAAAAGAAATTAAGGGAATGTATTGTACGTACACTGTTGATTTCAGTTGTTGTTACGCTTTTCTCAATCCTAAAATTTGACTAGCATTATGCAGGTATCTGATGTTCACTTTGTATTTAAACAGAGATTATGGGCAGCTCAAATGCAGCTTTACAGAAACCACTGTGAGAGAAATGTCATTGGATGTGATCGTGTCAGAAGTCAGTTTCTAAGCTCTGGGTTTTTCCTTTGGCAAGCTGTGATCACTATGAAAATAGACGGAGGATTTTCATGTTGCCAAATCTCCAGGGCACTGAGAGAGAACTTTTGGTGGGGCTTGGTTTGCCCAAAATTTGGAAAATGCCTAACTCGACATTTTCCCCTCCAAACATACAAGATATTCAGGTAGTCCTCACTTACAATAGTTCATTTGTGACTATCCAAAATTAAAACAATATTGAAAAAGTGACGTATGACCGTTTCTCACACTTATTCGGTGTTCGGAGGCTACAACTAGTCCAGAACTCAGCCACGTGAGCTGTTGTGGTGTGCTTAGATACACAAACATCACACCAACACTCTGCAAGCTGCATTGGCTACCTGTCGGTCTCCGAATGCAATTTAAGGTGTTGTTTATCACCTATAAAGCCCTACAGGGCCGAGCTACGTACGGGATTGTCTTCTGCCTCATACTTCCCAGCGACCAATTAGGGCCCACAAGGTTGGCCTTCCCCAGGTCCTGCCAGCCAAACAATCTTGACTGGTGGAGCTGTGTGGGAGGGCCCTCTCTGTGGTGGCGCCAGCTCCCTGGAATCAGCTACCTCCGGAGATTCACACTGCCCGCCACTTTCCTGGCCTTCCAAAAAACCATGAAAGCCTGGCTTGATAAAGATTCTTAATTTTAAGTAATTTTATATTATAGTTGATATAGTTCACCTTTATAAACAAGCTCATCCGTAGTTTTAATCTTTTATATTTTCCCACTCTTTAATCTCTATTATATCTCTATTATATCTTCCTGTCGCTACATATTTTCCATACAACACCCCTATGCAAATGTGTTTAATTTTTTTTATCCTATTTTTGTTTAGCCAACAGTTTATTTCGTGACGGTTCAAAGTTACGGCGGCATTGAAAAAAATGACAAGAATTTTCATACTTAACAACCGTTGAAGCATCCTTATGATCACATGTTCAAAATTCAGGCACTGGGCCACTGATTCATACTTATGATGGCTGCAGTGGCCCATGGTCATGTGATTCTCTTTTGCTGCCTTTTATTTATTTTTATTTATTGATTTATTGATTTATTGCTAGAGTTGAAAGGGACCATGCAGGCCATCAAGTCCAACCCCCTGCCTGAGCAGGAATCCTATAGCATCCCAGCCAAATAATAATAATAATAATAATTTATTGGATTTGTATGCCGCCCCTCTCTGTAGACTCGGGGCGGCTAACAACAATGATAAAAACAACATGTGACAATCCAATAATATAACAACTAAAAACCCTTATTTATAAAACCAAACATACACACAAACATACCATGCATAACTTATAATGGCCTAGGGGGGAGGAATATCTCAACTCCCCCATGCCTGGCGGTATAAATGAGTCTTGAGTAGTTTACGAAAGACAGGGAGGGTGGGGGCAATTCTAATCTCCGGCGGGAGTTGGTTCCAGAGGGCCGGGGCTGCCACAGAGAAGGCTCTTCCCCTGGGGCCCGCCAAACGACATTGTTTAGTCGACGGCAGTCCAATCTCCTCTTGAAAGTGTCACAGAGTTGGGGAGTTGGGGAGTTGAGTCTTCTGACGAACAAAGTCAATGGGGAAGCAAGATTTACTTAACAACCGTGTTACAAATTTTAGTGATTCATGTAACAATTGTGGGTGCAAAAAGGTCACAAAATGGAGCAAAACTGATTGTCTCACTTAATGACAGAAACGTTGGGCTGAATTGTGGTCATAAGTCGAGAACTACCTGTATGCTTTCAGCACAAAGGGAAAGAGACACTGCTCGAAAAAAATAAAGGGAAGACTCAAGAACACATGCTAGATGTGAATGAATGAAATACAGTGATACCTTGTCTTACAAACTTTATTGGTTCTGGGACGAGGTTCTTAAGGTGAAAAGTTTGTAAGACGAAACAATGTTTCCCATAGGGATCAATGGAAAAGCGATTAATGCGTGCAAGCCCAAAATTCACCCCTTTTGCCAGCCGAAGCACCCGTTTTTGCGCTGGTGGGATTCCCCTGAGGCTCCCCTCCATGGGAAACCCCACCTCCGGACTTCCGTGTTTTTGTGATGCTGCAGGGGAATCCCAGCAGGGGAATCCCAGCATTGCAAAAATGAGCGCTTCACTGGCAATGGAAGTCTGGAGGTGGAGTTTCCCAGCAAAGGGAGCATCAGTGAAATTGCAGCATCGCAAAAACACCGAAGTCCTCAAAATCCCACCTCCGGACCTCTGTGTTTTTGTGATGCTGTGATTTCACTGAGGCTCCCCTCGCTGGGAAACCCCACCTCCAGACTTCTGTTGCCAGCGAAGCACCCATTTTTGTACTGCTGGGATTCCCCTGCAGCATCACAAAAACACGGAAGTCCGGAGGTGGGGTTTCCCATGGTGGGGAGCCTCAGGGAAATCCCAGCAGCACAAAAACGGGTGCTTTGCTGGCAACGGAAGTCCGGAGACAGGGCATCCCAGTAGCGGCGGTGGGTTTGTAAGGGGAAAACAGTTTGTAAGAAGAGGCAAAAAAATCTTAATCCCCAGGTTTGTATCTCGAAAAGTTTGTATGACGAGGCTTTTGTAAGA
The DNA here is from genome assembly GCF_031021105.1 of Erythrolamprus reginae. Taxonomy (NCBI): domain Eukaryota; kingdom Metazoa; phylum Chordata; class Lepidosauria; order Squamata; family Dipsadidae; genus Erythrolamprus; species Erythrolamprus reginae. The sequence goes on from NC_091960.1 coordinate 8,179,073, forward strand.
TGAGGTATCACTGTATTCTCATTGAATACTTGGTTCTGTACAAAGTTGAATGTGCTGACAACATGTGAAATTGATTGGCGATCAGTGTTGCTTCCTAAGTGGACAGTTTGATTTCGCAAAAGTTTGATTTGCTTGGAGTCATATTGTGTTGTGTTGTAAAACAAATATATGTTTTTGAGCTGTATATCTAGCTTGTGGCTTCCTTGCTTAAGTCTCAGCATTTTTTTCCTAAGGAAAAAAAAATCTGGTTTGAATTGGCAGCTGTCCAAGACTGGGGTCATTTGCATACATAAGGATTAGGGCTGGATTTACTGATAAAGCTCCAGGAGATTTGCAATAGGTCACAGGGATTTCTGACTTCGGCATTTTTAATGCTACAACATTAAAGAAAAAGAAAAGAAAAGACAAAAGTGACAGTCGGGCAGAGTTGAAGTTAAACTGATCCAATAAAGAAAGTTTGAAACAGCCAGAAGGATCTTGGCTGTGTGGATAGAATAGAATAGAATAGAATAGAATGGAATGGAATGGAATGGAATAGAATAGAATAGAATAGAGAGGAATAGAGAGGAATAGAATAGAATAGAGAGGAATAGAGAGGAATAGAATAGAATTTTATTGGCCAAGTGTGATTGGTCACACAAGGAATTTGTCTTGGTGCAGATGCTCTCAGCGTATATAAAATGAAATATACATTTGTCAAGAATCATGTGGTATGACACTTAATGATTGTCAAATAAGCAATGAAGAAGCAATATTAATAAAAACCTTAGGATACAAGTAACCAGTTACAGTCATACAGTCAACATGGGAGGAAATGGGTGATAGGAATGATGAGAAAAACTAGTAGAATAGAAGTGCAGACTTAGTAGAAAGTCTGACAGTGTTGAGGGAATTATTTGTTTAGTAGAGTGATAGCGTTCGGGGAAAAAACTGTTCTTGTGTCTAGTTGTCTTGGTGTGCAGTGCTCTGTAGCGACGTTTTGAGGGTAGGAGTTGAAACAGTTTGTGTCCAGGATGTGAGGGGTCAGTAAATATTTTCCCCGCCCTCTTTTTGACTCGTGCAGTATACAGGTCCTCAATGGAAGGCAGGTTGGCAGCAATTGTTTTTTCTGCGGTTCTGAGTCTCCTCTGAAGTCTGTGTCGGTCCTGTTGGGTTGCAGACAGTTATAGAGGTGCAGATGTAGTAGGTGCTTTATTCAGTTTAGAATGTGTCTGTCGGCGTTCCAAATAACATCAAAATAATAAACCAGAGTCCAAACCTTGGCCTTTTTCCACGTTCCAATTTATTAAGAGAACCATGTTGGTTACGAACTGTAGTCAACCCAATACTAAATTTTCCTACAGCTCTCCAACCAAATTAAGGTTCATCCCTTGACCACACACCCAAAAATTCATCACATGATCACTCTGGTTCTCTCTCTCTCTCTTTTAATTGAATTCTAAATTTAAAAATGAACGATACAAAAGAAAAAGGCAAAAATAAACACAACAAATACACAACAACAACAAACAAAAAATATATAAAACTTTTAAAAATATACATCCCTTAGTCGATGTATCAATATTTACATTTTACCCATAGGGTGTTGTTATGGCTATTTCTATCGACATATTAATTATGTTGGTTATCTATATTATATCTAACATTATTCAACTTCCATCGCCTTTCTCTTATCCACGGAGAGGGGCGGCATACAAATCCAATAAATAAATAAATAAAATAAATAAATTTCCCAGTAGTTCCATTTAATGCAAATTCTATATTCTGTCAAACACCACTTTCAAAACAAAATTATTCTTTAAACAAAATAAATTTCTCTACTTTTATATTTATCCAATTATTATACGCTAATGCTGTATTTTCCTCATTTCTAACCATTTGTAAAATATATCCCAAATTTTATAATATTTTGAACCTTATCTGTCATTCAATTTCATTGTCAGCATATCTGCTTCCACACATTCCACTCTGGTTCTCTCAACGTCCAGGGTCCTCCCCTGCACTTCCGGCTGGTGCTGAACAAAGAATGACCTTGAATCTTTGGAAAGAATTTGTTGTGGCTAGTATTTTTCCCTCTCATACAACCACCTTCGGCCTGACAGTGTCTTCTGCAGACACAGAGATCTTTTGCTCCGAAGTCTCGATCTTATTGTTTTGAAGACCAGAGCAAAGAAGACTTGCAAATCTGAAATCTGCCCCTCCAAGATTTAGATTACGACCATATAAGTTGCCTCACTTAATGACCAGTTGCTTAGCAGCTGTTCAAAGTTATGATAGACACACACCCCTGGAAGGTACTTACAATCCAATTGCAGAGTTCCGATGGCAGCATACACAGACCCTTGTGATCGTATTTCAGATGCTTGGCAAGTGGCTAAATTTGAAGTCCAATTGCAGTATTCTATAGTCATATAACTGTGATATACCTATGTATGTATGTATATTGCTCAAAAAAAATAAAGGGAACACTCAAATAACACATGCTAGACCTGAATGAATGAAATATTCTCATTGAATACTGTGTTCTGTACAAAGTAGAATGTGCTGACATGTGAAATTGATTGTTAATCAGTGTTGCTTCCTAAGTGGACAGTTTGATTTCATAGCATTTTGATTTACTTGGAGTTATATTGTGTTGTTTAAGTGTTCCCTTTATTTTTTTGAACAGTGTGTGTGTGTATAACATATTTTTGCTGATATGGCAACGTTTCAAAATATATATATTTTGCCAGTTCTGGTATTGTCTGAATTCTGATGAAAACTCCCTATAGGAATGAATGGGCTTGCTTTATGACTACCACATTTGTTTTACAACCACTGCAAAACAGGTTTTAAAATGAGGCTGGTCATGTGGGTGTCTGGATTGACAACCATTACGACTTAACAGTAGAAGTGCGGTACTTCATTGTGGGCGTAAATTGAGCGCCGCCTGTATTTCTTTTGAAGTCATTGACGTAACCCTTTTTTAATTCTTTTTGCAGAGGAAAGTGGGAAAGGTAGAACTAATTGTGATAGTGATGGTTCTGCTCAGTATTGCTTTTATATTAGCACGGGTGGATTGGATCTTTGCACATCTCGGCGTCAAACTTGATTTCATTGTGGTCCACAACAAGGTTGTGTTTGACTTCAAGGGCAGATTCTCTGGTTGCATCCATGAATCACAAAGAACTGGGCTTAATCTGTAGGAGAACTTCCTCAATTGATAGAAACATAGAAGATTGATGGCAGAAAAAGACCTCATAGTTAGTGATGGGCGAACTGAACCTGCACAATTCAGGTCCGTACTGAATTTTGCGGTGTTTGGTATGCCGAACACGAACCCAAAATTTTTCCAAACTTCGGGCAAAGTTCGGGGTCGTATTCGGCATTCGGAGCTTTGACGTCACCGGCAGGTTGCTAAGGACGCCAATTGATCACTTCCTGGATTCCATGGAATCCAGGAAGTGATCACCTTGGCGTCCTTAGCAACCTGCCAGTGACGTCAAAGCTCCACCCCCAGAATCTCTTCATGGGAGGGATTCCCCGTTCGGTTTGAGTTCGGGTTCACTTTGGGTTCGACCGAATTTTGCGTAAAATTCGGCCGAACTTGCCGAACCCGAAAACCGTTGGGTTCGCCCATCACTACTCATGGTCCATCTAGTCTGCCCTTATACTATTCCCTGCATTTTATCTATATACCCAATATAGTCAGTTTCACCAGCTATTAGCTAACACTGTGGGGGAAAGAAACATGAAAAATAAAAACATTTAATTAAGCTCAGCTTCTGGTAGAGGCATTCATCTGCTTATCTTGGCCACAGCACGGAAGTAGTTTATAATTGCCTTTTTCCAGAATTCATTGAGACCAAAGAAATCCCCCTATTTTTTTCTCCTTGGCCTAACAAATAGGCTTGGAAATCTCAGGTTGTCAAGTTCTACTCAGGAACAACCCTCCTTAGCTTTGGAAACCATCAACTCACGGAGAGTTGGTGATGTTGTAGAAAGGCTACAATCTTAAGCATATCTATGGGGATTCTCAACATCCAGGTCATGGTTGACTCGGAGGTGCTTCTTCAAGAGCCAACTGGACTTTCTAGTTTTCCTTTGAAGATGTTGGGTGAGAAGTGAAAGGTCTTCAGAGAAAAAAACAGAAACCTTAAATTGAAAGGGAAGATGCAGTAAGTAAGGTGGAGAACAGTCCAGGCGAATAACCATTCATCTCTTCAGATGACCATGCTTTCTCCCATCGCTTCCTTCCTCTATGAAGCTACTTGTGAGAAAAGGAGACAATTACATAGTCACCCAGGTTGTCTACATCTTTTGGTCTGTCACTGGCTTTCCTTGAGGTTAAGTCTTTCCTCCTGTTGTTTTTTGACATAGAAACATAAAAACATAGAAGACTGATGGCAGAAAAAGACCTCCTGGTCCATCTAGTCTGCCCTTATACTATTTCCTGTATTTTATCTTAGGATGGATAGATGGTTATCTCAGGCATGTTTAAATTCAGTTACTGTAGATTGACCAACCACATCTGCTGGTAGTTTGTTCAAAGGATCTACTACTCTTTCAGTAAGATAATATTTTCTCACGTTGCTTTTAATCTTTTAAATGAAGTTAAAAGGGGAAACCTGCCATGGCTGGAAGATTTAAAGTGGATCTTCAAGAAGGAAACCCTATACCCGTGATGGCGAACCAGATATTTGGGAAAACGCACTTCTGGTTTGCAGTTGTGCTGTTTTTTTTGCACTCCAGGGGGTTCTGGGAAGCTTCCTGAAGCCCCAGAGTACAAAAAGCAGCACAATGGACAAGCCGGAAGTGTTTATTCTGAACCTCCGATTTGTCCGTTGTGCTGTTTTTTGCCCTCTGGAGCTTCAGGAAGCTTCCCAGAACCCTACAGATTGCAAAAAACTAGCATAACTTGCGTTTGACCAGGTTCGCCTGGTGCACCAGTTGCAGCCCTATTTGGACAGGGAGTCATTGCTCACAGTCACTCATGCCCTCATCATCTCGAGGTTCAATTACTGCAACGCTCTCTACATGGGGCTACCTTTGAAAAGTGTTCAGAAACTCCAGATCGTGTAGAACGCGGCCGCGAGAGCCATCGTGGGGCTTCCCAGATTCTCCCACGTATCTACAACACTCCGTGGCCTACATTGGCTGCCGATCAGTTTCCGGTCACAATTCAAAGTGTTGGTTATGATCTTTAAAGCCCTACATGGCATTGGACCAGAGTACCTCTGGAACCGCCTGCTACCGCACAAATCCCAGCGGCCGATAAGGTCCACAGAGTTGGCCTTCTCTGGGTCCCGTCGACTAAACAATGTCGTCTGGCGGGCCCCAGGGGAAGAGCCTTCTCTGTGGTGGCCCTCTGGAATCAACTCCCCCCCAGAGATTAGAACTGCTCCCACCCTCCTTGTCTTCCGTAAACTACTTAAGACCCACCTGTACCGCCAGGCATGGGGGATTTGAGACACCTTTCCCCCAGGCTTATTATAATTTATGTTTGGTATGTATGTGCTGTTTGGTTTTTAATTATGATAGGGTTTTTAGTTTTTTAATATTAGATTTGTGCCATTATAATATTGTTTTTATCGTTGTTGTGAGCCGGAGAGGGGCGGCATACAAATCTAATAAATTATTATTAATTATCATTATTATAACGGTAGAAGTGTGTTTTTCCATCCCTCTGTTAATGCAGCCTAGAACTGTGTTGGCTCTTTTGGCAGCTGCTGCACACTGCTAGCTCATATTTAAATGGTTGTCCACTAGGACTCCAAGACCCCTCTCCCAGTTACTACTGTAGAGCAACTGTTGAGCAAACTAACCCTGCCTTGATTTTGGTGTAAGATGGAATAGAGAAAAAATTATTGGCAGCCTTCAAGATTCTGCCTTAGACCCTTGCAAGAGTATTCCTCAAAGCCCTCCCTCTTCTCCTTGGTTTCGTGACCTTCCCTAAGTTGAAGGGCTGACATCCGTCACGGTGGCAGCTGCCTGGATTTATGTTAGCAAGTCAATAGTGTCCCTTAATCACACGCCTGTGATTGAACTGCCAGTGGCTCGTAACTGTTGGCAGGTCTGCTTCCATCTCTCAGAGGAGGCAAAAGGCGTTTTGGCACAAGAAGCAATGAGTAGAGCGAGCATCGCCTTGATCAATGGCAGAATCCATAACTTTCTTCTGAAATAGTCTCAGTGACTGTGAACATGTTTATCGATAGATCCTGGCTTGGCTCTCACACTGATGGGGATGTCTTGGCCGTGAAATGCAACCTTCTTATACTTTCTCCACCTTTGATTGATGATAATGGAGAAGGAAGCAGAGATTTCCTCCACTGGAAAAGTAGTCAGGTTTGAAGGATGGTGACTAGGACGTTTACAGTGAACAGCAAGGTGGGATGATCTCCTTCAGGTGATGGGATTCTATTGATAATTTGATGACATTTCTAAGCATTGTTATATTTTGTGATCAGGTGAGAAGCTGTCCATGTTTCCAGGGAGATACAAGACTTTAAAGGGGAATTGGCCCTTCCTTCCTTCCTTCCTTCCTTCCTTCCTTCCTTCCTTCCTTCCTTCCTTCCTCCCTCCCTCCCTCCCTCCCTCCCTCCCTTCCATCCTTCCTTCCTTCCATCCTTCCATCCTTCCTTCTATTTTCAGTTGTCTTTCTCCCTCCCTCCCTTCTTCCCTTCTTTCCTTCTTTCTTTCTTTCTTTCTTTCTTTCTTTCTTTCTTTCTTTCTATCTTATATTTTCTAATTGCTAATTGTTCTCACAGTTAGGAAATTTCTCGTTAACTTCATTATCTACCTGTTCTGCTGGCGTGTTTCAACCACCCGTAATTACAGGGTAATTAGTACAGGAAGACACACACCACAGGATAAAAGGAAAACCCAAACGTTTTTATAAACAGAAAAACAGAAACAGCTCCCTTTTTAAATGTCAAAGGGATTTTCTGGTACACACAAGGCACAGGTGAAATGCAATCCAATTGCTCACCCAATAACTGGGAAATTGAGTCCAATTCTAAAGTCCAGAGAGTCCACACACAATCTTGAACAGCACAAAAACCACGATCTTGACGAAACAATGAATCAGATAAACTGCCATGAGGCTAAAACACCAGGTTGCACTTTTATCTGTAGCACTAATTACAGCAGCCCCACCCAACCACAGGTGGCCTCATTTTCTCTTGTAATAATCCTTCAGTTGTTGTCTCCTATGCGTCACTCTATGCATGCGTGGATGTGTCATTAATTCTTGCTCAGAATCCAAGGATGATACAGATGATTGATCTCCCCCTGGGCTGTCTGCCAAACTCCCCTCTTCCCTGTCACTCACGCTTCCTTGGTCAGAGGAGGCTTCATCAGCAGATTCCATCGGGAGCAAAACAGCCCTGCAGCATGTGGATGTTTCCCCCATATCCACCTGCACATTCCTTGGGGAAAGAGCTGGGCCAGAGCTAACCACAACACTACCCAAAGTGCTCACCCTAAGAAAAGAATCCAGGGGGATAGTACGCCATGAGTAAACACGAGAATTATAGAAAACAAGTGACATTGGGATCCAGATTGGAAGTGGTCAATGGGTTGGCCTACCACATCTCTTTAGTAGTAAATTTGGGACAATTCATTTAAACCATGGCATTTATATTACCCTTGCTTCATTTCAAGGGCTGTTGCTTACTATGCTTAAGTTTGGATTCAGATGCTGGTGTTTTCCTATTCTTCAAGCGTTGGTCAGTTGGATTCTAGATTCTCTTGTTTCTTCTAGGGCAGGGGTGAGCAACTATGGCCTCTTTATGCCCTGTGGACTTCAACTCCAAGAATTCCTGAGCCAGCTGCGCTCAGAGCTATAAAGTCCGCAGGTCCTAAAGAAGCCCACCGTGGTCTGTTCTAGCACGTTGTGACATAATAACCTCCTCTAGCCCCAGTGCCTTTGAATATTATTTATTATTTATTATTATTATTATTTATTAGATTTGTATGCCGCCCCTCTCCGTAGACTCATTAGTTAGTAGCATAACCAAATCAAGGATAGCTTTGTGATTGCTCTGGAATCAAAACCCACGAATCGTGATCTATCCACTCAACTATGTGGCCAAAGGGACCGTTGTGATCCAAATCTGGAGCACTCTCTAATTCATCGTGCCGGGGTTGGATTTGGGACGTATCGAAGCTAAAACTCAAAGGGATTCAGCAACACTGATATTTATTCTCAGATTAAGTATCCCTCCTTTATTTCACGAGTCAAGAAAGAGGAGGCCAAATTAGAAGCAAACTTTAGCACTCGAGTTGAGATGCTTGCTTGCTTTTGAATTCATGTATCCTTTCCACATATTTTAATTTTGTCTTCCAGCTATACTTTATCTCATTAGACTCTGGGGCCTGCTGAGACCTATTTTCTTTAATAGGACAATTTGCAAAATGGATTGAGCCTTTTTTTCACTTGTAATCCTTACTGGAGTCCTGTCATAACAAAGGCAATTCACTTATGTTTTGCCACCGTGTTAGCATTTCTGGATCTTTACTGATATCCTGTCAAATATCCACCTGGGTGGATGGGTGATTGGGTTTCGATGAGCTGAGGAATAGCCAATGAGACATGCTTCTTACTCTCCCTGCAGCGCTGTGATTCAGTGTTGTGGTTAGCTCTGGCCCAGCTCCTGCCCCAAGGACTGTGGATGTGGGGAAGACATCCACATGCTGCAGGCCTGTTTTGCCCCCTGTGGAATCTGCTGATGAAGGCTCCTCTGACCAAGAAGACATGAGTGACAGGGAGGAGGAGAGTGGGGCAGACAGCTCAGAAGGAGATCAATTCTCTAGCTCCTCCTTGGATTTGGAACAAGAGTTAATGATACAGCCACGCATGCGGAGAGCGATGCATAGGCAACAACAGCTGAGAGATTATTATCAAAGAAAATGAGGCCACCTGTGGTTGGGTGGGGCTGTGGTCATTAGTGAGGCTGCTATAAAGAGCAGCCTGTGGGTTTGGCCATTGTGGAGGATTATCTGATCGTTGTGTTTCGTGACTGCTTTACTGACTTTGACTTTTTGTGTGCTGATTTTCCCCCGCTTTGAAACTAAACCAGAGCAAAGTGTGTTTCACTTTCTGAAAGAAGAAGGACTGTGAATTACCTCACAGCTGCAAGCTAAGTATCACAGAACTGATAAGGGACTTGTACAAATTACCAGTTTGTTTGGAGACCAGTGCTCTTTGCTATACCAAAAGAAGGCTTGGTTTAAGTGAATTTTCATTTTAAAGAACATTGTTTTGAATTTTCAAACGTGTGTGTGTCTGAAATTTGTACCTGTGCGTTTTTGGGAGGAGTGTACCAGAGAGCCCGACAGAACACTCAGCAGTTACGATTCTGGGCTTGTTAACTAGAAAGCCAACATCCCAAAGTTCGAGACCCAAGTTCCATGTGATGGGATAAGTTCCCATCCTCGCCCCAGCTCCTACCCACATAGGAGTTCAACAGCATGCAAATGCGAATAGATAAATGGGTACCACTTTGGTGGGAAGGTAACAGCACTCTGGGACATCATGCTGGTCTCATGACCACAGAAATATCTTCGGACAGTGCTGGTTCAAGGTCTTGAAATGGACATGAACACTGCCCCCATAGTCAGCAAGAACTAGCGGACTGAAATCTGCGGGTATTCCTACAGTAGGGTAAAATATAGATTCTTCCCCTCTATCTCCAGCTTGCAGGCGTGAGGATTTACCCGTGTCAATCAAGGCTTATTTAGTATGAACAAAGTTCTCCAAAACATTGAGGAAAGCCCTCTGAAGCTTTTACACCGCGGTGTTGTGAAGGAGGAAAGTTGCAAATTTCCCGGGACGTGAAGTTTATTAAAATCATGCCGATGAGATCCAGTCAATATAACTTTGATGAGGCAGTAAAAATTGGCGTTGGCAGGCCAGCCAGAAGATGCTGTAAATCTCAGTTGAATTCTAATTCCTGTTCTCTAAATATGGGCTTTAAAATATTTATTTTGCAGTCTTCACTGTAATGCAGCAGGATCGGAGCTAGGGAGAAAGCGTGTGCATAAGGAAGAAACCAATAAAACCATCACTGTCATTTCAGAACAACCAAAATGGACCACAGTTCCATAAAACTCCTCCTCCTCCTCCTCCTTCTTCTCCTTCTTCTTTTTCTTCTTCTTCTTCTTCTTCTTCTCCTCCTCCTCCTTCTCTTCCTCCTCCTCCTCCTTCTTCTTTTTCTTCTTCTTCATCTTCTTCTTCTTCTTCATCATCTTCTTCATCTTCATCTTCATATTATTATTATTATTATTATTATTATTATTATTATTATTATTATTATTATTATTAATTTCAACAATACAACACAGCAAACGAGATCACTATGCTGCATTTCCTATTTCATCACCAGTCGGGCGCTTCCCAAGCACCTAGGACTGCGTGATGTAGCGGCGAATTATGTTTGCCTATCCCAGTAAAGCGGCCTTTTGCAATTGGCAGATGGAGATTTTGTCAATTCCGATGGTTTTCAAATGTCCGCTGGGATCCTTTGGTATTGCGCCCAGCATGCCAAGGACCACTGGGACCACTTTCGTTGGCTTATGCCAGAGTTGTTGCAGATTTTCATATTTCGCAAATTTCTGTAACTGCTTCTCCTCAATTCTACTCTCTCCTGGGATTGCTATGTCAATGATCCATACTTTCTTTTTATGCACAATCAGGATGTCTGGTGTATTATGTTCCAAAATTCGGTCAGTCCGAAGTCTCATAGTAGTTTTGCTTGCTGATTTTTGACCACGTTTGTGGGCTTATGATCCCACCAGTTCTTTGCCACTGGTAGATGGTAGTTCTGGCACAGGTTCCAGTGGATCATCTGTGCCACAGCATCATGTCTATGCTTGTAGTCAGTCTGTACAATCTTTTTGCAGCAGATAATAATAATAATGATAATAATGATGATAATCACCATCATAATCTTTTATCCACATGAAACTCAGTCAACTGAATATTTTAAAAAGTGTCACAAATACCACTGATTGCTGCTAATAGTTGATACGGATTGCTGCTAGCATCCTAGGTATCAACCAAGTTCCTTCTTAAAATGTGTGATGTTCCGAGTAGCGCAGTTTTTTGCAGTTCCTGTGGTGTTATTGCAGGAAGCTGCAATCTCTTGATGTGTTTTGTGAAATTCTTAGACATGGTACCAAGTGCTCAGGTGACAATGGGTATTACGTGTTCTGTCGGGCTCTCTGGTAGAATCCTCCCAAAAATTCACTGGTACAAATTTCAGACACACACACGTTTGAAAATTCAAAACAATGTTCTTTATAATGAAAATTCACTTAAACCAAGCCCTCTTTTGGTATAGCAAAGAGCACTCGTCTCCAAAAAAACTGGTAATTTATACAAGTCCCTTATCAGTTCTGAGATACTTAGCTTGCAGCTGTGAGGCAATTCAAAGTCCTTCTTTCACAAAGTGAAACACACTTTGCTCTGGTTTAGTTTCGAAGCGGGGAAAAATCAGTACACAAAAGGTCAAAGTCAGTAAAGCAGTCACGAAACACAATGATCAGATAATCCTCCACAATGGCCAAACCCACAGGCTGCTCTTTATAGCAGCCTCACTAATTACCACAGCCCCACCCAACCACAGGTGGCCTCATTTTCTTTGATAATAATCTCTCAGTTGTTGCTGCCTATGCATCGCTCTCCGCATGCGTGGCTGTATCATTAACTCTTGTTCTGAATCCAAGGAGGAGCTAGAGAATTGATCTCCTTCTGAGCTGTCTGCCCCACTCTCCTCCTCCCTGTCACTCATGTCTTCTTGGTCAGAGGAGCCTTCATCAGCAGATTCCACCGGGGGCAAAACAGGCCTGCAGCATGTGGATGTCTCCCCCACATCCACAGTCCTTGGGGCAGGAGCTGGGCCAGAGCTAACCACAACACCACGGTTATATGTTTCATCCATAGCCATGTAGTATCAATGGCCAGGTCGTGATATTTCGTAATTTTTTTCCAGTCCTTTTTCTTCAACTCTGGCATCTCCTGTTTCTGTTGTTTTTATCATCTTCTCCGTTTCCACAGCTTGCAGCAATTTTTCTATACTTTGGTTCACATAATCATTCAAACTTCATTTTTTCTTCTTCTACAGTTTGATATATTTGCAATAGTCCTCTGCCTCCTATTTTTCTTGGCAGGCATAACCTGTCAATGTCACTTCCTGGATGTAAAACATGGTACATTTTCAAGAGTTTGCAATAGGGTTGATATTCCTGGAGGGGTCTGTAATATGGTAAATGATTTAGCTTTACTAGATAAATGGTCAAAGCAATGGAAACTGCAGTTTAATGTTTCCAAATGTAAAATAATGCACTTGGGGAAAAGGAATCCTCAATCTGAGTATTGCATTGGCAGTACTGTGTTAGCAAAAACTTCAGAAGAGAAGGATTTAGGGGTAGTTGTTTCTGACAGTCTCAAAATGGGTGAGCAGTGTAGTCGGGCAGTAGGAAAAGCAAGTAGGATGCTTGGCTGCATAGCTAGAGGTATAACAAGCAGGAAGAGGGAGATTGTGATCCCCTTATATAGAGTGCTGGTGAGACCACATTTGGAGTACTGTGTTCAGTTCTGGAGACCTCACCTACAAAAAGATATTGACAAAATTGAAGGGGTCCAAAGACGGGCTACAAGAATGGTGGAAGGTCTTAAGTATAAAACGTAACAGGAAAGACTTAATGAACTCAATCTGTATAGTCTGGAGGACAGAAGGAAAAGGGGGGATATGATCGAAACATTTAAATATGTTAAAGGGTTAAATAAGGTTCAGGAGGGAAGTGTTTTTAATAGGAAAGTGAACACAAGAACAAGGGGGCACAATCTGAAGTTAGTTGGGTGAAAGATCAAAAGCAACGTGAGAAAATATTATTTCACTGAAAGAGTAGTAGATCCTTGGAACAAACTTCCAGCAGACGTGGTTGGTAAATCCACAGTAACTGAATTTAAACATGCCTGGGATAAACATATATCCATCCTAAGATAAAACACAGGAAATAGTATAAGGGCAGACTAGATGGACCATGAGGTCTTTTTCTGTCGTCAGTCTTCTATGTTTCTATGTTTCTCTGTTTTCTGGTCCATATTTTCTAGTTCAGCAAAAGTCCAGTTGATGATTCCAGCTGAGTAGCATATCACTGGAACTGCCTAAGTTTCCAGCGTTCAGCTTTGATTTTAATATTTTGTGGACCCTCCTGATGTATTCTCTTTGTGTTGACTTTTCCATTCAAGATGTAATCTGCTTCCAATATGCCTAGGTATTTGTAACTTTCATCCTTTGCTAATGCTTTCATTATGCTTCCATTTCCCAATTCTATTCCTTCTTTTTTTCCCCCCCTCGCCGCATAGATAATATAACACATTTTTCAAGTCCAAAGTTCATTTTGATGTCACTGCTGAACAGTTGAACTGTGTTGAGTATTGATTTAAGTTCAGTGAGGCTTTTTGCATACATTTTAAGTCATCCATGTAGAATAAATGGTTTATCTTGTCATGTTGGCTTTAGATTTGGTATCCCACTTTTGTGTTTCATTGGGTTATTGTCAGTGGAATTAATGTGATGTTGGACAGTACGCAGTGTTCCCTCTAATTTTTTTTTGGGGGGTGGGGCGGAAAAGTATAGTGTCTGAGCGGCAGTCCCTTCGGGACTGGGTGGCACAGAAATATTAAATAAATAAATAAACAAACAAACAAATAAACAAACAAACAAACAAATAAAAAACCCACCCTGTTTTGCCTTAGGGAATTTCAAAATAAAATACTATACTGTGTGTCTATAACAGTGAGCTCATAATAGGGCAACTCTATCAATATCAAAATGCCACTTAAATAGTTGAGCTAGTTTCAAACTAGATTTTGATTTTCTTTCTCTCTTCCTTACTCCCATTCTTTTTCTTTCTCTTTTCCTTCCTCTCTTTTTTCTATCTGTTTCTCTCTCTTCCTCTCTTCCTCTCTCTCTCCTTCCCTCTCACTCTTTCCCTCTCGGCTTCTGGGCGGGTTTGGAAAACTCTGAGTTGATGATGATTTTTAAGTGAGCGATTGCTCACTGCTCAGCTTAGAGGGAACTATGGACAGTAGTGGTGAAGGTGAGTCCCCCTGTAAGATTCCTCCTCTGATATTGACTTCACCAATATTCTCCCATTTACTGTTAGAATTGTTTTCCATTTTTGCATAATTTCTTTCAAAAATGTACAGATATTTTTGCTGATGCCAAAGTTTTCCAGACAGGTGTTAATCTAGCTGTGGGATAAAGAGTCAAATGCCTTCTTGTAATCAATCCAAGCCATATTTATATGCATTTTTCTTTGTTTTGCATTTTTAGTATCATTTAGTCAATGAACAACTGATCTTTTTTTCTCTTGATTTTTTTATTTATTTCATTTTATTCATTTGTCCAATACACAAATACATAGTGTTCTGTCTGGGTTCCCCCAGACGCCAACACCGACTAAAAAGAGTAGCCAGACACGCTGGTAAAAAGCAAAGTCATTTTATATCTTTGAAAACAAACACAGATAACAAAAACTGTTCTTACAAACTGGAATGCTGTGAAGCTTCACAGAAGAGTCACGACGGCCAGACAATACAACAGGCTTCTTGCTGGCACACACACCACTGTAGATAATAAAACCCACGCCTCCCCCAAGTTTTCAGCCTTCGAGGCCACAATCCAGAATCAGAGACGCCAAGGATCGAAGCAAGGTCACAGGACTCCCAAAAGATAACTCTCCACAATACAGGAAGGGCGGGCCTGCCTTTTCAACCTTTCTGAGGAGAACCACACCCAAACCCAGCTGTTGCCTATTAGGGATGGAAATACCTGGCTAATTGTCCCCTTCTTTGTGCTGCTCTTCTCTGCCTCATATCTATGATGGCTTGTGCGTTCTCATCTAATGACTCCAGGCTACTCGCTGGGGAGAGCTCCCCCCGGGGGTCTCAGGCTGTTCCCCCTCCTCCTCATCCTGACATTCCTCTTCCCCATCTGCCTGGTCCTCCTCCTCCTCCTGTTCCTCGTCCTCCCCCTCTGAGCATGGAGCCGGCAGAGTTCCAGCCGTTCCCCGAGGAGCCTCAGACTGAATCACAACACATAGGAAGAAAAATAGACATGTAGTAATATATATATAAGGGTAAAAGTGAACTTAGAGGAGAGGATATATGAAAGGAAGAGAATATATATGATAGGTGAAAGAAAGGAAAGACAATTGGACAGGGGACGAAAGGCACACCAGTGCACTTATGTACGCCCCTTACTGGCCTCTTAGGAACCTGGAGAGGTCAATCATGGAGAGTCTAAGGGAGAAATGTTGGGGGTTAGGGGTTGATACAATTGAGTCCGGCAATGAGTTCCACGCTTCGATAACTCGATTGTTGAAATCATATTTTTTTACAGTCCAGTTTGGAGCGGTTCGTATTAAGTTTGAATCTGTTGCGTGCTCTTGTGTTGTTGCGGTTGAAGCTGAAGTAGTCATTGACCGGTAGGACATTGCAGCATATGATCTTGTGGGCAATACTCAAATCGTGTTTTAGGCACCGTAGTTCTAGGCTTTCTAGGCCCAGGATTGTTAGTCTATTTTCGTAGGATATTCTGTTTCGAGTGGAGGAGTGAAGGGTGAAGTCTCCTTTTTGTTCTACTGGAAACAAACAATTTTCAATCAGATGATTGAATATTGAATTTGCCAGTATTCTTGTAAAAAGTTTGAATGTTGTTGGCAGACAAGTAATTGGACGACGATAGTTGCTTGGTTCTGTGTTCTTTTCTGGATCTTTCATTATCAAGTATATTAACCATTTTTCACTTGTTGCATTTTGATGCATTTTATCAAATTGAGTGGCCATGTGATGATGGAGGCTGGTCAGGGTTTTTTAGCCAGTATCCATGCAATTTTTCCAGGCCAGCTGGACTCCATTGCTTGATCTTCTTTGCTTGTTTTGCAACCATATCAGTTGTTGTTATAATATTTTCCATTTTGTTTTGTGTTGTTTGTGGTTGGATATCTTTGATCTAGAAGGCAGTTTTGTTGTATTCCATTGAGTTTCCCCACAGTTCTTTCCAAAAGTTCAAAGCTTTTTCTTTACATGGGTGAACATTAGTTTGGACTCTCAGTAGAAGAGGTGTTTGTTTCTTCTGAACTGGACATTTTCACAATATTGTTTAATTCGTCCTTCGTATCTTTCAATTTCCTTTGCTATTGCTATTACACGTTGTTTTATTTCTTCCATGATTTCCATTATTGGTTTTTCCTGCAAGTTGTAATTTTAGTGCAAACTATTTTTCAGCTTTTTCATTTCATTTTTTCATTTCATTTTATTGGATTTGTATGCCGCCCCTCTCTGTAGACTCGGGGCGGCTAACAACAGTGGTAAAAAAAACATATGACAATCCAATACTAAAGAAGCTAAAAACCCTTATTTTAAAACCAATCATACATACAAACGTACCATACATAAATTGTAGAAGCCTAGGGGGAAAGAATATCTTAATTCCCCCATGCCTGACGACAGAGGTGGGTTTTAAGAAGCTTACGAAAGGCAAGAAGGGTGGGGGCTATTCTAATCTCTGGGGGGAGTTGGTTCCAGAGGGCCGGGGCCGCCAGAGAGAAGGCTCTTCCCCTGGGTCCCGCCAAACGACATTGTTTAGTTGATGGGACCTGGAGAAGGCCCACTCTGTGGGACCTAACTGGTCACTGGGATTCGTGCGGCAGAAGGCGGTCTTTAGTTTTCCTTCTTTCAGGTACTTTAATTGCTAACATCCCCTTGTAGTTTTTATTTTATTTTATTTTAGTTGAATTTTCCACTTTGATGCTCCAGTGCATTTCTTTTTTGGCATTTTATAACCCACTTCTGCAGTTATAATGGCGGCTGTGCTACAGATTAGTTGGTTGGTTTCATATAGCGCGCTGGATGGAATGGAAGTTAAAATGTTGTTCACAGCAGTGAACAGATCTTTCATTTGTTTGCTGTACATTTTGCAAATGATAGGAAGTCTCTTTCTTTCTATGTTCTCTTTGATGTGGATTTCAGTCTTTCAGCATTTTTGCTAAACCACTTAGCTCCACAATTTCAGGAGGATCTTCATTCTGTATGTTGATTTCTTCCACTGGCTGGTCAGTTTGTTCATGTGTTGGAGCAGTTTCTTCAGCTTGGTCATCATTACTTCTTGTTTCTTTTTAGCCAATATTTCTAGAAGTTGCATTTCCACACCTGTGAAACCTTTATTATGGATGATAGAATAGAATAGAATTTTTATTGGCCAAGTGTGATTGGACACACAAGGAATTTGTCTTGGTGCATATGCTCTCAGTGTACATAAAATAAAATATACATTTGTCAAGAATCATGTGGTACAACACAATGATTGTCATAGGGGTCAAATAAGCAATGAAGAAGCAATATCAATAAAAACCTTAGGATATAAGCAACAAGTTACAGTCATACAGTCAACATGGGAGGAAATGGGTGAAAGGAATGATGAGAAAAACTAGTAGAATAGAAGTGCAGATTTAGTAGAAAGTCTGACAGTGTTGGGGGAATTATTTGTTTAGTAGAGTGATGGCGTTCGGAAAAAAAACTGTTCTTGTGTCTAGTTGTCTTGGTGTGCAGTGCTCTGTAGCGACGTTTTGAGGGTAGGAGTTGAAACAGTTTGTGTCCAGGATGTGAGGGGTCAGTAAATATTTTCCCCGCCCTCTTTTTGACTCGTGCAGTATACAGGTCCTCAATGGAAGGCAGGTTGGCAGCAATTGTTTTTTCTGCAGTTCTGATTATCCTCTGAAGTCTGTGTCGGTCCTGTTGGGTTGCAGCACCAAACCAGACAGTTATAGAGGTGCAGATGACAGACTCAATGATTCCTCTGTAGAACTGTATCAGCAGCTCCTTGGGCAGTTTGAGCTTCCTGAGCTGGCGCAGAATGAACATGATGAAGCGTCTTTGAGTTACATCACTTTCTGGGCAGGCAAGGGTCCCCGTCGCCAGTGCTTCCAGTCTGTTCCTGGTGATCAACACAGGTGCGCGCATATCTGGCGGGCGGGTGCACATTGGCGTAAGATTTAGCTTCTGCGCATGCGCAGGACGCCAGCCAAATCTCATGCAAGGATGCTTGCAATGCACAAGATTTCACCGACTTTCAGTGGGTTTTTTTTTCATTTTGTGCATGCACAGAAGCAAAAATTGCTGAAAATCAGCAAAATCTTACATGCGCGAGTGTCCTCGTGCAAGATTTGTCTCCCTGCACATGTGCAGAAGCCGAATCTCACACAGGCACATAGAGTGACCCATACCGGCTGCAACCCATTAGTGTTTCCAGGTGTTCTCCAATCCATAGTTGTATCATTCTTTTTTGAAATCCCTTCAGTTGTGCCTGGTAGTAATATTTGATGATATCTTGATTTTGTTTGGTTGTCCAAGTTTTGTGTTTTGGTTCCAGTTGCTTTGCAGTTACACGTCCTGGTTCCCCGGTAGTAACAGCTGAGCCCTGTAACCCCTTTTTTGACAGATGTCCAGGAACCATAGCATCTGACGCGATCCTTGTTAACCCGGGCGACAACTAACCCAATGTACAATTTTTTTGATTCCTTCCCGTTAATACTGATGGTAGGTGCCTGGCTTGGTTGACAGTGGTTATTACTATTATTAATTATTATTTATTCAATTTATATGCCGCCCCTCTCCGAAGACTCAGGGAAGCTTACAACATATAAAAACAGTATACATTGAGATATGACTAATTAAAATCAAAATCAAGAATTACTTTTAAAAAACTAAAAAAGCCTATTAGCATACACACATGTCCATTCAAACAAGCCCACTATACATTCATTGGTCAGGGGGTAGAATCTAAATGACACAATCTGAAGTTAGTTGGGGGAAAGATCAAAAGCAACGTGAGGAAATATTATTTCACTGAAAGAGTAGTAGATCCTTGGAACAAACTTCCAGCAGACGTGGTTGGTAAATCCACAGTAACTGAATTTAAACATGCCTGGGATAAACATATATCCATTGTAAGATAAAATGCAGGAAATAGTATAAGGGCAGACTAGATGGACCATGAGGTCTTTTTCTGCCGTCAGTCTTCTATGTTTCTATGTTTCTATGACCCCAAGCTTGGCTGCATAAATGAGTCTTCAGACTCTTACGGAAGGCAGGGAGGGTGGAGGCGACACAAATATCTGGGGAGAGTTGATTCTAGAGGGCCGGGGCTCCCATAGAGAAGGCTCTTCTCCTGGGTACCACCAAGTGACATTGTCTAGTTGATGGGACCTGGAGAAGGGTGACTCTGTGGGACCTAACCGGTTGCTGGGATTCATGAGGCAGGAAGTGGTCCTGTAAGTAATCACTACCGATCCAAAAATGGTAATCCCATAACTGTAAAAACTGCATAGGATCGCTACGGCAGCCTACTTGATTGTTTGATGGTAGAAGGCAGGATCAGGGATTGGGGAGGCGATTAATAATTAACAATTATAATTAATGATTATTAATTATTAACTAGTACTAATTATTATTATTATTATTTTAATAATGAATATAATAATAATAATAACAACAGAGTTGGAAGGGACCTTGGAGGTCTTCCAGTCCAATCCCCTGCTTAGGCAGGAAACCCTACAATACTTCAGACAATGGTTGCCCAATATCTTCTTTAAAACTTCCAGAGTTGGAAGTTCCACTGATTAATTGTTCTACCTGTCAGGAAAAATTCTCCTTAGTTCTATGTTACTTCTCTCCTTCTTTAGTTTCCACCCATTGCTTCTTCTCCTACCCTCAGCTGCTTTGGAGAATAGCTTGACTCCCTCTTCTTGTGGCAACCCCTGAGATATTGGACTACTGCTATCATGTCTCCCCTGGTCCTTCTTCTCATCAAACTAGCCATGCCCGTTCTTCATATGATCTTCTGAGAAATGTCTTCAGAGTTGCGTTTACAGAAAGTAAACCCTTAACCATTTGACTTCCGTGGACCTTACTCCATACTTGTGGTCAGTAGAGGAGGGGCGTGCGTAAGTGCTCTAACGTGCCTATCGTCCCGGTCATTGCATTTTTAATTCTCTTGTTCTTGTTCTCATTTTTGTTTGACGAATCCCGATAAATAAATAAAACAAAATAAATTAATAAATAATTAACTAATTATTAATAAATTAAATTTGAGTAGTAGGGAATCTCCTCCTGTCGGGAGGTTTGGCTTCCTCCAGCCATGAACTACTCACCCCTTTGAAGATGGCAGAATCAAAGGATGAGTTGCCCGTGTGTGTTTATCCTGAACCCAAGACCGAGGTCAGACCTTCTCATATAATTCAAAATGCCTTGCATTGTAACAACTCACTCATGTTGAGCTGCAAATAGGGGTGGGGGAGTAGGGAGAGCATAAATGGGGATGGTTAGAGATGTGAACGCGCTTTTAATGATTTATTTATTGATTTATTTATTGGATTTGTATGCCGCCCCTCTCCGTAGACTCGGGGCGGCTAACAACAATGATAAAAACAGCAAGTAACAATCCAATACTAAAACAACTAAAAAACCCTTATTATAAAAACCAAACATACATACAGACATACCATGCGTAAATTGTAAAGGCCTAGGGGGAAAGAATATCTCAGTTCCCCCATGCCTGACGGCAGAGGTGGGTTTTAAGAAGTTTACGAAAGGCGAGGAGGGTGGGGGCAATTCTAATCTCTGGGGGGAGTTGGTTCCAAAGGGCCGGGGCCGCCACAGAGAAGGCTCTTCCCCTGGGTCCCGCCAAACGACATTGTTTGCTGCTTTCTCCATAGAGACTGAATTGCAACAGGGAGGGGAGAAGTGAGCTTTCCCATAGCAGAAGACTGGCACTATGCAATATTTGCAGCTCTTTGATAAGGACCCGAGTTTAAAAAAAAATGTCCATACTTTTATTTGTCTTCATTTTTAATCTGCAGCTTCTCTTGAAAATCTCAGGAGGAAGCGCGGAAACTTGGGAAAGGGTGTGTTCTCCCTTCCCCCTCTTTTCTTTCATTGGATCTTTTTTTCCTTTTGCTTTTTTGTGAAATCAGTGCAATAAATAAAGAAATAAACTTGAACCATGCAAAAACCACTATCCACCACCACTGGCATGAAGTCCCAAGTGCTTCTAACGGTAACTTCTGCTCCTGTTAGTCAACATAAAACGATGTCATCTTCACACATGGTCCTGTTTTCATGTTTGAGTAATGACATTAAATCCCGGCTACCCCGAAAGAATGTCAGATGCAGGGTTGCTGGTTTGGGGGGGCTTTTGTTTTTGCAGTTATGGATAGAACAGGTCTAATAGGATTTCTCTGGTGGTCCAAGCTGTGAGCATCTGGGATACTACCCCGAGGTAGGAACTCTGCTTCTGACATCTCAACAAGTCCATGCAAAGTTGACAATGTTTTCATGAGTTTACAATCCTGCTTTACACACACACATCTCTTCTTCAGCCTTATGGGGGGGAATGTCTCAAGAACTGCATTTTGTAGGATGTCTGTGTCAACCGTGCGCAATTTACTTGCGGACGAATATAGCCATGTGTGTGAAGTAAGCGTTCGGGTTTAAGGTCACGTGTATATTTCCTGCCTGGAGTGAGTACGTGTTGCGCACTTGG
The DNA here is from genome assembly GCF_031021105.1 of Erythrolamprus reginae. Taxonomy (NCBI): domain Eukaryota; kingdom Metazoa; phylum Chordata; class Lepidosauria; order Squamata; family Dipsadidae; genus Erythrolamprus; species Erythrolamprus reginae. The sequence goes on from NC_091960.1 coordinate 8,200,666, forward strand.
GAATCAAGCAATGAATGTGCATGCATGTGTTTTGTGCATAAGTCACACACCGGAAACAAAGTGAACAAACCTTTTGCAAGCCATTAGTAAGTCATGTGCAAAGCATGAGTAGACAATGTGATAGTCGCGAGGAAGTCATGTTCAATTTGCAAGTTCATCACAAGCAATTAATGTAAAGCATGAGAAACCCAGTGAGTAAAGCAGGCGTTAAACTATGAGTAAAGCATGTGTTAACTATGTGTGACATTTAACTTTTGAAACAATTCTGTGTACACTTTCGTGCCAATCACAGTTACTCTCTTCCAAAAAATTCAATGTCTCTCACGTGCTAAGCATGTGAGTACCAAGTGCAAAAATTACCTAAATATATGTGTCAATCATGTGTCAACCCATGTCTACACCGTGTGTAAGTCACATGAAAATCCACATGTAATACATGTCAATACTAATTAAGACATACACACACATGAGCCAATATTTGCTCATAGTGATGGAAGTGTATTATGATTTTCAATCATTATGCCTTGTACCGGAACAGCAGATCTTGGCTATTATCCTCAAGTTATTATTCTTTTAGTTAACTGGTGTTTTCAAATCAAGCCACGAGATTTTCTCAGTCTATATCAGAACAGCAGAGATACATACAAAATGTATGTACAGTGTTCCCTCGATTTTCGCGGGGGATGCGTTCCGAGACTGCCCGCGAAAGTCGAATTTCTGCGAAGTAGAGATGCGGAAGTAAATACACTATTTTTGGCTATGAACAGTATCACAAGCCTTCCCTTCACACTTTAAACCCCTAAATTGCAATTTCACGTTCCTTTAGCAACCATTTAGATTATTACTCACCAGGGTTATTTATTAAAGTTTATTTTAAAAAATATTTATTAAAGTCAGACAAAAGTTTGGCGATGACATATGATGTCATCGGGTGGGAAAAACCATGGTATAGGGAAAAAACCTGCGAAGTATTTTTTAATTCATATTTTTGAAAAACCGTGGTATAGACTTTTCGCGAAGTTCGAACCCACGAAAATTGAGGGAACACTGTATATATGTTCTGGAGTGTGTCAAGACCATGTACATTTCTAATGCCATGTGAAATAAGAATCTTTTACAAAAAAAATAATAATTGCAAACCGTGTATAAACTATGTGTAAACAAGGCATTAACTTTGTGTAAAGCACTTGTAAACACTGTGTAAAGTGCATGCCAGACAAAGTGCAAACTCATTAAAAAAGCATATGCAAATTCATTATAAAGCACAGGCAGACCAAGGTGTGAACTTGGTGTAGATCACAGTGAAAAAAGCTCTGTAAAAGCATGTGTAAGCAGAGTGCAACTATTTCCCAACTATCACACCATGTCAAGTATGTGCAAAAGAAGAAAAAAAAATGGATGTAAATGATTTGTGAAGCACATGTAAGCCAAATGTAAAATAGTTGTAAAGTGTGTGTGTGTGCTGCAGAGAATCTGGCCGTTTTGCAAACCAGATGTAAACAATTCATTAAGCACGTCAAAACAGAGTGTAAACTCTATGGAAAGCATGTGGAAAAGTCATTGTTAGCTGGGCAAAAAAAAACCAAAACCCACTGGGTATTATAACCCTGAGAAGTTGTTAAAATGCTGTTTGAACAAGATGGTTTTAACAGAGTTGCAAAATTCCCCCCCCCCTTATGTTTATGTAAACCAAATGTAATCACTTTGGAATAAGTGTATGCAAACAAGGAGCAAACCTATCTTGGCAAAATAGGAAGGGATGGTAAAAGGTGAATCTCCAGGCTTTGCACAGACTTTACACCTTGTCTGCACATGTGACTATTTATGCAAACCACTCATTACAGTGGTATGCACAGTATTCAATCCTGTAAAACTTGAGGGAGGGAAAATGTATTATTATTATTATCTCCTCCATCTTCCAGGGAAGAGTTGTGAGGGATTTCTGATGGAGTGGGTGGCCCAGAGCTGAGGTCTACGCTCTTAGTTGCCATCAGCAATCATTGGAGAAAGGAAGGCTTTCATCTTTGGAGTACAGATAACCCTTGACTTACAACAGGTCATTTTAGTGACCGTTCAAAGTTGCAGTGGCACGGAAAAATAAAGTGGCTTGTGGCCGTTTTGCAACATGGCCATGTGATCAAAATCCAAATGCTTGGCGACTGGTTCGTATGTATGGCGGTTCCAATGCCTTGGGATTATGTGATCACATGCGCAAGCTTTCTGATAAGCATAGTCAACGGGTAAGAATTGACTAGTTAACTCTGGTTAACCCTGGGAGAGTTAAGGTTTGCTTTAGAATCGTGTTAGTAACTTATCAACTGCTGTGATGTTGCAAAATAGAGCAAAGCTTGCTTAACAACTGTCTGGCTTAGAAATGTTAGGCTCAGTTGTAGTTGTAAGTCAAAGCCTATCTGTATTCTCCTGCTCCCTCCCTCTCTCCCCTCTCTCTCCTTTTCTTCCCTCTCTCCCCCTTCCTCCCTCTCTCTCCCACTCTCTGCTTTTCTTCCATCTCTTCCCCTCTTCCTCCCTCTCTCTCCCCCTCTCTGCTTTTCTTCCATCTCTTCCCCTCTTCCTCCCTCTCTCTCCCACTCTCTGCTTTTCTTCCATCTCTTCCCCTCTTCCTCCCTCTCTCTCCCCCTCTCTGCTTTTCTTCCATCTCTTCCCCTCTTCCTCCCTCTCTCTCCCCCTCTCTGCTTTTCTTCCATCTCTTCCCCTCTTCCTCCCTCTCTCTCCCCCTCTCTCCTTTTCTTCCCTCTCTCCTCTATTCCTCCCTCTCTCTCCCCCTCTCTCCTTTTCTTCCCTCTCTCCTCTATTCCTCCCTCTCTCTCCCCTCTCTCTCCTTTTCTTCCCTCTCTCCCCCTTCCTCCCTCTCTCTCCCACTCTCTCCTTTTCTTCCCTCTCTCCCCCTTCCTCCCTCTCTCTCCCCCTCTCTGCTTTTCTTCCATCTCTTCCCCTCTTCCTCCCTCTCTCTCCCCCTCTCTCCTTTTCTTCCCTCTCTCCTCTATTCCTCCCTCTCTCTCCCCCTCTCTCCTTTTCTTCCCTCTCTCCTCTATTCCTCCCTCTCTCTCCCCTCTCTCTCCTTTTCTTCCCTCTCTCCCCCTTCCTCCCTCTCTCTCCCACTCTCTCCTTTTCTTCCCTCTCTCCCCCTTCCTCCCTCTCTCTCCCACTCTCTGCTTTTCTTCCATCTCTTCCCCTCTTCCTCCCTCTCTCTCCCCCTCTCTGCTTTTCTTCCATCTCTTCCCCTCTTCCTCCCTCTCTCTCCCCCTCTCTCCTTTTCTTCCCTCTCTCCTCTATTCCTCCCTCTCTCTCCCCCTCTCTCCTTTTCTTCCCTCTCTCCTCTATTCCTCCCTCTCTCTCCCCCTCTCCCCCTCTCTCTCCTTTTCTTCCCCTCTTCCTCCCTCTCTTTCCCCCTCTCTCCTTTTCTTCCCTCTCTCCTCTAGTCCTCCCTCTCTCTCCCCCTCTCCCCCTCTCTCTCCTTTTCTTCCCTCTCTCCCTTTTTTCCTCCCTCTCTCCCACTCTCCCCCTCCCTCTCCTTTTCTTCCCTCTCTCCCCCTTCCTCCCTCTCTCTCCCCATCTCCTTTTCTTCCCTCTCCCCCCCTCTTTTATTACTTATTTATTTATTACTTAGATTTGTATGCTGCCCCTCTCCGAAGACTCTTCCTCTCTCTCCATCCCCCCTCTCTCTTTCTCTCTCTCATTTAAAGAGCCACATTTAAAACAGCCTTCTCCCACTCATTGTGTCCAGAAAGGCCAGGCTACAAATCTGAAAATCCAATAACAGGAATTATAGTCTGCTATTTCTGGAAAGCGCCCAGTTGGGGAAGGTTTGGTTTAACTCTGCATTGTTGAGTGGTTTTTTTTTTTTTTTAAAGAGCATATCTTCTATAAGAGGTAGAGTTTGTCACTTCCCTTACCTAAAAAGATTCTGGAATTAACAATGGTCTGATTAGGTAGAAGTCCAAAAGGTTCAATTTTCCAGTGTATCCAGAGGCAGGGAAAGTATTTGCCTGCTACCCAGTGAAGGGCACCCTGAAACAGGAAGACAAGATGCAACTCACATTTAGAAGCACATGTAATTATTGATAGCCACTAGTGAGTTGATAGTCTTAGCAGAGAGCACCTTATCTAAGCTAGGGAAGGTCAAAGCCTGCTTCATTTTGGGATGGGGGAGTCCACTTTTCAGATGGCCAACTCATTACAGCCATCTTGCCACAGCTAAGTAGCCACTGGAGCTAACTAGCCAAAAGACAGCTAGCCACAGAACACCGCAGACAATTCCACGTGGGATAACCCAATGCAATAAATGTTAATCTACACTGTTTCTTTGATATTATTTCCATGGGCAAAAAAATGCAAATAACATCAAGGAAACAGTGGAAAACCGATATCGTGTTGAGTTATACCACCACGTGGAATTTTTCCATAGCAAGCTGTCCTGTAGTAAGCTGGCCATGGCTACAGTGAGTTGGCTGTGGTTAATTGTCCCTTTCTGATGGCAAACTACTAAGTGAGTCCATGAAGTTACCAAGAGTTGAGCTTCACTTGAATTTGTTTTTTAAAAAGAAAATGGATGAGTCCCTAATAGGAAAGTTGAGAACTTGGTAGGCCTTGATTGCTGAACCTCACCCAACCACTATCTTCACCAACTCTTGTCCAAAGCTGTTAGGAGCTCAGATTCAGCAGCGGCTCTGGAGTTTCTAGGAACTCCAACGATTGTCATTCCGTAAACGATGCCTGTCATCGTTAGTCACATGGGTGGTTGGATTGAAGTCAAGCGCTGGAGTTGCCCGTCAGTGAGGAAGAATGGGATAGCGGTGCGCAAATGCTGTGGGGATAACCTCTACAGGTGAGACCACTGGTCACCTGTCTCAAAACATATAGAAGGATTGGGAGGGGGAAAAAATCTGGAAGCCCTTGAGATAATGTCAGAGAGAGATACCGGTAGAAAGAGCCACTGTAAACGAGCAAGGCATTGTGGGAAATAGAGCCAAGAAATAAGCCCCTCACCCCTCTAGTCGCAGCGCCCCTGAACGGAAAGTATAAATGGCATAGCTGAGCATGAGACACACTAGACTTGGTCCTGGAAGATAAGCTCTCCTGCACCATATTCTACCAAATCCCCAGCTGTTTAAATGCCTAGGACAGTCATGGTGAACCTTTTTTTTCCCTCGGGGGCCAAAAGAGCATGTGTGTGCATTATCAAGTGCCCAAACCCATAATTCAATGCCTGGGGAGGACGAAAACAGTTTTCCCCGCCCTCCAGAGGCCAGAAACACCTCTTTCCCAACTTCTGGTGGGCCCAGTAGGCTCATGTTTCACCCTCCCCAGGCTCCAAAGGCTTCGCTGGAGCCGGGGAAGGGTAAAAACGCCCTCCCCATCCCCCCCAGAGCCTCTGTGCAAGCCAAAAATCAGCTGGCCGGCACACACATGCACGTTGGAGCTGAGCTAGGGCAACCGCTCACGTGCCATAGGTTCACCATCACTAACCTAGGACCATCTTCACCAGCAAAGGAGGAATCCTAGATAAAAAGGGCTGGATTTCAAGGTGACCATATCAAGTCTGCAAAATTGCAGGTGACCCATCAGAAAGAAAGCCAAAAGAGCACTCGGTGCCTCCTTGGAATTGCTCAGAGTTCAACAAGGCAGATATGACATGCCTAGTAGATGAAAGCAGAAGAAACGGGATAGAAGGGAAGGCAGGCGAAAGACGAGTCAACCACGCTAGGTTGAAGCAGCAAAACAGGTTTGGTAAACTATAGAGCCACGTATATAAAAGCTTCTTGAACACGGTCTTAAGATGCCGTCATTGCACAGATTCGTAGAGGATGGATCAGTGCCCAACAAGGTAAGAAAGCTAGGAAATCAAAGTGATAACAGAAGATGATAGCAGATGTTTAGAATTCTACTCAATGTATACTGCTCAAAAAGAATAAAGGGAACGCCCAAAGAACACATCCTAGATCTGAATGAATGAAATATTCTCACGGAATACAGTAGTACCCCTAGATACGAGTATAATTCATTCCAGAAGGGAGCTTGTATGTCGAGCAACTCGTATCTGGAACAAATGGCTTTAGACTTTGTTTTTCCCCTCCGAGATAACCAAAAGCAAGGATTCTTGCGCCACCTAGTGGACGCTCAGTTCGTATCCCAAATTTGAGCTCGGGTCTGGAACAGAAATTTCTCTCCCCTCGTGGCTCGTATCTTGAAATACTCACATGTGGAGCAGCTCGTATCTAGAGGTACTACTGTACTTTGTTCTGTCCAAAGTTGAATGTGCACAACGGCATGTGAAATTGATGGTCCATCAGTGTTGCTTCCTAAGTGGACAGTTTGATTTCACCGAAGTTTGATTTACTTGGAGTTACGATGGTGTTGTTTTAAGTGTTCTCTTTATTTATTTATTTTTGAGCAGTGTATATATCCTTGCAGGCTGGTTCCACTAGCCCTAAAGTCTATGAAGGTGCAGAGTTGCTACAAGATAGTAGAGGAATTGCATCTCCGTGGCCTTTGCAGGAGCTCCAAGGACAAGGTAGCTGGTGCCATAATTAGAAGACAGGAAGTAGTAGAGAGAGATCGTGATCTGGTCCAGGAAAACATTTGGCCAGGCAGGGGTGGAGAAGGAGAAGTGAACCTGGAGAAGGGAATGGGCATATCTATGGAAGGTCAACCATGCGCCAATTGAGCCTACCCCCTCCATCAATGGTTCCCACACTCTGTTACTGTCACAGATGTTAGAGGGTAGGGCAGAAAGGCAGCTGGACAGGGGTGGGATCATGTTAGTGGACGCTGTACCTCAACACTAAACTATAAAAATATTGTAAAAAAACAAAAAATTACTTTTATTCCAAGCGAAATGAACAAACCACCTTGTCTTCCATCTCATGCAGGCCCCACCAAGGGCCACACCCAATGCAGGGGAACCGTGCCCATCCCAAAAGTTTTGGGATTCGAACCCCAAAGAGGCTTGAATCCCAACACCTCAAAGGGGGAAGGGAACTTTACGGAAGAATTCCTGAGTCTTTGGGTTATTTTTTTAATTTATTTATTATTTTTTGCCAAATCCATGAGGGAAAAAAAAGAGTTACAAATGAAAAGTACTAAAATAATCCTTTTTTTTTTCAATAAAATCATAGAAAACCATGAAAAGCGAGTCATGTGTTCATGTCGAAGTATAAATTGTGGTAATCTACATGCCTTACTTAAGCGTGACCTACTGAGCAAACCATATTTAGTTGGCTTCATCCCAAATGCTAAGGTACAAGCAACACATATTTGGGTTGGGTGCGTCTTATGAATCCACCCTTCACTACAGCAGCAATGGTATCTGTTCTGTCGGGCTCTCTGGTAGAATCCTCCCAAAAATGCACAGATACAATTTCAGACACACACACATTTGAAAATTCAAAACAATGTTCTTTATAATGAAAATTCACTTAAACCAAGCCCTCTTTTGGTATAGCAAAGAGCACTGGTCTCCAAACAAACTGGTAATTTGTACAAGTCCCTTATCAGTTCTGTGATACTTAGCTTGCAGCTGTGAGGCAATTCACAGTCCTTCTTCTTTCACAAAGTGAAACACATTTTGCTCTGGTTTAGTTTCAAAGCGGGGAAAAATCAGCACACAAAAGGTCCAAGTCAGTAAAGCAGTCACGAAACACAACGATCAGATAATCCTCCACAATGGCCAAACCCACAGGCTGCTATTTATAGCAGCCTCACTAATTACCACAGCCCCACCCAACTACAAGTGGCCTCATTTTCTTTGATAATAATCTCTCAGTTGTTGTTGCCTATGCATCGCTCTCCGCATGCGTGGCTGTATCATTAACTCTTGTTCTGAATCCAAGGAGGAGCTAGAGAATTGATCTCCTTCTGAGCTGTCTGCCACACTCTCCTCCTCCCTGTCACTCATGTCTTCTTGGTCAGAGGAGCCTTCATCAGCAGATTCCACCGGGGGCAAAACAGGCCTGCAGCATGTGGATGTCTCCCCCAAATCCACAGTCCTTGGGGCAGGAGATGGGCCAGAGCTAACCACAACAGTATCCTTACAAGGATGAATTAATTTTTTAAAAAATTGAGTAACCATGGAGAAAGAGAGAAGGTGGGAGGGAGGGAGAGAAAGTTTGAATTATGGCCATCACTTTCAAAAATTTGAATTTATAAATACTTTGATGGCTATTATTTCCCCTTAAATACTTCCTGGAATATGTTCAAACCAAGACAGGATATATTTTTTACTTCTGCCAAGACTCGTAAGGAAAAAATGATGTTGGATTATTATCCATTTATCATGCGCTGGAAAGGATCATTACATTTTACACCGAACGAAACATAAAACATTTCTAAAAACGTTCTTTTTACATTTCTTTAGCAGCTGGTACATCTATTAAGAAGAGAAAAACAGATTAGGTGAAAATGTTGAGTTAAAGAGAGGGATATGGGGAAGGAAGGGAGGGGGAGAGCTGGGTCTTCTTGTGGAATTATTATTATTATTATTATTATTATTATTATTATTATTATTATTATTATTATTATTATTTTTAGAAACATAGAAACATAGAAGTCTGATGGCAGAAAAAGACCTCATGGTCCATCTAGTCTGCCCTTATACTGTTTTCTGTATTTTATCTTAGGATGGATCTATGTTTATCCCAGGCATGTTTAAATTCAGTTACTGTGGATTTATCTACCACGTCTGCTGGAAGTTTGTTCCAAGGATCTACTACTCTTTCAGTAAAATAATATTTTCTCATGTTGCCTTTGATCTTTCCCCCAACTAACTTCAGATTGTGTCCCCTTGTCCTTGTGTTCACTTTCCTATTAAAAACACTTCCCTCCTGGACCTTATTTAACCCTTTAATATATTTAAATGTTTCGATCATGTCCCCCCTTTTCCTTCTGTCCTCCAGACTATACAGATGGAATTCATGAAGTCTTTCCTGATACGTTTTATGCTTAACACCTTCCACCATTCTTGTAGCCCGTCTTTGGACCCATTCAATTTTGTCAATATCTTTTTGTAGGTGAGGTCTCCAGAACTGAACACAGTATTCCAAATGTGGTCTCACCAGCATTCTATATAGCGGGATCATAATCTCCCTCTTCCTGCTTGTTATACCTCTAGCTATACAGCCAAGCATCCTACTTGCTTTCCCTACCGCCTGACTGCACTGTTCACCCATTTTGAGACTGTCAGAAATCACTACCCCTAAATCCTTCTCTTCTGAAGTTTTTGCTAACACAGAACTCCCAATACAATACTCAGATTGAGGATTCCTTTTCCCCAAGTGCATTATTTTACATTTGGAAACATTAAACTGCAGTTTCCATTGCTTTCACTATTTATCCAGTAAAGCTAAATCATTTACCATATTACAGACGCCTCCAGGAATATCAACCCTATATTTTTCCACAGTGGATCTTCGCCCAAACTTTCCTGGGGGTGATACTTGCCTATTTTTACCTCCATACCATCACAAATTTCTAATTCCATGTAGTGCAACGTTGCATTCATGTGATACACATGTCTGTGGTTAACATCTGATCTCAGACACACAACTACAAATTCAATTCAATTCAATTCAATTTATTAGATTTGTATGCCGCCCCTCTCCGAAGACTCGGGGCGGCATAATAAGCACAATGGGTTGATGGCCACATGTGCTAGATTAGAACATGGTAATTCCCTGATAGTCCTTGACATACGTACGTTCACTTAACATCCATTTGAAGATACGACAGCTCCTCCCCAAAACAGCAAATAGCATTTAGACTTATATACCACTTCATATTGCTTTTACCGCCCTCTCTAAGTGGTTTACACAATCAGCATATTGCCCCCAACAATCAGGGTCCTTATTTTATCCCTCGGAAGGATGGAAGGCTGAGTCAACCTTGAGTCGGTGGTGAGATTTGAACTGATGAACTACATCTAGCAGTTAATCAAAATAGCCTGCAGTGCTGCACTCTAACCACTGTGCCATCCTGGCAAAAGTCGCTACCTAATTCCAAAGTTCTAACAGCCCCCAATCCTCCAATCATTTGACTACAACTGAACAGCCTTTAAAGTTGTATGCAGTACCCTAAGATCAGAGGTCTTCAAACTTCGCAACTTTAAGTCTTATTCATTTATTTTTATTTATTTATTGTTAGAGTTGAAAGGGACCATGAAGGCCATCGAGTTCTACCCCCTGCCTAAGCAGGAACCCTATAGTACACCAGTCAAGTGGCAGTTCAATCTTCTCTTAAAAATGTCCAGAGTGTTGGAGTTCACAACGTCCGCTGGTAGGTTGTTCCATTGGTTGATCGCTCTGACCGTCAGGAAGTTCCTCTTTATCTCCATGTTGAATCTCTACTTGGTCAGCTTCCAGCCGTTGTTCCTCGTCCGGCCCTCTGGTGCCCTGAAGAATAAAGTGATCCCCTCCTCTCTGTGACATCCCCTCGTATACTTGTAGACTGCTATCATGTCCGCTCTGGCCCTCCTTTTCTCTAGGCTATCCATGCCCAGTTCCCTCAGTCTCTCTTCGTAAGTCTTGGTTTCCAATCCCTTAATCATCTTGGTTGCTCTTTTTTGCACCTTCTCCAGAGTTTCAAGGTCTCTTTTGAAGTGTGGTGACCAGAACTGAATACAGTACTCCAGGTGTGGTCGGACCAAGGCATAGTAGAGTGGTATTAAGACTTCCCTGGTCTTGGAGTGTATTCCCCTGTGGATGCAGCTTAGGATTGTGTCGGCTTTTTAAGCTGCTGCTGCACATTGTTGGCTCGTGTTTAGTTGATTGTCCACCAATGCTGGCTGGAGAATTCTGGGAGTTGAAGTCCACAAGTCTTAAAGTTGCCAAGTTTGAAGACCTATGTCTAAGATCAAGTGAGCACAATTTTAAGATGTTTATTTCTAAAAATTAGCATTTACTTCTGGTTTCCAAAAGGGGGAGGAAACCTCTCCATAGCAAACGATGGGATCATATAATGACTATTGCATTCACTTAACAACTGCTTCCCAAAAGGTCACAAAATTAGATCCAGCCGCAAGATGATGACCTGCTTTTCCAATCTCACAACTTGTGACTGTAATTGTGGTGTCCAATTACAGAGGTAAGTCAAGGTCTAACCCAGGGATGGCGAATCTATGGCACGGGTGTCACAGGTGGCGTGCGGAGCCATAACTGCTGGCACATGAGCCATTGCCCTAGCTCAACATACATGTGTGTGCCGGCCAGTTGATTTTTGGCTCAGAGAAGCTCTGGAAGGGCGCTTTTGGTTTCCAGAGAGCCTCTGGGAGGATAGGGGAGAATGTTTTTACCCTTGCCCGACTCCAGGGAAGCCTTTGCTCAGGAGGGCAAAACACAAGCCTACTGGGCCCACCAGGATTTGGGAAACAGGCTGTTTCTGGCCCCCAGAGGCCTCTAGAGGATGGGGGAAGGTGTTTTTGCCCTCTCCAGGCATTGAACTATGGGTGTGGGCACTCGGGCATGCGCGATAGTGCACACGCACACTCTTTCGGCACCCAAGGGAAAAATGTTTCGCCATCACTGGTCTTTGTTCAGTTCTGGAGACCTCACCTACAAAAAGATATTGACAAAATTTAACGTGTCCAAAGACGGGCTACAAGAATGGTGGAAGGTCTTAAGCATAAAACGTATCAGGAAAGATTTCATGAACTCAATCTGTATAGTCTGGAGGACAGAAGGAAAAGGGGGGACATGATCGAAACATTTAAATATGTCAAAGGGTTCAATAAGGTTCAGTAGGGAAGTGTTTTTAATAGGAAAGTGAACACAAGAACAAGGGGACACACATCTGAAGTTAGTTGGGGGAAAGATCAAAAGCAACATGAGAAAATATTATTTTACTGAAAGAGTAGTAGATCCTTGGAACAAACTTCCAGCAGACGTGGTTGGTAAATCCACAGTAACTGAATTTAATCATGCCTGGGATAAACATATATCCATTGTAAGATAAAATACAGGAAATAGTATAAGGGCAGACTAGATGGACCATGAGGTCTTTTTCTGCCATCAGTCTTCTATGTTTCTATGTAACATGTATACATCGCGCAATTCGGGCATATTGCTGCCCCAAGTCTTGGGAGAGAGATGGCATACAAATCTAATAAGCAATAATAATAATAATAATAATAATAATAATAATAATAATAATAATAATAATATTGGTAGCGGTGGCCATTGGTTGTTTGAAGAATTGATAGCGGCAGCAGTACAAGGCTCCGCCCACCTACTCGGACGTCACAATTTTCTCTTTTTTTAACCCTCTGCACATGGGCACGGTGAAAAAAGCATGCGCTTCCGAACCAGTAGAGAAGGTAAGTAGATTTCACCGCTGTATACATCCATTAGTTATAGAAACAAACACTGTAGCCAACACAACTGTGCACATATCAGGAATTCTTTTGTGTGTTTTTTTTTAATCACAGTTTTCTATGCTGTTTATAACAGGTCCACATGGTGCAAGCTGGCCAGATAATAGCTGTTTTGCACAGACTTCTAGGCAGCTCCTGTGGACCTCAAAAGAGGATTGAGAAACCGTACAAATGAGAAATGTAATTTAGGGATTTGAGAATTAAAAGATGGCAGCACAGGGCGGTGGGGAGAATTCCCGATCGAATTTTTCAACATTTCATTAACTGCACTTCCCAGCGGTGGTTAACATCGGCGTGAAACAGATAGACGTGTTTGTTGTCTTTAAAATGCCTTTCAAACCCAAAAGGAAAAACAAGCTATTAGCAACTTAAATAATGCGGACAGTGCAGGAACGAATGGTGTTAAATGTAGAATTCTATCGCTTCGTCAAATTAGATCTTTTTAGGGTCAGATTGGAAAATCAAGTTTTAATAAGAATAGAATAGAATAGAATAGAATTTTTATTGGCCAAATGTGATTGGACACACAAGGAATTTGTCTTGGTGCATATGCTCTCAGCGTACATAAAATAAAATATACATTTGTCAAGAATCATGTGGTACAACACTTAATGATTGTCATAGGGGTCAAATAAGCAACGAAGAAGCAATATTAATAAAAATCTTAGGATATACGCAACAAGTTACAGTCATACAGTCAACATGGGAGGAAATGGGTGAAAGGAATGATGAGAAAAACTAGTAGAATAGAAGTGCAGATTTAGTAGAAAGTCTGACAGTGTTGAGGGAATTATTTGTTTAGTAGAGTGATGGCGTTCGAGAAAAAACTGTTCTTGTGTCTAGTTGTCTTGGTGTGCAGTGCTCTGTAGCGACGTTTTGAGGGTAGGAGTTGAAACAATTTGTGTCCAGGATGTGAGGGGTCAGTAAATATTTTCCCCGCCCTCTTTTTGACTCGTGCAGTATACAGGTCCTCAATGGAAGGCAGGTTGGCAGCAATTGCTTTTTCTGCAGTTCTGATTGTCCTCTGAAGTCTGTGTCGGTCCTGTTGGGTTGCAGCACCAAACCAGACAGTTATAGAGGTGCAGATGACAGACTCAATGATTCCTCTGTAGAACTGTATCAGCAGCTCCTTGGGCAGTTATATTAGCCATATAAATAGATGCTCAGGCATTTCACTACAATGGGAAGACAAAACGTGATATTCCCTTTTATCCTGGACTTCTTCATATGGCCAAGGAAGAGAAAATTTAGGGGTGATTTCTGACAGTCTCAAAATGGGGGAGCAGTGCAGTCAGACGGTAGGGAAAGGAAGTAGAATGCTTGGCTGCATAGCTAGAGGTATAACAAGCAGGAAGAGGGAGATTGTGATCCCGCTGTATAGAGCACTGGTGAGACCACATTTGGAGTAATACTGTATCCAGTTCTGGAGACCTCACCTACAAAAAGATATTGATAAAATTGAACGGGTCCAAAGACAGGCCACAAAAATGGTGGAAAGTCTTAAGCATAAAACTTATCAGGAAAGACTTCATGAACTCCATCTCTATAGTCTGGAGGACAGAAGGAAAAGGGGGAACATGATTGAAGCATTTAGTTGTAGATGCTTGGAACAAACTTCCAGCAGACATGGTTAGTAAATCCACACTAACGGAATTTAAACATGCCTGGGATAAACATAGATCCATCCTAAGATAAAATACAGGAAATAGTATAAGGGCAGACTAGATGGACCATGAGGTCTTTTTCTGCCGTCAATCTTCTATGTTTCTATGTAAAATGTATACATATTCGGCTAAATATTACTTGTCCTATAGGATGAATTCTACTGTGTTGTTTGGATCTTAATGACAAAGAATGCAGGAAAACCGAAGAGGAATGGTAGAGTATAAATTCCCTTTACTTTCTCACTCTTAATACTGAAACAGAATGATAGATGTATGATAGGCGCTATTATCCCCGGTTAATCACATCCTACAAATGAAATTTCTACAACAGGTAACCTTGGCTGGCCTTTAAAAGTCAAACAAGGTTAGATTGAATTAGTAACTTGATTGGACCAGAAAATTCCTCGATTAAGGAAGAAAGGGTGTGTATATAGTAAGAAAAGGTGATAGAGATATATCTTAGAGGAAACCATTTTCTCGGGAAGTCGGTGTTCCCCTTGACAGGACATTAGCAAAATGGGTTTTTGCAGTGTAAAGAATTAATCTTGGGTTGTAATTTATTGTCCAATCTTGTGGAATCAGTAGAAGAAGATTACTATACCACACACAAGGATGCACAAACATACTCCGAGATGAACTCTTTTCATTTACTGCCAATTTAAACCTGGCCAAAAAACCCCCCCAAACAAACCTCACATCCCTTTTATTCATAATGGTTTCAAGAATCATCCTGGCCTGCAAAGGAATTGGAGGAAATATTTCAACAATGGTTTCGAAATAGAGCAAACACGGCGCTGGGCAAAACGCAGGTCTTTTCTCACCAAGTGAAACTTTTTGCACATAATTTCTTCTTCTTGGGCCATATCCAGTGAAGGACTGCTACCAGAACTTTAAGGTACTCTGTTCTGGTAGCGATTTTCAGGATGCGTGCGCAGCTGCGCACCCCCAACATGCACAAACACAACCCTGTGCGAGATTTCGCTTCTACACATGTGCAACAATGGGAAGACCCTCGGGCAAGCAAGATTTCAGCAATCTTCACCAATTGGATCAAATTGAACGGGTCCAAAGGCAGGCTACAAAAATGGTGGAAGGTCTCAAGCTTATCAGGAAAGACTTAATGAGCTCAATCTGTATAGTCTGGAGCAGGGGTCCCCAACCACCGGGCCGCGGACCAGTACCGGGCCGCGGGGCATGTTGCACCGGTCCGTGGAGTCAGCAGCTGCCAGTCCTCCTGCCGCCGCCCCTCCCTCCAGTGCTTCATCTCCCGCTGGGAAAGAGGCCTCGGGAGGCAGGTTCTGCCGGCCACAGGGCGATGGACGGGACAGAGGGGCGGGAAGGACCGGGAGGCTCAAGCCTCTTTTGGCTTCTGCCGTGGCACGCCTTTGCGTTTTTGGCTGGGGGGGGGAGGCAGGAGGGCCGGCCTGACCCCCTCCCTCCAGCGCTTCACCTGCCGCCGGGCAAGAGGGTTTGGGAGGCAGGTTCTGCCGGCCACAGGGCGATGGCGGGAAAGAGGGGCGGGAAGGACCAGCACCCCCATGCTTAATCCCGCCCCCAACCACACCCCTTTCCGCCCCCACCGGGCCATAGAAAAATTGCCTTGCTGAAACTGGTCCCTGGTGGAAAAAACGTTGGGGACCACTGGTCTGGAGGACAGAAGGGAA
Organism: Erythrolamprus reginae; assembly: GCF_031021105.1. Taxonomy (NCBI): domain Eukaryota; kingdom Metazoa; phylum Chordata; class Lepidosauria; order Squamata; family Dipsadidae; genus Erythrolamprus; species Erythrolamprus reginae. Next base: position 8,216,373 of record NC_091960.1, read on the forward strand.
AGGGGGGACATGATCGAAACATTTAAATATGTTAAAAGGATTCAATAAGATTCAGGAGGGGAGTGTTTTTAATAGGGAAGTGAACCCAAGAACAAGGGGACACAATCCGAGGTTAGTTGGGGGAAAGATCAGAAGCAATGTGAGAAAATATTATTTTACTGAAAGCGTAGTAGATGCTTGGAACAAACTTCCAGCAGACGTGGTTGGTAAATCCACAGTCACTGAATTTAAACATGCCTGGGATAAACATAGATCCATTCTAAGATAAAATACAGGAAATATTATAAGGGCAGACTAGATTTTATTTATTTATTTTTATTTATTTATTTGATTTGTATGCCACCCCTCTCCGTAGACTAGATGGACCATGAGGTCTTTTTCTGCTGTCAATCTGCTATGTTTCTATGATTTGAGATTTGTCAGTCGTCCGTCCCCACCCACCACGCATCCTGCAATGTTGTCCTGCTTTACCTAAGTTATGATCTGGTCACTTTAGGCTACGTCATCTGTCCGTCTCCCGAACAGAGCAATTCCTATCAGTCTTTCTGCAGCTTTCTCTGGACGTAACGTCCAGCTGGACCTGTTTTTCTCTTTTTCCGCCTCTTTTCTTCTCCCCTGGGCTGCCTGCAATCAGAGCAATTGCCCATCGCAGAGCAGCCGTTCATTTAGCTTTCATCTCGGTCCCTGTTTAAAAGCAACAAAAATGATTGAAGAGCCAGGAGAGAGCCAGCCATCAGGACAGATTAGCAGGGCTAAATACCAAAAAAAAAGCTCATCTTTTTTGGGGGAGGAAGGAGGAGCCGCACCAAACAATAGGTCACTATCTCATGAGAAGAGAGCATCATGCACCCGCCTTTGGGCCCACAGCCCTGTGCTGTTGTTCTGGTAGGTCTGGTCCCCCCCACTCTGGTTTATCAGTCGTGGCATGTTGTATATGGGCAGAGAGATAAATAGAACCGATGCCAAAAGTCAGGAAAGAGGAAACGCTTGGGTTGCCTAAATATTAGCGATGCACAGAAACTAATCAAGGAGAGAAGCAATCTAGAACTAAGGAGAACTTTCCTAAGTGAGAACAATTAACCAGTGAATTGTTGTGAGTTTTGTATTGGCAGTTCTGTGTTAGCAAAAACTTCAGAAGAGAAGGATTTATGGGTTGTTCTGCGGGCTCTCTGGTAGGAGCCTCCTGAAAATTCAAGGGTACAAATTTCAGACACACACACACGTTTGAAAATTCAAAACAATGTTCTTTATCCCAAAATTCAAACTAAACTAAGCACCCTTTTTGTATTGCAAAGAGCACTCGTCCCAAAACAACCGGGTAGTCTGTACAATTTCCCTTAAGCAGTCATTAAGTACTTAGCTAGCAGCTGTGAAGAAACTTCACACCCCTTCTTCTTCCAACGAAGTGAGACACACACACACACACACACACACACAGGTTGCTCTGCTTTGTTTTCAAAGGCGTGAAAAATCAACAAGCAAAATCCAGAAACCAGCAACACAGGACTCCTGACGAACTGCGATCAGATAATCTTCCACAACGGCCAAACTCACATGCTGCTATTTATAGCAGCAGCCCTAATTACCGGAGCCCCATCCAAACACAGGTGGCCGCTCTTATCTCCTGTAATACGTCCTTACCTGGTCTGTTCTACGCATAATTCTGCGCTTGCGTGGGTCCAAAACGTCTTCATCCGAATCAATGGAAGATAAGGGAGATTGACTGCCTGGGCTGTGTGCCAAGCCCCCCTCTGCCGAGTCACTCCCACCTTCTTCTTCGTCCGAGGAAACTAAACTCTGAACTGACTCTGTCGGCAATAACACAGGCCTGTGACATGTTGAAGTTTCCCCTGCATCCACCTCCACATTCCCTGGGGCAGGAGCTGGGCCAGAGCCAACCACAAGAGAACTAAGGAGAACTTTCCTAAGTGAGAACAATTAACCAGTGAATTGTTGTGAGTGTTATATTGGCAGTTCTGTGTTAGCAAAAACTTCAGAAGGATTTAGGGGTAGTGGTCAATACAGAATTCTATTCTATTCTATTCTGTCCTATCCTATCCTATTCTATTTTTAAAAATAAAATATGTACAAAAACAAATATATCAAAATATATTTTATTTCCCCCCTCCCCAATACAAAATTCAATAAGTACATTTCTAAAAAATACACACTTTGATATATTTTTTTTAAAAAAAATAGATGAAAATTTCCTTGGAACATTTAGGATAAGTCAAAATTAGCCAGACATTACGTTTCATCTTCATTTAAATAGTGGAGGTTCCTTCAATTTGTAATACTATTTGCAACACTGTCGTCTTTAAAAGAACTCGATTTCTCCTGGAAAACGAACCGGCGTTGTGTCACAATAAAGTTTCCATGCAACAAATAACATAAACAGAGCCACGGAGCGCTCTCCACACCAATAATGCTGCTAGACTTAAAAGACATTGGTTTGAGATTTACTTCCAAAATCAAGGTGGTTAAACTGAATTATGGATGTGAATAGTGATGGGCTGCCAAAATTTTTACTGCCACACTGTGGGTGTGGCTTATTTTGTGGGTATGGCTTGAGGGTCATGTGACTGGGTGGGAGTGGCTTGACAATCATGTGACCTGGGGTGGCTTAAAGGTCATGTGACTGGCTGGGAGTGGCTTACTGACCAAGATATATAATATTGTTTTTATCGTTGTTGTGAGCCGCCCCGAGTCTTCAGAGAGGGGCGGCATACAAATCTAATAAATTATTATTATTATTATTAATTATTATTATTATTAAGATAGGTTTTCAAATAGGTGCTTGGCTTCTTTTTCAAATTGATTAGGTCACATTATTTGAATAGCCACAAAAAGGACAAACGATAGACAGTATTATTTGTTGAGGAGCACAGTCACATTTTAAGGTTTTGGACTGAACCCACAAGTTCAAGTATGATAACAGATTAGGCAAGTAGCTCAATTTTATGTAATTGCTATAAACGTTCAGGTCTAGATAATGATTCAAATGAATGAACTGTTTATGGGTAAAAACATAATTATTTCCAATTTTTAAAAAATAATTAAGCGTCATACTAAGGTGCTAGAGAAGGAAGGACAATTAAAAAACTATTAAGTATTCAATAAATAGTGCATAAACTTACTACACCCACTGCCCCCCCACCACACACCCCGCCGTGGGGCAGCAGCCCATTACTGGAGGTGAACTTTCCATTTATTTCATTCTCTTGGGTGTGTATCACGTGGCGTGTTCCCAAACTCAGCAACTTGAAGCTGTATGGGATGCAACTTCCTGGTGTCCTGTGACTGCCATTAATTAAGTAATCTTCCTATCTGACTTCCAACAAGCAAAGTCAACGAAGAAAGAACCAAAGAGTGTGTGATTTACTTAACTGAGTGATTTCCTTAACAATGGGGCAAAGAGGGTGGTGGGTGGGTTAAATAGGACATGATTCATTTAATTATGCCCTTGGTTAAACCACTTAAAATGGGGAAAAGCATAAAATAAAGTGAATTTCCCTTCTGCCTTAAGTCTCAATCACTTGTAGGAGTCATATCCACCATGTATAGAACTTGCCTGAATCATATTATTTTATCACATTTGAAATATGTAATAGAATTTACTTACTTACGTATTAAAATTGGATGCCACCTAATCTGTTCAGACATGAGTGTTTGAACAGATTAACTTACAAAAGCTTGGGACCAATGAGTCCCATGGAAATGGAATTTGCAAACGGTTGTGGTCATTTTATTGCCATTGCACCTGACTACACTTGCCAGAAGCACATATAGCAATAGCATTTAGATTTATATACCGCTTCACAGTGCTTTTACAGCCCTCTCTAAGTGGTTTACAGAAGCAGTATATTGCACCCAACAATGTGGCTCCTCATTTTACTCACATCAGAAGGATGGAAGGCTGAGTCAATCTTGAGCTGGTGATGAGATTCAAACTGCTGAACTACAGTTAGCAGTTAGCTGAAGTAGCCTGCAGTGCTGCACTCTAACCACTGCACCACCCGGACTCTTTGGGGTGTTGTAGAGCAGTGTTTTTCAACCAGTGTGCCGCGTCATGGTCAGGTGTGCTGTGAAGCTCAGCAAGAGAGAGAAAGAGAGAGAGAGAAAGAAAGAAAGAGAGGGAAAGAGAGAGAGAAAGAAAGAAAGAGAGAAAGAGAGGGAAAGAAAGAGAGAGAGAGAAAGAAAGAGAGAGAGAGAGAGAAAGATAGGCAGGGAAGGAGGGAGAGATAGAAAGAGCAAAAAAGAGAGGAACGAAGGAAGAGAGAAAGAAAGAGTGGGAGAGAAATAGAGCGAAAGGGAGGAAGAGAGAGAATTTTTTTGTCCAAAATTTTTTTAGCCCCCCATTTCCCCCTTCCCCCCCGCTCAATGTGCCCCATGATTTTGTATATGTAAAACATGTGCCGCAGCTCAAAAAAGGTTGAAAATCACTGTTGTAGAGCAGTAGTTTTCAACCTTTTTTGAGCCGCGGCATATTTTTTATATTTACAAAATCCCGGGGCACACCACCAACCAAAATGACACCAAATGACACCCTAAGACACTCTCCTCTCTTTTTCCATCCCTGTCTCCTCCCCCCCTTGTGTGAGTGTGTGTGTGTGTGTATACACACTCTTGAACCATTTCCAAAAACAAGTGAGGGCTGGGGGTTTTTCTCTCTCTTTGGGTGCTTTTTATCATATGATTTAAATCAAGAGTCACCTCTCTCTCTCTTTTGTTTCTCTTTCCTCTCATTCTCTGTCTCAATCATTTTCTCATTTCTCTTTTTTTCTCCCCTTTTTGGTCATTTCTCTCTCTCTCTCCCTCTCCTTTTCTCTTTCTCTCTCTGTTGCTTTCTTTCTCTCTCTCTCTTGCTTTCTCTATCTCTTTTCTTTCTCTCTTTCTTTCTCTCTCTCTCTCTTTCTTTCTCTCTCTCTCTCTCAGCAAAAAGTTGCGAGACTGGAACCTGAGCTTCCTTCTTCGCGGCACACCTGACCATGTCTCGCGGCACACTAGTGTGCCCCGGCACACTGGTTGAAAAACACTGTTGTAGAGTATAAGGGAATATGGGAGGGGCATTCCCACATTGTCTTTCTCATCTATTCTAGTCTCTGGACACAATAGATGATGGCAAGACTTGACAATTGGCTACTTTGAAACTAAGGCTATAATTTGAAATCTCTTAATAACCGCCTTATGCAGTAATGAAAATCCTGGTCAAAATTTGCAAGTTGAGTAGTATCTTTGCTCCCAATGGGCCCTGTCCATCTGTAGGACCCCAAAAGAACCCCCCAAAAACTATTTCCATTTTGAAATCTGCAGCGGCTGAAAAGTTCACATCCCAACTTGCCAATAGACATCTAGATTATATTAGATCTGTATGATTCTTGCTTCTCATCCAAAACACAATCCTGACTCTGATCTCCCACTCCTGAGTGGATTTTCCCTTCTTAACTACCACTTTCCTGAATCTTGGATGAAATATCCATCTGGTTTAGGTTTTGTTGCGATTCAGCCTGAGGCTGCTCAGGGACCAGCTGTGTCTCTGCTGGCTCCATGCCCGGAGGAGGATGACAGCGCAGAGGAGGGGGCTGAACAGTCGGACGGGGGAGAGGAGAGTCAGGAATGGGATGAAGGAGAACAGCATGAGAGCCCCCGGGGGGGGTGTGGCCCCTCTCCCCAGCCAGTAGCTTGGAGTCATTAGGTGATGACGCACAAGCTGTCATTGACATGAGACAGAGACATTCAGAGCAACGAAAGGAGCAGTTAAAGAAATATTTTCACCATTGAATTAGAAACAGCTGGGTTTGGGTGTGGTCCGCATCAGCAGGGTTTAAAAGGCAGGCAAGCCCTTGAAGCCATGTGGAGTGTTATCAATTGGAGTTGCGGTGACCTGTTTTGATTCTCAGCGTCTCTGATCTTGGCTTGTGGCCTCGCAGTCTGGAAGACTCATGGGAGGCGTCTGTTTGCTATCTACAGCTTCGTCTTGGCAGCAAGAATCTGGTATTGCTTCATGGACTATTCCCTTCGTGTATATATTTGAAGTTCCAGCGTTTTTCCTGTTTGTAAGGACATTTTCTGTTACCTGTGTTTTCCTTGAATTATATAAACTGCCTTTGCCTTTTACCAATGTGTCTGGCTTCTCTTTTTGGGTTGGTATTGGCTTCTGGAGTGACCCAGACAGAATAGGTTTCCAAACTGGGAGAAAGCCATTGGAAACATGGAGGGTCATCGGAAAGATGGCTTAATGGTGAAGCAGAACCACATAGGTTTGAGGTCCGAAGCAATTGACTACATGGAGTTGAGAGTGGATTGGTGGTATTTATACTGTATCTTGGGCTTTGAACTTGAACTTGCTGTTCCTGTGCGAGAACATGTTTTCTATTGGCTGTTGTAGGGGTAATAGATGGCTCTATAGGTTTTCTGAGCTCCCAGGTTTGGTTGAGGTTTTCTGGGGATGGTGCAATGAAGGAGTTGTGTTCTGATCCTACCTTGCTACAGGGAGTAATGGATTACTAAATCTGCATTTCTAAAAGGTGGTCTCAACTTAGTATCTGCTTGGGGGCAGGGAACTGGGGCTCTGAGTTTCAGTCTCTCTTAAGATTTTTATTTCTCTTTTAGGGGAAATATTTTAAAATATTTCTCAAAAAATTTCATTCTTTTAGAAGAGGGGCAGGTGCTACCTCCCTACACTGAGAATTTCCACTGACTGTGTCACCTTAAGATTGTCGTACTACATAGTTTTGGTACCCAGATTTTTCTCTGCTTTTACCCAGATTGAGCCCTGTTCCTTCCGCTTTAATTACACTACTGTGGAAGAAATTCATATAAAGGTGCTCCAGATTGCTCTTCAGAAGCAAATAAGTGCTCTCGTTAATGCTGGCGCCAGGGAACTATAGTATTGCTAAGAAAATTAAAATTGTGTTATATATTAACACAGTTTTAATTTTCTTCCAACTGCAGCTTCCTTTGTGCCTGCTATAAGGGGATTTTGAGTCAGTTTTACAAAACAGCAACCCAACACGTTCCAGGAGAGGTTTTTTTTTTTGGATATGTCATATTGTATTTTTCTTCTTCGTCGTCAAAGAACTATCAAGGTTCTTCTTTGGGTGCATTTTTGGATATGTTTTGGGCATGTTTTTCCTATCGTAGTAAATGAGGTTATGTATAATTTTAGAAGAGCTGTGAGTGCATGTGTGTGTATGTTTGTACATACACATACAGTTGATATAACAGATAGTGTATATTTTTGTGTGCCTGTGTGTAATATGTATGTACACATATGACGCATATACATAGAATTAAAAAGTATATTTTGGATGTTCAGTAATAGTAAATAGATAGGGAAATTGTATCTCTTTGAGGCGAGGAGAAACCTAACCCTAACGCAAACTCTTGACCTGAGTGACATCAAGTTGGCCATCTTTAAGCCAGTCACATGACCTATAAGCCACCTCCCAGTCACATGATCATCAAGCCACTCCCACTTGGTCACATGGCTGGCAAGGCACACCCACAAAATAAGTCACATCCAGTTTGGTAATAATTTTTTTTTGCAGCCCTTCATTGATGGAAACCCTTCCTCTCAGACCAGAGGTAGGCAAACTTGGCTCTTCTATGACTTGTGGACTTCAACTCCCACAATTCCTAGCCAATCATGCTAGCTCAGGAATTCTGGGAGTTGAAGTCCACATGTCATAGAAGAGCCAACTTTGCCTATCCCTGTCTCCGACCAGCAGTATTTCTCAACCTTGGTCCTTTTTAGCAGAGTGGACTTCAATTCCCAGAATTCCCTACCCAGATGTGCTGTGCTGTGCTGGCGGGGGAATTCTGGGAGTTGAAGTCCACACCGCTTAAAGTGACCAAGGTTGAGAAATACTGATCTTAGAATTGAAGGACGGACTCCCATCTTCAATTTAAATTTTTTTTTTTTTAAAAAACCAGGAAGATAGATCTTTCCTTGTTCTAAAAACACTGTCGTTTCCCCCTGGTATCCAAGAAGGAGATTGTTGAGTATGTATAAAGCAATGTAAATAGTTGAATTTTGTTAGACGCCTCTGATTGGCTAAGACGCTGACAGTTGGGTTTCGGCGGGAAGTTAAAAAGTATAAAAGGAGCATCTGGTGCTGTGTAAAAGCCAGACGCGTTCCTGGCTGAAGTCACTTTCCGAATAGAGCTGAGCTAATAAAGGAACCGTTTAAAGAACGAGCTGTCTCAGACTTTTCACTGGCGACGTCGGACGGTCGAACCTACGATCTCCACCATGGACAACCTGCCTGTCGGAAATGCTCCTGACTTCTTCGACCCAGAGAAGACCACTTGGGACAACTACATATCAAAATTCGACATCTTCCTAGAAGCTGCGGGCATGAAGGACGCCGACAGCGACAGGAAGAGAGCCATTTTCCTGAATTATTGCAGCTCAGAAATATACGATCTTGCCCAGACTCTGACAGACCCGTTGCCGTCAAACTCCGTGACTTGGGACGCCTTGAAGACCAAGCTCGCCGCCCACTTCAAACCTACCAAGCCGGGTAGGGATCTTGAGTGGGTTCCAAGAGAGAAACTGGGCCAGACATCAATGCTGTGCTTTTGATAACAGAACGGAGAGCTTTGGCAGGTCTTTGCAGCCTCAGAATATAAGCAGCTTCGTGGGATCAAAATGGCTTTGGAAAAGCGAGCAACATCTCAATCCAACTGCAGCCAGATCCTTCCCTACCTGCCCACTGTATCCGAGCACTTCCTCTGTAAGATCTACGGTCTCGTTTACATTGTCCGTTGTCCTTGGCTGCAAAGCCAGCTTTAGGGATTTGAACATACCATCCATTCAAGCAGCTCTCTAAAAGAGGCCAGCAAACCAGGTTGCATTACACTGTGCTCTGTTCCAAAAAAACTGCACCGGAAATCTCCAAAACATAATTGTCTAAATTTTGAGGATGCAAAATAGAACATCTTAGAGGACTAAAGGTTGCTGGCTGTTACCTAGACGGCTGAGATTTCCAGCCAAGAATGTTGAAGTTCACATCTCACATTGACGAGATCCATCTGTCGGTTTCTAAGAGAAGAAGGCACAAAATCCATTTCAGGATCCCAGCATCCCATCTCAATGATTATGACCGCCTGGGTGTCATCTTCACAAGTTCCATTTTAGTGGCCATAACCGCCTGGGTGTGTTCTTCACAAGTCCTATTTTGGTGACCAAAACCAGTTGGGTGTCATCTTCTCCAACTCCATTTTAGTGACTGTAAACTTGCGATCTTCACAAGTTTCCATTTCAGCCAACCAACTGGATGTTATCTTCACAAATCTCATTTCAGTGGCCGTACCCAGCTGGGTGTCCTCTTCACAAGTCCCATTTTAGCCATCCGGTCTGGTTGGGTGTGATCTTCTAGACCAGTTCAAACCTGGGTAGCATTTCGCACCATCTTCTTGCCAGGTTGAACAGTCGGCGAAGAGAAAGTACCTTCCTTGATACCGATAGGCTGGGTGGAACCGGGAAAAAGAGAAACAACAGCATCATTAGCAAACTGCTTGGGCTGGAGAGAGAAACCAAACCAAGGGAAAAAAAGGTTCGCCATCACTGGCCTAGGGGAAGAGACTTCTCTGTGGTGGCCCCAGCCCTATTGCATTTTAATCTCGATTTCTAACATGTTTCTGTATTATTATTTTTTCTGTAAGCCGCCCTGAGTCTCAGGAAAAGGGCGGCATGGAAATCAAATGAATGAATGAATGGATGACTGAGTGAATGAGTGAGTGGGTGAACGAATGAAGGAAGGAATTAATTGATGAATGAATGAATGAATGAATAAACAAACAAACAAACAAACAACATTTAAACATTTAAATATGTTAAAGAGTTAAATAAGGTTCAGGAGAGAAGTGTTTTTAATAGGAAAGTGAACACAAGAACAAGGGGGCACCATCTGAGGTTAGTTGGGGGAAAGATCAGAAGCAACGTGAGAAAATATTATTTGACTGAAAGAGTAGTAGATGCCTGGAACAAACTTCCAGCAGACGTGGCTGGTAAATCCACAGTCATTGAAAGGGTTAAATAAGGTTCAGGAGGGAAGTGTTTTTAATAGAAAAGTGAACACAAGAACAAGGGGGCACCATCTGAGGTTAGTTAGGGGAAAGATCAGAAGCAATGTGAGAAAATATTATTTGACTGAAAGAGTAGTAGATGCCTGGAACAAACTTCCAGCAGACGTGGCTGGTAAATCCACAGGAACTGAATTTAAACATGCCTGGGATAAACGTAGACGCATCCTAAGATAAAATACAGGGAATAGCATCAGGGCAGACTAGATGGACCAGGAGGTCTTTTTCTGCCGTCAATCTTCTCTGCTTCTATAAATAAATAAGATGACCTACCAAAGTTGGTGGGCTGAGATTTTTGCGCAGATGCTCCTCGTAGGTGATGGCGTAGATGTCTGATTCTCCTGATGACCATCGTGGATTATCCCAAGAGTCACCGGGCTCAATTTTCTTCCCGTTTGGAAACTAAAACATTGAAAGGAAGCATAGGGACAATGCCTAGAGAGGCTTTGAATATCCAAGTCTCTTTGCACCTAGGAGATTGGATTGACTTCAGTAGGGGGCTGCTGCATGGAAGGTCCTGTACTCAATCCCGGTTGAAAAAACGGAGATGTGCAAACATCTCTGCGTCCTTGTCACGTGCACGCATGTGCCGGCGTGAGATTTGGCTTCGGTGCATGTACAGGAAGCGAAATCTCGCATGTTAAACTTCACCAATTTTTGGTGGGTTTTTTTGCTTCTGTAATGCAGTGTTTGCCAAGCTTGGCAACTTGAAGATATCTGGACTTCAACTCCCAGAATTCCCCAGCCAGCAAATGCTGGCTGGGGAATTCTGGGAGTTGAAGTCCAGATATCTTCAAGTTGCCAAGCTTGGCAAACACTGCCGTAATGTAACAGCCGACTTAACAACTCTTGACAAGAAAAGGTGCAAAAAGGGTCAAAATTCACTGAACGAATGTCTCGCTTAGAAACAAATTTTGGAGTCCATTCTGGTCATAAATCAAGGCCTACTTGTACTGCCACAACCAGCACTAAGGAAACTTTTTAAAATTAGCATATTGGGGGGGTATAAGAAGCCCCCCCTCAAAAGAAACTGAAAATTTGGGTGCATCTTATACTCTGAATGTAGCTTTTTTCTAAACTTTTTTTCCCAGCAACCCAACAAGAGGCTAACAATTTCCTCGCTCTTCCCAGCTTGCAGGCTTGTTTTTATTGCTACTCCCTCTGAAGAAGTATTTTTTTCAGCCCTAACCAGGTGCTAACGGTGCTTGCAGCATTTTTTCATTGTTACTCCAAATAAGTTTTTTTCCAGCCCTAAGACTTTGCAGGCTTGTTTTCATTGCTACTCCCTCTGACAAAATATTTTTTCCAGCCCTAACGAGGTGCTAACGATCTTCCCGGCTTGCAGGATTTTTTCATTGCTACTCCAAATAAGTTTTTTTCCAGCCCTAAGTCTTTGCAGGCTTGTTCTCATTGCTATTTGCTCTGAATAATTTTTTTCCCCAGCCCTAACCAGGGAATAAAATGAGGGAATAAAATAAGGATGCTAGTCAGATGAATACCTGGCAGGTAGTGATAGGCAAACCCAACGGTGCTCGGGTTCGGCAAGTTCGGACGAACTTTACGCAAAATTTGGCCTAACCCAAACCGAACCCAAATCCAAACGGGGCATCCTTCCCATGAAGAGATTCCGGGGGCGAAGCTTTGACGTCACCGGCAGGTTGCTAAGGACGCCAAGGTGATCACTTCCTGGATTCCATGGAATCCAGGAAGTGATCACCTTGGCGTCCTTAGCAACCTGCCGGTGACGTCAAAGCTCTGAACGCCGAACATGACCCTGAACTTTGCCCAAAGTTTGAAAAAATTTCAGGTTCGTGTTCGGCATACCGAACACTGCAAAATTCGGTACGGACTCGAATTGTGTGGGTTCGGTTAGCCCATCACTACTGGTAGGAAGCTTTCCCCCCCCTATTTTCCTGCCCCAAAACTAAGGTGCGTTTTATACTCTGAAAAATATGGTAGGGACTAACTACAGTAATACCTCATCTTACGAACCTAATTGGTTCCCGGGGGAGGTTCGTAAGATGAAAAGTTTGTAAGACTAAACATTGTTTCCCATAGGAAACAATGTAAGATCAATTAATCCGTGCAATGAAAAAAGAACCCGCAAAAAAACGCCCCCGCCTGGCTGTCACCTTTTGAAACAGCCGGGGGACTTCTCAGCATCCTCCTGAACCCGAACGCCAAACCCGAACTTCCGGGTTCGGCATTCAGGAGGATGCCGAGAAGCCCCCTGGCTGTTTTAAAAGGTGACAGCCGGGCGGCGGGGCTTCTCAGCGGCCTCCCGAACCCGAACTTTTGCCAAACTTCCGAACAACCCAAGATACGAACCCGGGGTTCAGAAATTTTTTGCCTCTTCTTATGAACTTTTTCCTTCTTACGAACCCACTGCCGCTGCCGCCGAGAAGCCCCGCCGCCCGGCTGTCATCTTTTGAAACAGCCAGGGGGCTTCTCGGCGGCCTCCCGAATGCCAAACCCGGAAGTTCGGGTTTGGCGTTCGGGTTCAGGAGGACGCTGGGAAGCCCCCCGGCTGTTTCAAAAAGCGACAGCCGGGCGGTGGGGCTTCTCGGCGGCGGCAGCAGCAGGTTCGTAAGAAGGAAAAAGTTCGTAAGAAGAGGCAAAAAATTTCTGAACCCCGGGTTCGTATCTCGGGTTGTTCGTAAGACGAAGGGTTCGTATCATGAGGTACCACTGTAATGACATTGTGGGAATGGGGGTTTTATGTAGGGGTAGTCCTTTTCCTTTTCTTTCCTGGGCAAATATTCACTGCAAACTCTGTACTCGGAGACCCAATTCCCCCTGACTGCTATGATCAACAGTCTCTTTCTGCCGAGCAGTTATAAATGGGAATTTCCCAGTGAGTTTCACCGAGCAACAATCTGCCATATTTTTTTTTCCAGATTGCCCCCAGTCTCTCATTATGCTCCCTTCGCTTTTGATCTCACCTGGCGTGACAGATAGTGGTGTTGATTCTCGGGTGGTGTTGGTGGCGCTTTCTTCTTTGCTACAAGGAGTAAGGCAGACAAAAGGTCACTTGGACTTTGCAGGGAGAACGAGCCGTTTCCTCTTTCAATTTTGGGCACTGGGAATTAAAACCCTCGACTTACAACCAGTTTGTTTAGTGACACTTCGGAACGTTACTTATGGCTGTTTTTACACTTACAACCATTTGCAGCATCTCCGTGATCACCTGATTGAAAGAAATGGAATGGAATGGAATGGAAAGGAAAGGAGGAAGGAAGGAAGGAAGGAAGGAAGGAAGGGAGAGAGGGAGGGAGGGAGGCAAGGGAAGGGAAGGAAAGGAAAGGAGAAAGGAAGGGAAGGGAAGGAGAAAGGAAGGAAGGGAGGGAGGGAGGGGAGGGAGGGAGGGAGGGAGGGAAGGGAGGGAAGGGAAGGAAGGAGGAAGGAAAGGAAAAGGAAATGAAAGGAGAAAGGAATGGAGGGAGGGAGGAAAGGAAAAGGAAAGGAAAGGAGAAAGGATGGGAGGGAGGGAAAGGAAGGAAAGGAGCAAGGAAAGGAAAGAGGGAGGGAGGAAGGAAGGAAAAGGAAAGGAAGGAAAGGGAAGGAAGGAAAAGGAAAGGAAAGGAGAGGAAGAATGAATGAATGAATGAATGAATGAAGGAAGGAAGGAAGGAAGGAAGGAAGGAAGGAGATTCTAATGAGAGTGAGGGAGGGTCTGAATGAAGATTTGCTTTAGCACTTGGCCACCACAAATGCTCCCGGACATGAGTGACATCGAGCTGCCTCCCTGCCACCCATCCAACCCTCAAGTTCCAACCGCAACCATGATGTAGCCCCCTGATATAGAAGGATGATAATGGCCAATGGTTTCCTAACTGATTGAACTCCGATTATCAGTGAATTCAACTTTATTCCTGACTGGCCTGGGGCCCAGCTCACCTTTCCGACGGCAAACCAGACAGACCACCAAGCACAGGAGCACAATGATCAGAAGCAACCCAAAAATGCAGCCAATCACAATCCCAGCAATGGCCCCGCCACTCAGATACGATTCTGAAAGAGAGAGAATCCAGATTTAAACTCACGTGGAGTTTTAAGCGTTGTTATTTTGTAATAGCTTCTAAATTTCATGTTCATGGTGCAAGATTTGAATCCACCTCCGTTCCTGCTGCCTTTCTTAATTTTGGACCTTAATGTTGAACCACTTAGAGCAGTGGCTCTTGACCTTTTCAATGCCGCGACCCCTTAATACAGTTCCTCTTGTTGTGGTGACCCCCAACCATAAGTCTAGCACCAATTCTCCCAACAGAGCTTTAAGCTGATTGGCAGGAGGGTCAGAGGGACACCCCCACTGTCAACGCCTGATTGGTCGGATTGTAAAAATATGTTCCCAGGCGCCAGAATAAAAGCTTTAGTTGTTGTTGTTGTTGTTGTTATTATTATTATTATTATTATTATTATTATTATTATTTATTAGATTTGTATGCCGCCCCTCTCCGAAGACTCAGGGCGGCTAACAACAATAAAAAAGACAATGTAAACAAATCTAATATTAAAAATAATCTTAAAAACCCCAATTTAAAGAACCACTCATACATACAAGCATACCATGTATAAATTCTATAAGCCTAGGGGGAAGGGAAAATTTCAATTCCCCCATGCCTGATGACAGAGGTGGGTTTTAAGGAGTTTGCGAAAGGCAAGGAGGGTGGGGGCAACTCTGATATCTGGGGGGAGCTGGTTCCAGAGGGTTGGGGCCGCCACAGAGAAGGCTCTTCTCCTGGGTCCCGCCAAACGACATTGTTTAGTCGACGGGACCCGGAGAAGTTCCTAACACTATGGGAAATTTGTCTTTTCCCAGGGTCTAGGCAACCCCTGTGAAATGGTCGTTCGACCCCCAAAGGGGTCCCGACCCCTAGGTTGAGAACCACTGACTTAGAGCCACCATTCCAAGAATTGATTCACTCAGAAATATTTCAGATCCAGTAGTCTTGTCCATGTCACGCTTCCTCGAAATCCTAAATCAGTGTTTCTCCATCTGAGCAATTTTAAGGTATCTGGTCTTAAACACCCAAAATCCCCCCCTCCCATTAAGTTGAAGTCCACATATCTTAAAGTTATTAATATTGAGAAACGCTGTGCTAGATTTTCAAAACATTCTAGAAACTGTTAAAAGTAGAAATATTCAGATTTGTTTATCCATTCACGCATTCCACATATTCTTATTTCATTCGTCATTTTTACAAACACCTTTTATTTACATATTATGATACTTTTTTAATCTATCACCTTTTTTTCTAAGTTCAATCCATTGATACCATTGTTCCCATATATTAAAATAATTGGAATCTTTTTGGCCCCATAGTTCTATTGTAAATCTGTCCATTTTGGGACATTCGTAAATTTTATTAATTATTTTACTTTCTACAGTTATTTCTGGGTTTTTCCAAAAGTGTGCAAATACTATCCTGGATAAACAAAAATGGAAATATGTAGAATTGCTCAAAGAATTATTGCATTAATTAATTTAAAGGAAAGATTTGAAAACTAATAAATTTTTATTTATTTTTTTAAATGGAAAGCTGAAATATTCAAATTTGAGCCAGTAGTTTAAGCCAAAGGTCATGCTAAAAGTGAAGTTAGATTCTGAGTTTTTAAATCCATGGTTAGTTTTATAATAGGCCAGAATCCCAGTAAGTTATTTTTTTTCCTAAAGATTTTGTTTTTTGGCGGCACAGAGAAACACAGACCTCCTTCAATCATACTTTGATGATTACTGTAAAAGAGTTTAAAGTACACAGCAAGCATTGTCCTTATACTGAATTGGCTTTATTGGATTTTAGCAACATCATAATGAATCAAAGCTGCGGATTTGTTCAATACTTATCAAAGTTTGCTGAGTTTACTAATGTAACCGCAGTACTGCAATTGTCGTTACTCTCGGTGATGTCATCACATTAAGAAATATATCCTTTCTATTATATATGAATGGGATCATCGTGAAACATAGAAACATAGAAACATAGAAGATTGTCGGCAGATAAAGACCTCATGGTCCATCTAGTCTGCCCTTATACTATTTCCTGTATTTTATCTTAGGATGGATATATGTTTATCCCAGGCATGTTTAAATTCAGTTACTGTGGATTTATCTACCACGTCTGCTGGAAGTTTGTTCCAAGGATCTACTACTCTTTCAGTAAAATAATATTTTCTCACGTTGCTTTTGATCTTTCCCCCAACTAACTTCAGATTGTGTCCCCTTGTTCTTGTGTTTACTTTCCTATTAAAAACACTTCCCTCCTGGACCTTATTTAACCCTTTAACATGTTTAAATGTTTCGATCATGTCCCCCCTTTCCCTTCTGTCCTCCAGACTCTACAGATTGAGTTCATGAAGTCTTTCCTGATACGTTTTATGCTTAAGACCTTCCACCATTCTTGTAGCCCGTCTTTGGACCCATTCAATTTTGTCAATATCTTTTTGTAGCTGAGGTCTCCAGAACTGGACACAGTATTCCAAATGTGGTCTCACCAGCATTCTATATAGCGGGATCATAATCTCCCTCTTCCTGCTTGTTATACCTCTAGCTATGCAGCCAAGCATCCTACTTGCTTTCCCTACCGCCTGACTGCACTGTTCACCCATTTTGAGACTGTCAGAAATCACTACCCCTAAATCCTTTTCTTCTGAAGTTAGCACTTGGCCACCACATAATAAATACAATAACAGCAACAACATCAACAACAACAACAGAGTGGGAAGGGACCTCGGAGGTCTTCTAGTCCAACCCCCTGCTTAGGCAGGAAACCCTACACTACTTCAGAATGATGGTTATCCAACATCTGCTTAAAAACTTCCAGTGTTGGAGCATTCATAACTTCTGGAGGCAAGCTGTTCCACTGATCAACCGTTCTGACTGTCAGGAAATTTTTCCTTAGTTCTAAGTTGCTTCTCTCCTTGTTTAGTTTCCACCCATTGCTTCTTGTCCTACTCTCAAGTGCTTTGGAGAATAGGTGGACTCCTTCTTCTTTGTGGCAACCCCTGAGATACTGGAACACTGCTATCATGTCTCCCCTGTTCCTGCTTTTCATTAAACTAGGTATTGCAATTCCTGCAACTGTTCTTCCTATGTTTTAGCCTCCAATCCCCTAATCATCTTTGTTGCTCTTCTCTGCATTTTTTCTAGAGTTTCAACATCCTCTTTGCATTGTGGCGACCCAAATATAGTACATCCTATTGTGGTTTGGTAATATATTTCCAAAACCACCCACAAAACCTGCGGCTACTAAATCTGAGTTACCTACCTGGGTGGAGGGTGTAAATTTCAGTGGCGTTCCCAGCTTGGGATCCCAGATAAGGCACTATCCGGAACGCATAAGCCGTTTGGGGCTGCAAACCTACGACAGTCGTGGATCGGTTGGTTGCGCCTAGTTTTTCCACCGTACTCCATTCCTCCGCAGAACGCTGTGGCTTTGGACCTTGCATCCATATGACAAAACTGGTCACCGCTGACCCACTCGGGACGGTCCAAGTCAGCAAGGCAGTGCCTGGATGGGGTCCACTTGACAAAGTCCAGTCAGAGATCGAGGGACCTGTGAAAAGAAGCAAACTCCTTGGGTTTTTTTTTTACATAGATATGAAACGTAAGCAATTAGACCTTCCCCAAATTAAAACCTATTGTGTATTGGTTTACAAAATGCATGATGTATTGGGAATGACCTTGGGAGAAGGATGAAGGAATGTTGCCAAGGGAACAGTCGGATAAGAGGCAGCACAGCCCATAACTGTACAGTGTGGTACCTCTACTTACGAACTTAATTCGTTCCGTGACCAGGTCCTTGTGGAAAAGTTTGTAAGAAGAAGCATTTTTTCCAATAGGAATCAATGTAAAAGCAAATAATGCATGCGATTGGGGAAACCACAGGGAGGTTGGAGGTCCTATTTCTTCCCAGGAGATTCCTAGAACAGCCCCACAGAGGTTTCTTCTCACCTTCTCCAGCCCTGTTTCCTCCCAGGAGATTCCTAGAGAGGCCCCATGGAGGCTTTTTCCTGGCTTTTCCGGCCCTGTTTCCTCCCAAGAGATTCCTAGAGAGGCCCCACGGAGGTTTCTCCATACCTTTTCCGGCTTTGTTTCCTCCCAGGAGATTCCTAGAGAGGCTTCTCCTCACCTTTTCCGGCCCTGTTTCCTCCCAGGAGATTCCTAGAGAGGCCCCACGGAGGCTTCTTCCTGCCTTTTCCAGCCCTGTTTCCTCCCAGGAGATACCTAGAGAAGCCCCACGGAGGCTTCTCCCTGCTTTTTCCAGCCCTGTTTCCTCCCAGGAGATTCCTAGAGAGGCTTCTCCCCACCTTTTCTGGCCCTGTTTCCTCCCAGGAGATTCCTAGAGAGGCCCCACAGAGGCTTCTCCCTGCCTTTTCTGGTTACAGTTTCGGAAGCTCAGGTTTGTAAGTGGAAAACGGTTTTTGAGAAGAGGCAAAAAAAATATCTTGAACACCCGGTTCTTATCTAGAAAAGTCCGTAAGTAGAGGCATTTGTAGGTAGAGGTACCGCTCTATCTAGCATTATCTCTCCTTGCATAGGCATAGCTCACCGACAATAGTGAGGTTAGATCGCTGAGATCCCAGTGGATTGGAGCAGATGGCGCTGTAATCTCCCAGATCCTGGGGAGCAGTGAAATTCCAGATGGTGAGATGCATTTTATCAGGACTGAGCTGATAATGGCTTCCGGCAGGAATCAGCGAGCGCTTATCTCTAAACCATTCAATTTCCACAGGATTGAAGGTGCCTTGGCAATGCAGCTGCATAGTCACCAGCCCTCTGGGGTCACTAGATGCCTGGAATGACAATGTCACTCCTGAGGGGGCTTCTGGAGAAAGAGAAGAGAAAGAGACGGGTGGAAAAAGACACAGTCTTCGCAAACTTTGAATTGTGATAGGTGTGGCTGATTTATTGCATCAGCAGCACCTAGCAGGCCAGCTCAAATGTGAAAATGTGAGGAATGGGACGTTGGGTTTGTTTTATGGAAATGTTTGTTTCATGGAATTTTGTATTTTATCATTGCCCTTGCTTCTTTTGCCTTTATTTTCTTCCAAGGTTTTTCAGGCCAACAAATGTGAGGATCTGTCCTTCTGATCTTCATAACTGCAAATTTTTGAATTAGGTCAGGATGAAGGACTAATTATTTCAGATGCATGGGGCATTAAACCTCTAATTTCCTCAAATCAGGGGCTCACTTTTTTTAAAATCTCTGTCTGTCTGTCTGTCTGTCTATCTATCTATATACCTACCTACCTACCTACCTATCTATCCATTATCATCTATCTATCTATCTATCTATCTATCTATCTATCTATCTATCTATCTATCTATCTACCTATCCATTATCATCTATCTATCTATCTATCTATCTATCTATCCATCCATCCATCCATCCATCCATCCATCTATTATCTATCTATCTATCTATCTATCTATCTATCCATCCATCCATCCATCCATTATCATCTATCTATCTATCTATCTATCTATCTATCTATCTATCTATCTATCTATCTATCTATCTATCTATCTATCCTTAAGATTTTCATTAATATTAATTGTTTCTTCGTTGCTTATTTGAACCCTATGACAATCATTAAGTGTTGTACCACTGTGCATGTACCACCATCTTATTTTTGGGTTTTTTGCTGGAACTGGGCATGGATAGTTTAGCGAAAAGGAGGGTCCGAGGGGACATGATAGCAGTATACAGATATTTGAGGGGTTGCCACAGAGAGAAGGGGGTCACACTATTTTCCAGGGCAACAGAGGGCCAGACCAGGAGCAACAGATGGAAACTGACCAAGGAGAGATTCCACCTGGAAATAAGGAAGAACTTTCTGATGGTGACACATCCCTTGACACATTCAAAAGACAATTGCCCTGCCATCTGGTTGGGGTGGTGTAGGGTTTCCTGCTTGAGCAGGGGGTTGGACTTGATGACCTGCAAGGTCCCTTTCAACTCTAATAATAAATAAAATAAAATAAATTCAGTGAGTAGATGTTATGTTCATGGCCCCCAGGCCTGCTGGCAGAGTCAGGTCTTCCGGGCCTTTCAGAAGGCCAGTAGGGTGGGAATATTACGGAAAACAGGAGGCAGTTGGTTCCAAAGGGCCAGGGCAGCCACAGAGAAGGCCCTCCCTTGCAGGCCCGCCAACCTGCTCAGAGGAGGCCAACTCTGTGTGATCTAATTGGTCTCTGAGAAGTACGCAGCAGATACAACCAAGAACCATTTTAGACAGTTCACGACAACTCGGCTGTTTTCTTCATCTCACCTGGAATCATGGTGCAGTTGGCTTGCCCAGTTAAATGATGACCCAGACAAGTGACTTTGGTGCCATTGATCCCAGCAAGCAAGGGGGGCACCAGCAGGCTCTGCAATTCAGAGGCACCAACTTCCGTCGTGGTCACGGGGAGTCCCTGGAGAGTGAGAGTAGGAGGGGGCGAAGCTCCACCCCAGGAGCAGGTGAAAAGTAAGGCAGAATTATTTCGCGCCGAAGTCACGGAACAACGAGGGGCTCCCCAAGGAGCTTCTGGAGAGGAGAAACCAAAAAGAAAGAGAAAAAAGAAAGAAAGAAAGAAAGAATAGGATGAGTAATCATTCATGCACTTTTCTCGACTCAGAATACTGTATAATAATAATAATAATAATAATAATAATAATAATTATTATTATTATTATTATTATTATTATTATTTATTGGATTTGTATGCCACCCCTCTCCGCAAACTCGGGGCGGCTAACAACAATAATAAACACAACATGTACAATCCAATAATAAAAAACAACTAAAAACCCCTATTATAAAACCAAACATACACACAAACATACCATGCATAACTTGTAATGTCCTAGGGGGAAGAGCTATCTCAACTCCCCCATGCCTGGCGGTATAAATGAGTCTTGAGTAGTTTACGAAAGACAGGGAGGGTGGGGGCAGTTCTAATCTCCGGGGGGAGTTGCTTCCAGAGGGCCGGGGCCGCCACAGAGAAGGCTCTTCCCCTGGGGCCCGCCGACCGACATTGTTTAGTCGACGGGACCCGGAGAAGGCCAACTCTGTGGGACCTTATCGGTCGCTGGGATTCGTGCGGTAGCAGGCGGTTCCGGAGGTACTCTGGTCCATTGCCATGTAGGGCTTGGACCTTAAGAACTTAATTCGTTCCGTGATCAGGTTCTTAAGTGGAAAAGTTTGTAGGTAGAAGCAATTTTTTCCCATAGGAATCAATGTAAAAGCAAATAATGCGTGCAAACCTATTAAGAAAGAAATAAAAGCTCGGAATTTGGGTGGGAGGAGGAGGAGGAAGAAGAGGAGGAGGACAGTCACTGCCAAAGGAAGAATCCAAAACTATAAGGCTTTAAAAAAAAATAAGAGGGACTCTGAGGAAGTGGCCGGAGAAAGGAAAATGCTCCCTTCACTCTGGGCTGCCCAGAGTGAAGGGAGTGTTTCTTTTCTCTGGGTGCTGGCAGAGGTTTATTCCCTTTCCAAAGAAAGGAAAATGCTTTGTTCGCTCTGGACTGCCAAAACCTCCTTAAGCACCACTGAAAGGCTCCTCTGGCAGCCCAGAAAAGCCCGAGATGGCTGGGATTAAAAGGGGAATGGCAGGAAACTGGCCAGGCCTTCGTGCCGCTCTCAAATTTCCTGGGAAATTTTTCCGGGCTTGGGTTCTTAAGTAGAAAATGGTTCTTGAGAAGAGGCAAAAAAATTGAACACCCGGCTCTTATCTAGAAAAGTTCTCAAGTAGAGGTACCACTGTATTTTCGTTTCGTTTCTCCGAAGACTCGGGGCAGCTCACAGAATAGATACAAACATAGGCATGTAGCACAAATCTAATAATTTAAAATACAACTAACAACCCTAATGCAATACGCAATCAGAAGGGCGGCATTAAAAAATGGAATAAATAAAAATAAATAAATAAAATATCGCTGGGGCACATGCCGGCGACGTGTGCACGCAAGAGAACGGAAGCTGCATGCACAGTGCATTGTGTGCTACCGGTGCACTGCCCTCTATTGTACTGGTAGCAGCCTTATACTGGTTTTAAAGTTAGAATTTTTAAAAGATTTTTAATTATACTAATCGGATCAATTGTATTATTATGTCTTTTATATATGCTGTGAGCCGCCCCGAGTCCTTGGAGAGGAAACGGATTGTAGTGTTTATTATTATTATTATTATTATTATTATTATTATTATTATTATTAATTAGATTTGTATGCCGCCCCTCTCCGTAGACTCGGGGCGGCTCACAACAACAGTAACACAATATATAACAAATCTAGTGTTCCAAGATGAAAGACAGAGCGAGTTGCAAATGCTAAGTCAGTGTTCTTCAACCAGGGTGCCGCGGCACACTAGTGTGCCGTGGAACATGGTAAGGTGTGCCACAAGAGGGTAGAGAGAAAGAGAAAGAAAGCAAGAGCGAGAGAGAGAGAAAGAAAGAAAGCAAGAGAGAGAGAGATAAAGAAAGAAAGAGAGAGAGAAAAAGAAAGAGAGAGAAAGAGAAAGCCAGAGAGAGAAGGGGGAGAGAGAGAAAGAAAGAAAGCAAGAGAGAGAAAGAAAGCGAGAGTGTGTGAGAGAAAGAAAGCAAGAGAGAAAGAGAGAAATAAGGAGAGAAAGAGAGAAAGAAGGAAAGAGAGAGAAGGAGAGTGAGAGAGAAATGAGAGAAAAAAGGGGAGAAAAAAAGAGAAATGAGAAAATGATTGAGGCAGAGAAGGAGAGGAAAGAGAGAGAAACAAAAGAGAGAGAGAAGTGACTCTTGATTTAAAGCATATGATAAAAAGCACCCAAAGAATAAGAGAGAAAAGAACCCCAGCCCTCACCTGTTTTTGGAAATGGTTCAAGAGTGTGTATACAAACACACAAGGGGGGGGGATAATATGTATAATATATACTGCCTTAGAGTGTCATTTTGCTTGGTGGTGTGCCCCAGGATTTTGTAAATGTAAAAACTGTGCCGCAGCTCAAAAAAGGTTGAAAATCACTGCGCTAAGTTAACCAGGAAGGACCGCGGAGGGCACTTTGGCTGGAATTCTTCACACTCTCCAGCGCAGATTAAAAAGAACAGCTGAGCAGGTTCATTTCTTGAAACTCGCACTTTCTTTCCTGTAACTCAATCGCCACTTAACTTTTCTCTTCCCCAAACCTCGCTCTTACTCACAGTCAGCATTTCCAATCTTTCCTACCGGTCCAACCAACTCAACGTCTTACAGAAAAGTGCAAGGACATTGTTCTTAACAACGGACCGCGTTTAAGTTCCAAAGCACATCCGCAATCACCCCAATTCAAAATCCATTTCAGGATGGTAATTCATAGCAGTGTCATTTTGAGTTCTGGGCAGTGATGGGCTACTACAGGTACGGACAGGTACGTAGTACCAGTAGAAAAATTTTGATTTTTTAATTTTATTCTTTTCCCTTCTGGGCTCTGGGTATGTTTTCCTTATTGCAGTAAATGAGGTTGAATGTGTATAATTTTAGCTGTGCGTGCATGTGTACATACGCATACGGTTTATATAGTAGATAGTGTATATTTTTGTGTGCCTGTGTGTAATATGTATGTACACATATGGCATATAGACATAGAATTAAGTAGTATATTTTGGATGTTCAGTAATAGTAAACAGATAGGGAAATTGTATCTCATTGAGGCGAGGAGAGGCCAGGCACCCTAACCCTAACCCTTGACGTGAATGACATCAAGTTGGCCACCTTTAAGCCAGCCACATGACCTTTAAGCCACCGCCCGGTCACATGGCTGGCAAGCCACACCTACAAAATAAGCCACACCCACAGTGTGATAGTAAAAAAAAATTTGGAGCCCTTCATTGGTTCTGGGCCACTTTTCTGTTCCAATGACAGTAGTATAGTGCAGCTCAGCTGGATCAGAAGTTGGGGGAAAATCTATGAAAATGGTCACTTTGAACAGGGATCCACCTAGTTTGCAATGCTGGACTTAATGTCCATAGGTCTTTGCCACGGTGGCGCAGTGGTTAGAATGCGGTACTGCAGGCTACTTCTGCTGACTCCGGGATGACTGCAAATCTCACCAGGCTCAAGGTTGACTCAGCCTTCCATCCTTTCGAGATGGGTAAAATGGGGACCCAGATTGTTGGGGGGTAATAGGCTGACTCTGTAAACTACTTAGAGAGGGCTGGGCAAAGCACTGGGGCTCAATTGTGGTCGTACCCTGCTTCCCCAAAATAAGACGTACCCCGAAAGTAAGGCATGTCAGAGGTTTTGCAGAATTTGCTAATATAAGGCACCCCCCGAAAATAAGGCGTAGTCAAGTTTACATACAGTATGGTGGAAAAACATACGGTACCATTCAAAGCTGTTCATAGCGGTACCGTAATAACGTGGTGTCCCCTGCTGGCCCCTTCCATCGCTTTGTACCGTCCAGTACAGCAGACACAGTCTGCTGCTGTCTCACCGCCATTACAGTCTCCACTACAGTGTGTAGACTGTAGTTCCTCTGGTGGCCGGAAGCTGCAATAGCGGGAGTATACTGTTGTACCATATAAGTGCCGTCGTTTGTGTGTGTGAGTGCCATACTGACAGGTACCGTACCGTAATCAGTGTACCGTACGGTACACTTTCTTTGGGGGTGTCAGCTTTTCTGCCTGTGAATTTGTCTTATTTGAGAAATATAAGGCACCTCCCGAAAATAAGACGTAGCACAACTTTTGGAGCAAATATTAATATAAGACAGTGTCTTATTTTTGGGGAAACACGGTACATCTGAGGACTATTTGCAAAAGCTTTCCAGAAATATATTTCAGGCTCCCATGCAGGGGTGGGCTACTGCCCGGACCGGGGGGGGGGGGGGGACACACGCAGTGGAGCAGCAAAAATGGAGCTCCACCCCAGAGCATCCAATTTGCACTGAAAGATGTTGGAAGAAAAATGCATAAGCCACGCCAACAGTGTGGTAGTAAAAAATTTGGTAGCCCTTAAAAAGAAGTTCAGACTAACAGACAAACAAAATACGCATTTTTACATATGACCTTGGAACTAGATTAGAAAAAGCAAGAAATATATCGAGATGAAAAACCGCATGAGATGTAAAATTGTATATAAAGCAAAGTAAGCAAAGAAAGAGAGACTAAGATAGCTCAATCTGAGTATTGTATTGGCAGTTCTGTGTTAGCAAAAACGTCAGAAGAGAAGGATTTAGGGGTAGTGATTTCTGACAGTCTCAAAATGGGTGAAGAGTGCAGTCAGGCGGTAGGGAAAGCGAGTAGAATGCTTGGCTGCATAGCTAGAGGTATAACAAGCAGGAAGAGGGAGATTATGATTCCCTTATATAGAGCGCTGGTGAGACCATATTTGGAATACTGTGTTCAGTTCTGGAGACCTCACCTACAAAAAGATATTGAGAAAATTGAACGGGTCCAAAGAATGGTGGAAGGTCTTAAGCATAAAACCTATCAGGAAAGACTTCATGAACTCAATCTGTATAGTCTGGAGGACAGAAGGAAAAGGGGGGGGGGGGAAACATGATAGAAACATTTAAATATGTTAAAGGGTTTAATAAGGTCCATGAGGGAAGTGTTTTTAATAGGAAAGTGAACCCAAGAACAAGAGGACACAATCTGAAGTTAGTTGGGGGAAAGATCAAAAGCAACGTGAGAAAATATTATTTGACTGAAAGAGTAGTAGAGGCTTGGAACAAACTTCCAGCAGATGTGGTTGATAAATCCACAGTCACTGAATTTAAACATGCCGGGGATAAATATAGATCCATTCTAAGATAAAATACAGAAAATAGTACAAGGGCAGACTAGATGGACCATGAGGTCTTTTTCTGCCATCAGTCTTCTATGTTTCTATGTTTCTATGTTTCTAAGTTGCTATGTTTCTATGTTTCTATGTTTCTCTCTACTTTCTGTAAGTACTACTGTTTGTTTTTATGAATTTTCAATCAAAGTTTAAAAAAAAAATTGGTAGCCCTTCACTGCTCCCATGTGCTCTGGGGACACCCACACAACACAACACACGCACAGCAAGGAAGAAAGATGAAGGCAAAGTCAACTAACGGACAACGTTGATATAGCGACTATTACGGATTTGGAGCATTGTCTCTTGATTGACAGCCAGGCAGGTATACAGCCCTCCCTGATTCAGCTGCACTCTGTGGAACTGCAGAACAGGTTTGGAAGGGACCTCGAGGTCCGAATTGTTGGGCCCAATCCAGTAGATCTTGGCTGGCGGGTCGGAGGGTGCCGAACATGTGAGATTGAGAGTGGTGTTCACCAACACAAAACTCCCTGCACTTGATTCTTGCTCAGCGGGCGAGACAGTAATCGTTGGGGTCTCGGGGCCATCTGGGTGAAAATCAAAAGAACATTATTATCATTATCATTATCATTATCATTATCATTATCATTATCATTATCATTATCATTATCATTATCATTATCATTATCATTATCATTATCATCATTATCATCATTATCATCATTATCATCATCATTATCATTATTATCATTATCATTATTATTATCATCATTATTATCATTATTATTATCATTATTATTATCATTATCATTATTATTATCGTTATCGTCATCGTCATTATTATCATTATTATCATTATTATCATTATTATCATTATTATCATTATTATCATTATTATCATTATTATCATTATTATCATTATTATCATTATTATCATTATTATCATTATTATCATTATTATCATTATTATTAATATTATCATTATCATTATTATTATTATTATCATTATTATTATTATCATCATCATTATTATTATTATTATTTATTAAATTTGTATGCCGCCCCTCTCCGCAGACTCGGGGTGGCTTACAGCAGCAATAGAAAACAATATACAATACAAATCTAATATTACAAAGTTAAAAACCCATAATTTACAAAACATGCACACAACATACCATACATAAACTGTATAGGCCTGGGGAAGATGTCTCAGTTCCCCCATGCTTGATGGCAGAGATGGGTTTGAAGAAGTTTACGAAAGGCAAGGAGGGTGGGGGCAATCCTAATCTCTGGGGGGAGCTGGTTCCAGAGGGTCGGGGCCACCACAGAGAAGGCTCTTCCCCTGGGTCCCGCCAGACAACATTGTTTAGTCGACAGGACCCGGAGAAGGCTAACTCTGTGGGACCTGACTGGTCGCTGGGATTCGTGTGGCAGAAGGGGGTCCCGGAGATATTCTGGTCCGATGCCATGAAGGGCTTTATAGGTCGTAACCAACACTTTGAATTGTGACCGGAAACTGATCGGCAACCAATGCAGACTGCGGAGTGTTGGTGTAACATGGGCATACCTAGAGAAGCCTATGATTGCTCTCGCAGCTGCGTTCTGCACGATCTGAAGTTTCCGAACACTCTTCAAAGGTAGCCCCATGTAGAAAGCATTACAGTAGTCGAACCTCGAGGAGATGAGGGCATGAGTGACTGTGAGCAATGAGTCCCGGTCCAGATAGGGCCGCGTTATTGTTATTGTTATCGTTACTGTTATTGTTAATTAGATTTGTATGCCGCCCCTCTCCGAGGACTCGGAGCGGCTCACAACAAAAAGACCCAGTACAAATCCAATATTTAAAAAACAGTTTAAAACCCTTAACATAAAAACAATCATACATCTCATGCAGACCATACATAAAATCGAAACGGCTCAGGGGAATCAATTTCCCCATGCCTGACGGCAGAGGTGAGTTTTGAGAAGTTTGCGAAAGGCAAGGAGGGTGGGGGCAGTCCTAATCTCCGGGGGGAGTTGATTCCAGAGGATCGGGGCCACCACAGAGAAGGCTCTTCCCCTGGGTCCCGCCAGACGACATTGTTTCGTTGACGGGACCCGGAGAAGGCCAACTCTGCAGGACTTAACCGGTCACTGGCAATATCTGTTTGTTTAGATACAACCTATAGGGCTCATCTAGTAGGGCCCTGGTTTAACTTCCTGGCATTGGTCATCGCAGTGTAGATCAGACAGGAAAAAACATTTAAATTCTATTTATGAATCTAAGTCTCCCAAAAGATTAGTTCCATCTGTGACTCAGGAGCTTCTCCATAGATAAATAGTTCTCCGTCAAGTTAAGTAGCTCCACCCATCAATAAGGTCCATGACCTGGGTGTAATGCTATGTGAGAATGACCTTTGGCAGAGTGGGGGAGAAGATATTGCTGTCTAGGGAAGGGGTCAGATAAGAGCTAGCACAATCCAAAGCTATGTAGTAGGTGTGGCGTTTGGCTCGGAAGGGATCCTAATTTCTCTGGGGCAAAGGAGATGGGAGGAAAACTCTGCTTTCAGACTTGAAAAGTTCCATTAGCAGTACAGTGGTACCTCTACCTAAGAACGCCTCTACTTCAGGACTTTTCTAGATAAGAACCGAGTGTTCAAGATTTTTTTGCCTCTACTTAAGAACCATTTAAGAATCCGAGTCTGGAAAAATTTCCCAGGAAATATATACCTTCTCCAGGTCCCATCGACAAAACAACGTCGTCTGGCGGGACCCAGGGGAAGAGCCTTCTCTGTGGCAGCCCCGACCCTCTGGAATCAACTCCCCCGGAGATTAGGACTGCCCCCACCCTCCTTGCCTTTCGCAAACTTCTCAAACTTCTTCAAACTTCTCAAAGGTATAGAAATATCTATACCTTTCTTCTACTCCTATATCTCTTCTTCTATTCTTTCATTGATATGTTCTATTACTATACCTGTCCTATTGTCTCATATATCGTATCTACTATTCTTCTATTCTATTCTTATATTACTCTCATAACATCCTTCTGTTCTCTAATTGATATATTCTCTTCCTAAATTTTCACTTCTATTTGTTCTCTAATATATTTTACTCGAGTATGACCTCGATAGCCTTCATTGTGCATTATTGTGCATTGGACTAACTAACTAACTAACTAACTAACTAACTAACTAACTAACTAACTAACTAACTAACTAACTAACTAACTAACTAACTAAATAACTAAATAAATAAATAAATAAACAAACAAACAAACAAACAAACAAACAAACAAACAAAGAAACAAATAAATAAATTTGAGAGCAGCATGAAGGCCTGGCCAGTTTCCTGCCATTCCCCCTTTAATCCCAGCCATCTGGGCTGCCAGAGGAGCCTTTTGGTGGCACTTAAGGATGCTTTGGCAGTCCAGAGCAAACGAAGCATTTTCCGGCGTCGGCTACAAAGCGAGTGAGAGGAGAGGGGAGCCCTTCAGCATGGGGAGGAAGAGGAAGCAGGTACCAGAAGCAGCAGCCAGTGTATGGGTGGATGTGTGTGGGAGGCAGCCTCACGCCGGTTGTATGGGAGGCGCATGCTCCTCCTCGCCGCCTCAGAGTCCTTCTTTTCTTTTTTTTTAAGCCTTAAAGTTTTGGATTTTTTAAAAATTCACCTCACCTCACCTTCTTCCTTCGGCAGCGACAGTCCTCCTCTTCCTCCTCCTCCCACCCAAATTCCAAGCTTTTACAGTGATCCCCCGGGTATTGCGATCCCGATCATTGCGAAACGGCTATATGGCGATTTTTGAACCCGGAAGTAAAAACACCATCTGCGCATGCGCGCCCTTTTTTCTATGGGCACGCATGCGTAGATGGCGCCCGGCAGATCAGCTGCTGGGCGGCTTCCCTGGGTCTTCCCCCTCTTGCTGGCGGGAGGGCGAGCGGCGGGCATCAGCGAGGAGTTTCCCCACTGCCCACGCAAACTCCTCGCTGCCGCTCGCCCGCCCTTCGCCCGCCCACGCCGTTCGCTCGCCCCGCTTCCCAGCTGAGTCCTGAAGCGAATTGGCTTCAGGACTCAGCTGGGAAGCGGCGTGAGCGAGCGGCGCAAGCAAACGGCTTGTCCGCCGCCTGCCTGCCCGCGCGCCCACGGCTCGCCCACCCTTCGCCCGCCCACGCCGTTCGCTCGCGCCGCTTCCCAGCTGAGTCCTGAAGCGAATTGGCTTCAGGACTCAGCTGGGAAGCGGCGCGAGCGAGCGGCGTGGGCGGGCGAAGGCGCTTCCCAGCTGAGTCCCCTTCCCAGGAACCCCAATCTTCGGCTCCTCGCTAGCGCTGCAGAAGTAAAAACACCATCTGCGCATGCGCAGATGGTGTTTTTACTTCCGCAGCACTACTTCGCGAAAACCCGATCATTGCTAGGGGTCCTGGAACGGAACCCTCGCAATGATCGGGGGATCACTGTATTTCTTTCTTAATAGTTTTGCACGCATTATTTGCTTTTACATTGATTCCTATGGGAAAAATTGCTTCTTCTTACAAACTTTTCTACTTAACAACCTGGTCATGGAACAAATTAATTTTGTAAGTAGAGGTACCACTGTATGTGTGTTGTGGTTGGCTCTGGCCCATCTCCTGCCCCAAGGAATGTGCAGGTGGATGTTGGGGGGGCATCCACATGCCGCAGGCCTGTTTTGCTCCCGATGGAATCTGCCGACGAAGCCTCCTCTGACCAAGGCAGCATGAGTGACAGAGAAGAGGGGAGTTTGGCAGACAGCCCAGGAGGAGATCAATCATCTGTATCATCCTTGGATTCTGAACAAGAATTAATGACACATCCACGCATGCGTAGAGTGATGCATAGGAGACAACAACTGAAGGATTATTACAAGAGAAAATGAGGCCACCTGTGGTTGGGTGGGGCTCCAGTAATTAGGGCTGCTGCTATAAATAGCAGCGTGTGGGTTTGGCCGTTGTGAAAGAGTATCTGATCGCAGTTCTTCAGGAATCGTGTGTTGCTGTTTTCAGGACTTTGTTGAGTTTTTCACGCCTTTGAAACCAAAGCAGAGCAACGTGTGTGTGTGTGTGTGTGTGTGTGTGTCACTTCGTTGGAAGAAGAAGGGGTGTGAAGTTTCTTCATAGCTGCTAGCTAAGTACTTAATGACTGCTTAAGGGAAATTGTACAGACTACCCGGTTGTTTTGGTACGAGTACTCTTTGCAATAGAAAAAGAGTGCTTAGTTTATTTTGAATTTTGTGATAAAGAACATTGTTTTGAATTTTCAAACGTGTGTGTGTCTGAAATTTGTACCCTTGAATTTTCAGGAGGCTCCTACCAGAGAGCCCGGCAGAACAATGTGAATCCACTTCTGAGTGGAACATTAGGAAAAGCCTTTTAATTTTAAATTTGTGCAACTTTGGCTCCCATTCATCAGATTTCTCCAAGCAGAGCTATCGGCCAAGGATTTGCATTCACTATACATTTAACTATACAATTCTGCAGCGCAATCCAACAAACATGTAAAGCTGGTTATGGCAAGGGTGTACTCACAGTAGACTGTAAGGTTGGCCGAAGCAGTGGCGCTACCAAAAGGGTTGGAGACGGTGCAAGTGTAAACGCCAGCATCAGTCCGCACAGGGTTCTTAATTTGCAGGAAGCCAGAGGAACCATCGAGTTGGTGACCATCCTTGGTCCAGGAGACAGAGCCACGGACGGGAGCACAGGTGAAGTCCGCTGGTCCTTTTCCTTCTACCACTTTTTGAGATGATGGGCTCACAGAGATGGTAACCACCTTCTCTAAAAAAACCATAGAAACATAGAAGACTGACGGCAGAAAAAGACCTCCTGGTACATCTAGTCTGCCCTTATACTATTTCCTGCATTTTATCTTAGGGTGGATCTATGTTTATCCCAGGCATGTATAAATTCAGTGGATTTACCCACCACGTCTGCTGGAAGTTGGTTCCAAGCATCTACTACTCTTTCAGTCAAATCATATTTTCTCACGTTGCTTCTGATCTTTCCCCCAACTAACCTCAGATGGTGCCCCCTTGTTCTCGTGTTCATTTTCCTTTTAAAAACACTTCCCCGTGTATGTGCATAGCGCTCACAGCCCTCTCCAGACTTCTGGTAGGCCCATTGGGCTGTTTTCCATCCTTCCCATGCTTCAGGAAAGCCTCCAGAGCCTGTGCATGGTGAAAAATGGACTTCTGGTAGGACCGTTGGGCCATTTTTCTCCAACCTGTCCTCCAGAAGGCTGAAAATCAGCTGGCCAGAGCACACATGCTTGCTGGAGATGACATAGGGCAGTGATTGCGAACCTATGGCACCGGTGCCACAGGGGGCACATGTAGCCATATCTGTGGCACGCGAGCCCTTGCCCTAGCTCAGCTCCAACGTGGATGTGTGTGCCGGCCAGCTGATTTTTGGCTTGCATGGAGGCTCTGGGAGGGTGTTTTGGCTTCCAGTGAGCCTCCAGAGAAAGAAAAAGAATGGGAGTAAGGAAGAGAGAAAGAAAATCAAAATCTAGTTTGAAACTAGCTCAACTATTTAAGTGGCATTTTGATATTGATAGAGTTGCCCTGTTATGAGCTCACTGTTATAGACACACAGTACTGTACAGTATTTTATTTTGAAATTCTCTGAGGCAAAACAGGGTGGGCTTTTTATTTATTTGTTTGTTTGTTTGTTTGTTTGTTTATTTATTTATTATTTCTGTGCCGCCCAGTCCCGAAGGGACTGCCGCTCAGACACTATACTTTTCCGCCCACCCCCAAAAAAATTAGAGGGAACACTGGTGCCAGCTGTTGGGGACTGAAGTTCAACAACTAACAATTATTGGCTCCAAATTTTTGACAGAGCAAACATGAAAAGGAAAGGATAAATAAACCAGAAGAGTTGGCTAGCAAGATCAGGAACTTCCTTTTTTAATAGGGCTGTTGAGATATTAGCAGCACCCAAGAAAGCATCTTCAAAGCAATGGCATAGACCTAGAATAAGGAAAAAATGGCTGATTGCTAATGAAAAAGATGGAGGATGAGGAAGCCCTAGCTTGGAGCTGTATAGAGACGCGTTTCAAATTCAAAGCAATGGCATTAAAACTTGGCGTAACTCACCATAAACTCTAAGCGCGATGTTTCCATTCTGGGCAACACCCCCCAGGGGTAAGATCTCCACTGAATAGATGCCGGAATCCATGAGCTTCAGGTCAGAAATATTGAGGTTGCCATGCAGGGGGTCCACACTGAACTGCGACTGGAAGCCGGGATATACCGTCACTGTGAAATTAGGACGCAGGATTCCTATTGCCAAAATAGTTGCATTCCTTTTCCAGTTGAGAGAAATCGTGACCTCAGCAGAGGGTAAAGAGAATGGAATGGGGAGAGAAACGGAATTCCCAACAAGCGCATCCAAAGGGAATGAAGGGGCTGAAAACAGAGAGAAAAAGTAAGCAGTCAATATATTTTTTCTCTGCAATCGATGGAAACACATGAATCAATACAATGGGCTGGGGTGAATTTATCTGGGCTGCACAAATCTCCGTGGCCACTTGAGGGCAGCAAAGGGTTTTCTGCTACCCTCGTTTGACTCTACCGTTTTAAAGCTGTGGCGGCTCAGTGGTTAGAATGTGACATTGCAGGCTAACTCTACCCGCTGCCTGAAGTTCGATCCTGACCACCTCAGCCTTCATCATTTCGAGGTTGGTAAATTGAGGATCCAGATTGTTGGGGACAAAGAAATTTGTAGAGGGCTGTAAAAGCACAGGTATATACAAGTGAAACTCAAACAATTAGAATATCGTGCAAATGTTCATTTATTTCAATAATGTAACTTAAAAAGTGAAACTTAATATAGGGGAAATATTCATAACATGCAAGGCAAGATAGTTCATGCCGTGATTTGTCATAATTGTGATGATTATGAAAACCCCAAATCCCCCATCTCAGAAAATTAGAATATTACATACGATCAATAAAAAAAGCTCATGAAAACCCCAAATCCCCCATCTCAGAAAATTAGAATATTACATGCGATCAATAAAAAAGTATAAGCATGCATATGTACTCAGTACAGTGTTTCCTCGATTTTCACGGAGCATGCGTTCCGAGACCACGCGCAAAAGTCAAATTTCCGCGAAGTAGAGATGCGGAAGTAAATACAGTACACTATTTTTGGCTATGAACATAGCCTTCCCTTAACACTTTAAGCCCCTAAATTGCAATTTCCCATTCCATTAGCAACCATTTAGATTATTTACCGACCATGTTTATTTATTAAAGATTATTTAAAAAAATATTTAGAATAGAATAGAATAGAATTTTTATTGGCCAAGTGTGATTGGACACACAAGGAATTTGTCTTGGTGCATACGCTCTCAACGTACATAAAATAAAATATACATTTGTCAAGAATCATGTGGTACAACACTTAATGATTGTCATAGGGGTCAAATAAGCAATGAAGAAGCAATATTAATTAATTTATTAAAGGCGGATGAAAGTTTGGCGATGACATATGACATCATCGGGCAGGAAAAACTGTGGTATAGGGGGGGAAAAGCCCGTGAAATATTTTTTAATTCATATTTTTGAAAAACCGTGGTATAGACTTTTCACGAAGTTCGAACCCGCGAAAATCGAGGGAACACTGTACTTAATTTGGGCCCCTTTTGCAGTAATTACTACCTCAATGCATTGTGGAAGGGATGCTATTAGTCTGTGGCACTGCTGAGATGTTATGGAAGACCAGAATACTTCAATAGCTGCCTTCATTGCTCTATGTCATGTCTCTCATCTTTCTCAAAGCACCTCAGCAATGCCACAGACTAATAGCATCCATGCCACACCGCATTGCTGCAAAACAGGCCCAAATGAAGTACAGTGTTCCCTCGATTTTCGCGGGTTCAAACTTTGCAAAAAGTCTATACCACGGTTTTTCAAAAATATTAATTAAAAAATACTTAGTGGGTTTTTTCCCTATACCACAGTTTTCCCCACCTGATGACATCATATGTCATCGCCAAACTTTCGTCTGCCTTTAATAAATATTTTTTAAATAAACTTTAATAAATAAACATGGTGAGTAATAATCTGAATGGTTGCTAAGGGAATGGGAAATTGCAATTTAGGGGTTTAAAGTGTTAAGGGAAGGCTTGTGATACTGTTCGTAGCCAAAAATAGTGTATTTACTTCCGCATCTCTACTTTGCGGAAATTAGACTATCGCGGGCGGTCTTGGAAGGCATCCCCCACGAAAATCGAGGGAACACTGTACAGTGATACCTCGTCTTACAAACGCCTTGTCATACAAACTTGTCAAGATACAAACCCAGGGTGTAAGATTTTTTTGTCTCTTCTTACAAACTATTTTCACCTTACAAACCCATCGCCGCCGCTGGGATGCCCCGCCTCCGGATTTCCATTGCCAGCAAAGCACCCGTTTTTGCTCTGCTGGGATTCCCCTGAGGCTCCCCTCCATGGGAAACCCCACCTCCGGACTTCCCCTGCAGCATCGCAAAAATACAGAAGTCCGGAGGTGGGGTTTTCCATGGAGGGGAGCCTCAGGGAAATCCCAGCAGCGCAAAAACGGGCACTTCGGCTGGCAAAAAGGGTGAATTTTGGGCTTGCACGCATTAATCGCTTTTCCATTGATTCCTATGGGAAACATTGTTTCGTCTTACAAACTTTTCACCTTAAGGACCTCGTCCCGGAACCAATTAAGTTTGTAAGACAAGGTATCACTGTACTGAGTAAATATGCATGCTTATACTTTTCAGAAGTCCAATATTGTTCTATGTATAATGCTTTTTTTATTGATCGCATGTAATATTCTAATTTTCTGAGATGGGGGATTTGGGGTTTTCATGAGCTGTACCCCATAATCATCACAATTATGACAAATAACGGCTTGAGCTATCTTGCCCTGCATGTTATGAATATATCTCATATATTAAGTTTCATCTTTTAAGTTACGTTACTGAAATAAATGAATGTTTGCACGATGTTATTGTGATTTTTTGAGTTTCCCCTGTAAGTCTCAGTGCTATTGATATTCAGACTTTTGCTGCCCAGATATGGAAATAATAATAAAATAATAATAATAATAATAATAATAATAATAATAACAACAACAACAACAACAACCACCAGACATTGTGATTGTGGAGAAAAAGAAAGTATGGATCATCGACATCGCAATCCCAGGAGACAGCAGAATTGAGGAGAAGCAGTTAGAGAAATTAGTGAAATACGAAGATCTAAAAATCGAGCTGCAACGACTCTGGCATAAGCCCGTGAAAGTGGTCCCAGTGGTCCTTGGCACGCTGGGCGCTGTGCCAAAGGATCTCAGCGGACATTTGAAAACCATCGGAATTGACAAAATCTCCATCTGTCAATTGCAAAAGGCCGCTTTACTGGGATAGGCAAACATAATTCGCAGCTACATCACGCAGTCCTAGGTGCTTGGGAAGCGCCCGACTGGTGATGAAATACGAAATCCAGCATAGTGATCTCGTTTGCTGTGTTGTACTGACATAATAATAATAATTTATTAGATTTGTATGCCGCCCCTCTCCGAAGACTCGGGGCGGCGGTAGCCCTTGCAGAGGGGGAAATGACTTGTATGGTATAAAAGGTAACGTCACAATTAAATGGAAATAAAGAGGAGAATTTTGGGTGGATAGGAAGCTAGTCAAAGTGCTTTAGCCCAGCCACATGGCTGTACAGCTCAGTTCTTCCTTGTATTAATCATCTCACCATTATAATATAAAGCCACTCGGGCTTTTCCACCCCTCCTTCAAGCAAACGGCCAGTTATTTACTTTTTAAATAACTTCCTAACAACCATGGAGTTTTTGCAGCGGACATCAAAACATCTTTCCCCCATCTGCCCGTCCCAGCCGTAAATCCAAGCAACGGGCCAATTTAAATAAGCGGCTACCCTCCAGCAATAGCTTCTGTCCGTGGGAATATAAAATAAGTAAATAAACACATCGGTACATAAATTTTCCTAGGTTCCTTCCATTTTCTCCATCGGCTCCCTACACTGACACTCATCCAATTATCTTTGTCCTTCCAACGGGCCATCAAAGAACCATAAAGATTGGTTAAAGACCATGGAAGAGAGATAACTCCCCTGTTCTAAGTTCACACAAATAACACCTTTTTTTTAAAAAAATGGATAATCGACCACACAACTTGACTCTTGTCAAAGGTCTCATTTTTTAAAAAAAACACGGAGAAACATTCAGGCAACATTATCTCAAAATAACAAAGCTTGTGAAGATAGCTTCAAATATTTAAAATTCAAATTTTAAATTCAAACATTTAAAACTCGCTGGATTTGGCATTGTGATTTATTTATTTATTAATCCAAAACATGAAGAAATCTCATATTAAATACTTTAAAAATCTCAACAAAGTAAGTTAAATAAGGTTCAGGAGGGAAGTGTTTTTAATAGGAAAGTGAACACAAGAACAAGGGGGCACCATCTGAGGTTAGTTGGGGGAAAGATCAGAAGCCACGTGAGAAAATATTATTTGACTGAAAGAGGAGTAGATGCTTGGAACAAACTTCCAGCAAACGTGGTTGGTAAATATACAGTAACTGAATTTAAACATGCCTGGGATAAACATAGATCCATCCTAAGATAAAATACAGGAAATAGTATAAGGGCAGACTAGATGGATCATGAGGTCTTTTTCTACCTTCAATCTTCTATGTTTCTGTGTTTCAATACTATTGTGTTCTAAACCCCATATATATTAAATAAACCAATCACCTACATTCATATCATACTTCACTTGTAGGCCGGGGTAGATGTTAAAATTTCAGTGGCCCCAAGCCTGTTGGCAGAAATGTGTTTTTTCAGGGCCTTACAGAAGACTGGGAGGGTGGAGGCAGTACAAATCTCTGGGGGGAGCTGATTCCAGAGGGCCGGGGCCACCACAGAGAAGGACATGGAGAAGGGCAACTGTGGGACCTGACCAGCCGCTGGGATACATCCTTTCCGTTTCCGTTTCTGTTTCTGTTTCCCTATCCTATCCCATCCCATCCCATCCTATCCTGATATAATAATTATGTTAAAAATCCTTACTGCCACCTTCTACCAGAGAAGGAAGACAATGTCGTCTGGCGGGACCTATGGGAAGAGCCTTCTCTGTAGCAGCCCCGGCCCTCTGGAATCAACTCCCTCCAAAGATTTGCATTGCCCCACCCTTCCCACCTTCCGCAAGAATTTAAAGATCTATCTCTTCCGGCAGGCTTAGGGAAATTAAGTCCATCACCTTGCCCCAGCTGCTAAATGAATGCATAGGTTGATTGATTGAATGAATGTGAGTGATTGTTTTTAAAGAAATGGGTTTTTTAGTATGTTTTAATTTTAGATTTGTATGTGAGATGTATTCACTTTTGTTGTGAGCCACCTTGAGTCTGACAAATAGGGCAGCACAGAAATCAATCAATCAATCAATCAATCAATCATTCATTCATTCATTCTTTCATTCTTTCATTCTTTCATTCTTTCATTCTTTCATTCATTCATTCATTCATTCAATCAATCAATCAATCAAACAAACAAACAAACAAACAAACAAACAAACAAACAAACAAACAATACATTTTTGTAAGATCCTAGGCTGAATGTGGCTGGTTTGAGGCTGAGCATAATATGGGAACCCAACTAAAGTGGTCAGACAAAATTATATATTTTTTAAAATAAAAAACAACCCCACACCAAAGGTTTCTTTTTTCCCCACCACTTTTCATCCTCATTTCTGTAGCCTCAGCTTTCTCTTCTAATTAGTTGTAATGAACATTATATAGTCATGAGCACTGATATTAAAACTCAATCCCCAAGCTTGCCAACAGCTGTTTTAAATTTGTATACATTTAAATAAATTAAACTTCCGTTAAATAATTTACTTTTACAAGGCAGGCCCATCACCATGGTGTTTTAGTAGAAAAAGAAAGCTGGAGTCTCTTAGTAGGAAATATCAAGAATTGCCATTTGGATTCTATTCCTCGACAATTTTTTCCCCCTAAGAGATAAGCTCACAAAGAACCCCTCCCCCCCGTCCAAAATCTCTTCATGCATCGAGATAACGTTTGATTGGTTTCCTTTTATGCAGAAGAACAGATAAGCATATACTTACAGTACATTGCAAATGTATGCGGGTGTTAGAATAATGAATTCCTACCCTGGGCCCTACATCTATGTTTTTCAAACTTAGCAACTTTTAAGACATATGCAGTTCAATTCCCAAAATTCCCCAGCTATCATACTGACAAGGGAATTCCGGAAATTGACGTTTACATGTTTAAAGTTACTAAGTTTGGGAAAAACATTGCATTAGATGATGCTTTAGGTATCTTCCGAACCTCACATTTGATGACATGACCTTCGGAGAGGGGTGGCATACAAATCTAATAAATTATTATTATTATTATTATTATTATTATTATTATTATTATTATTACTACTGCTACTATTATTATCATCATCATCATCATCATCATCATCATCATCATCATCATCATTACAGACTTCTGCCTGGTAACTAATTTTAAGGCCAGAGGACTAAGCATTGGAGAGCTTGCTGTAGACTGTTCTCTTGAAAACAGCTTACCTCCATCTTAATTCTTAATTAATTCTTAATTTATTTGTCAGCAAATGCAAGGAAACAGGACACATGGTATGCCCATATTTCATCATCACTCCGCAGTCTGCATTGGTTGCCGATCAGTTTCCGGTCACAATTCAAAGTGTTGGTCATGACCTTTAAAGCCCTTCATGGCATTGGACCAGAATATCTCTGAGACCGCCTCCTGCCGCACGAATCCCAGCGACCGATTAGGTCCCACA
Organism: Erythrolamprus reginae; assembly: GCF_031021105.1. Classification (NCBI taxonomy): domain Eukaryota; kingdom Metazoa; phylum Chordata; class Lepidosauria; order Squamata; family Dipsadidae; genus Erythrolamprus; species Erythrolamprus reginae. Next base: position 8,256,024 of record NC_091960.1, read on the forward strand.
GAGTGGGCCTTCTCCGGGTCCCGTCAACTAAACAATGTCGGTTGGCGGGCCCCAGGGGAAGAGCCTTCTCTGTGGCGGCACCGGCCCTCTGGAACCAACTCCCCCCGGAGATTAGGACTGCCCCTACTCTTCCTGCCTTCCGTAAACTCCTTAAAACCCACCTTTGCCATCAGGCATGGGGGAACTGAAACATCTCCCCCTGGGCATGTTTAATTTATGCATGGTATGTCTGTGTGTGTGTCTGTTAGCATATGGGGCTTTTTTAAATATTTAAATATTTTTTAAATTGTCTGTTTACTTATGATTTGTTTTTACATGTTGTGAGCCGCCCCGAGTCTTCGGAGAGGGGCGGCATACAAATCTAAGTAATAAATAAATAAATAAATGAAAAAATGACAGAAATAGCCATGAACACATAGATTAGAGTGAATTACATTTAGTTTGTATCTATTGATAGCCCTAGTGTTATTGCAGTTGAAATTACAAGTACAGTGATACCTTGTCTTACAAACGCCTCGTCATACAAACTTTTTGAGATACAAACCCGGGGTTTAAGATTTTTTTGCCTCTTCTTGCAAACTATTTTCATCTTACAAACCCACCGCCGCCACTGGGATGCCCCGCTTCTGGACTTACGTTGCCAGCAAAGCGCCCATTTTTGCACTGCTGAGATTTCCCTGAGGCTCCCCTCCATGGGAAACCCCACCTCCGGACTTCCGTGTTTTTGTGATGCTGCAGGGGAATCCCAGCAGAGGAATCCCAGTAGTGCAAAAAACGGGTGCTTCGCTGGCAATGGAAGTCCAGAGGTAGGGTTTCCCAGCAAGGGGAGCCTCAGTGAAATCGCAGCATCGCAAAAACACAGAGGTCCGGAGGTGGGGTTTTGCGATGCTGCGATTTCACTGATGCTCCCTTCGCTGGGAAACCCCACCTTCGGACTTCCATTGCCAGCAAAGTGCTCATTTTTGCGATGCTGGGATTCCCCTGCTGGGATTCCCCTGCAGCATCCCCAAAACACAGAATTCCGGAGGTGGGGTTTCCCATGGAGGGGAGCCTCAGGGGAATCCCAGCAGCGCAAAAATGGGCGCTTCAGCTGGCAAAAGGGGTGAATTTTGGGCTTGCACGCATTAATCGCTTTTCCATTGATTCCTATGGGAAACATTGTTTCGTCTTACAAACTTTTCACCTTAAGAATCTTGTCCCGGAACCAATTAAGTTTGTAAGACAAGGTATCACTGTAGTTGTTAACACGTTGGATGTTAAGGTAGATGATCTTGTGCACTAAGCTTAGGTGGGAACGTAGATGGCATAGTACAAGGTTATCCAGGCCTAACATTTCAAGTCTAGTGGAATAAATAATTTTATTAGGAGCGGAGGAGTTGAGTACTGTTCTTGTAAAATACCTCTGGAGTCTGGACCCTCTCTAATGTATTAATGCTCAAAATACAGTGTGGGTTCCAGGCAAAAGAGCAGTATTCAATAATAGGTCTGGCCAAGGTTTTGTATGCCCTAGTTCAGGGGTAGGCAAAGTTGGTTCTTCTATGACTTGTGGACTTCAACGCCCAGAATTCCTGAGCCAATCATGCAAGCTCAGGAATTCTGGGAGTTGAAGTCCACATGTCATAGAAGAGCCAACTTTGCCTACCCCTGCCCTAGTTAGAGGTACAGTGATCCCTCGAGTATCGCGAGGGTTACGTTCCAAGACCCCTCGCGATACTCGATTTTTCGCAATATAGTGGTGCGGAAGTAAAAACACCATCTGCGCATGCGCGCCCTTTTTTCCATGGCCGCGCATGCGCAGATGGTGTTTTTACTTCCGCACCTGGGAAGACCCAGGGAAGGTTCCTTCCGCCGCCCAGCAGCTGATCTGCTCGGCAGCGCCGCAGCAGCGAAGAGCCGAAGATCGGGGTTTCCCCGCCGCCCACGCAAAGGGGAAACCCCGATCTTCGGCTCCTCGCTGCTGCCGCGCCCGCCGCTTGTCCGCCTGCCGCTTGTCCGCCGCCTGCCTGCCCGCCTGCCCGCCGCTTGTCCGCCCGCCGCTTGTCCACCGCTTGTCCGCCCGCCGCTTGTCCACCGCCTGCCTGCCCGCCTGCCCGCCGCTTGTCCGCCCGCCGCTTGTCCGCCGCCTGCCTGCCCGCCTGCCCGACGCTCAGTGCACAAGAGAGGGAAAGTGAGAAAAAGAGGGAGAGCAAGAGGGGGAGAGATAGAGAAAGAGAGAGAAGGAAAGAAAGAAAGAGATGAGAAAGGAAGGAAGAGAGAGAGAGAGGAAGAAAGAGAGAGAGAGAAGAGTGGAGTATTTTTTAATTAATATTTTCTGAAAAATCGCGATATAGCGTTTCGCGAAGATCGAGATCGCGAAACTCGAGGGATCACTGTATAATGTTACTAGAGAGAAATAAGGTTGAAAACATTTAATGCCTTTTTAGCAATGTTGTTACAGTGAGCTCTGGGGCTTAGATTTTTTCAAATGAGAACACCAGGGTCTTTCACGGAGTGTGGTTCATCTTTTAGACTGTTTCCATCTTGACCGAGAACATCTTACAGATCTGTAGCCCTTCATCTAGCACATCATCGCCATCACAGACCATCTTAAACGTGGAATAACAACTCTTGCTAAGCACAATCCCTTCATCTTGCAAACAGCCCAGAATGCAATTAAAAACCAGTGCTTAAACATGGGTTTTGTTAGGTCCAAAGGCCACATAAGAGCATGGCCCTCGCGTGAAAATTCTGGAGGGTCCAGAAGCCATGTGTGGGCAACACTCCATTCTCACACAATCTCTGCATCCTCTGAAAAAAAGTCACATGAGAATGCGACATGCTTTTGAGAAGAGTTGGTGTCAGGTGCTGGTGAACTTTGGTGTGTCACCCAAAATGTGATGGTGTGTCACCTTTGGCATGTGTGTCATAGGTTCACCATTACTGGGCTAGAAAGAACCTTATGTGAAGTTTATTTATTTATTTATTCAATTTTTTTTATGCCGCCTTTTTCCTTAGATTCAGGGCGGCTTACAACATGTTAGGGACTCACTGCTCACAGTCACTCATGCCCTCATCACCTCGAGGCTCGACTACTGTAACGCTCTCTACATGGGGCTACCTTTGAAAAGTGTTCGGAAACTTCAGATCGTGCAGAATGCAGCTGCGAAAGCAGTCATGGGCTTCCCTAGGTATGCCCATGTTACACCAACACTTCGCAGTCTGCATTGGTTGCCGATCAATTTCCGGTCACAATTCAAAGTGTTGGTTATGACCTTTAAAGCCCTTCATGGCATCGGACCAGAATATCTCCGAGACTGCCTCCTGCCGCACGAATCCCAGCGACCGATTAGGTCTCACAGAGTGGGCCTTCTCCGGGTCCCGTCAACTAAACAATGTCAGTTGGCGGGCCCCAGGGGAAGAGCCTTCTCTGTGGCGGCCCCGACTCTCTGGAACCAGCTCCCCCCAGAGATTAGAACTGCCCCTACCCTCCTTGCCTTTCGTAAACTCCTTAAAACCCACCTTTGTCGTCAGGCATGGGGGAACTGAAATATCTCCCCTGGGCCTATACAATTTATGTATGGTATACTTGTATGTATGTCTGCTTAATAATGGGGTTTTTTAAATATCTTAAATTGTAAATTATTAGATTTGTTATAAACTGTTTTTATTGTGTTGTGAGCCGTCCCGAGTCTACGGAGAGGGGCGGCATACAAATCTAATAAACATAAACATAAGCATGTTAGCAATAGCACTTTCTTTAAAAAGAGCCAGCTCTTGCCCCCACAATCTGGGTCCTCATTTTACCCACCTCGGAAGGAGGGAAGGCTGAGTCAACCTGGAGCCGGTGATGAGATTTGAACCGTTGACCTGCAGATCTAGCAGGCAGCTTTAACGGCCTGCAGTACTGCACTCTACCCACTGCGCCACCTCGGCTGAAGTTACATGGCAGGTGCAAAAGTAAAGCCATCCCATCCCATACCTAAGCGCAATGGCGCTTAGATTTATATACCGCTTTGTACTGCTGTATAATCCTCTGTAGATGGTTTACATAATCAACCTATTGCCCCAAATAACCTGGGTCCCTATTTTACCAACCTCGGAAAGATGGAAGGCTGAGTCAACCTTGAACCAGTCAGGATCGAACTCCTGGCAATGGGCAGAGTTCGCCTGCAATACTGCATTCTAACCATGGCGCCACCCCAGCTCTTTTATAGTTGATCATTTGTACTTTTTAGAGTCTTTTATTTTTATTGTCTGCATATTTTGTACTTTTAAAACTATTTTTAACTTTGTAAGTTGCCCAGAATTTGTTTGGGTGGCAAACAAATGTAATTAGTAATTAATTAAATAAACAAAAAATAACTAAACAAAGCTGTCTGCCAAATTAAGTCTCGAGGCAACAAGGTGGAGTGATGCAATTTACAGCTAGGAAGGACCACTTAGAATTAATGGATGGAACCATCTGGATCAAAGGATTGCCGGAAGGCACACCGGAGATCTTTTTACACACCTTGAAGGTGATTGACATACTCCCAAAGCAAACTTTTAGTTTCATTGTCCTAGTTCAATTATTCCCAAATCCTGTATTTTGCTGAAAACACTCCTTCCCAAGTTGGGAAACAGGAATGTTAAGAATGAAACAGGTTTGTTGGCCATTGTAGAATTGTTTTCAGTTTAAGATTGACATTTTGACCTTAAAAACCCCTTCCAAAATGATTTTCTAAAAACAAAATCTTCATTTTGAGCTCAAGTTACTAACCACGCTCAAGAGATCTTGAAATGTTTTGCACAATTCAAATGCTTGGTTTGGTTTTGACTTAATGCGCTGTGGGAACTCAACAAGTTTGTAGCCTATTCAACTAACCATGGCTTAGCGCAATGAGAATGCTAGGAAGACAAAGGATTAAAACTGACACCTGAAGTTGCCTCACAGTGAACTGAATCGCTTTATTTATTGAATGATTTCCCTGCTAAGCCTCTGTGCCAGGAATTCCTCCGCCAACAGGCAATTGAAATGGATCGTTCTATTATTGTGATAGCTATAACATTATAGATATTAGACTAGCTATGACATCTTGTCATTTCGATGCTCCAACCTTTGCATTAGTCTGGCCAAATTCACACCTGTTCTATTAAAACATAACCCATGAAATCAAATCCCTTTAATCTTTTGCCCCAGCATCTCATCTACCTCACTATAATCTGGTGGTTTTAGTAGTCTCGATCTGTTTCCACCTTCTGTGTAACTCCTGTCTGAACTTCTATCTATCTATCTATCTATCTATCTATCTATCTATCTATCTATCTATCTATCTATCTATCTATCCATTATCATCTATCTATCTATCTATCTATCTATCTATCTATCTATCTATCTATCTATCTATCTATCATCTATCTACAGTATCTACCTACCTACCTACTTGTTTGTCTGTCTGTCTGTCTATCTGTCTGTCTGTCTGTCTATCTATCTATCTATCTATCTATCTATCTATCTATCTATCTATCTATCTATCTATCTATCTCATCTATCTATCTCATCTATCTATCTATCTATCTATCTATCTATCTATCTATCTATCTATCTATCTATCTATCTACCTACCTACCTACCTACCTACCTACCTACCTACCTACCTACCTACCTACCTACCTACCTACCTACCTTCCTATCTCATCTATCTATCTATCTATCTATCTATCTATCTATCTATCTATCTATCTATCTATCTATCTATCATCATCTATGTACAGTATCTACCTGTCTGTCTGTCTATCTATCTATCTATCTATCTATCTATCTATCTATCTATCTATCTATCTATCTATCTATCTATCTATCTATCTTTCTATCTATCTATCTATCTATCTATCTATCTATCTATCTATCTATCTACCTACCTACCTACCTACCTACCTACCTACCTACCTATCCTTTTATGCTGCCCGATCGCGAAGGACTCAGGGTAGCTTACAGTGACATAAAAATATAAATACAATATAATAAAAGAAGTAAAAAACTACAACTATAAAACTATAAAACCTCAATTAAAACCCACGGTTTAACAATCCAATCAACATACACACATACCATTCACACAATTTGGCCATGGTAGATGTCAATTCATACAAAGGATATAGGCTGGCTCCATCCGCAGTCTACGGAGAGGGGCGGCATACAAGGCTAATAAATAAATATATGGGTCAGAAGGCCTGCTTGTTTTGAGTCAAGTGTACCAGTGCTTATTGAAACGGATGTCCAAGTGTTGCCTCTATATTGGTTGAGGCAGGCAGGATTCCCTTGGGTACCACTTGTTGGGGGTCAAGGCAAAGGGAGGGTCTTGCCTTCTCTTTCTGCTCAAGATCCCCATGGACAATTGGTGGGCCACTGTGTGACACAGAATGCTGGACTCGGTGGGCTTTGGCCTGATTCAGCATGGCTCTTCTTATGCTCTTATGAGTCCATTGATATGGGTATTGTTTTGAGATTCTTGGAAAATCCTTGGTCAAGTCACATGATTGTCAAGCCACTCCCACCTGGTCACATGGCTGGCAAGCCACTCCCACCTGGTCACATGGCCATCTAGCCACACCCACAAAATAAGCCACAGCCACAGTGTGGTAGTAAAAATTTGGGTAGCCCTTCACTGCCACAGCCCAAGATCTACCTCGAACACGATTATTTATTAGATTTTTATTATTTATTAGATTTGTATGCCGCCCCTCTCCGTAGACTCAAGGCAGCTCACAACAGTGATAAAAACAATACATGGTAACAAATCTAATAATTAAAATCTAAAATAACAGTTTTACATTACAAAAAAAACCCCAATAGATAAAATACATACACACAGTCATATCATGCACAAAGTTACATAGGCAAGGGGGGATGTCTCAGTTCCCCCAAGCCTGACAACAGAGGTGGGTTTTAAGGAGTTTAAGAAAGACAAGGAGGGTGGGGGCAATCCTAATCTCTGGGGGGAGTTGATTCCAGAGGGTCGGAGCCGCCACAGAGAAGGCTCTTCCCCTGGGTCCCGCCAGATGACATTGTTTAGTCGACGGGACCCGGAGAAGACCAACTCTGTGGGACCTAACCGGTCGCTGGGATTCGTGCGGCAGAAGGCGGTCTCGCAGATATCCTGGTCCGGTGCCATGAAGGGCTTTATAGGTGATGACCAACACTTTGAATTGTGACCGGAAATTGATCGGCAACCAATGCAGACTGCGGAGTGTTGGTGTCACATGGGCATATTTAGGAAAGCCCATGATTGCTCTCGCAGCCTCATTCTGCACGATCTGAAGTTTCCGAAAACTTTTCAAAGGTAGTCCCATGTAGAGAGCGTTACAGAAGGCACATGATTGTCAAGCCACTCCCACCTGGTCACATGGCCGGCAAGCCACTCCTACCTGGTCACATGACCATCCAAGCCACACCCGCAAAATAAGCCCAGTAGCTATCAAGATCTTCCTCGAACACGAAGGATGAACATCACGAAGATACTCAACAGGCCTAACATTATTATTTATTTTATTATTTATTCTTTGTCCAATATACAATACATATGGAAGAGAATAGACATTAAGTAATATATATGAAGATAGAAAGTAAAAAAGAAGAGAAGTGGATGGGAGGGAGAGGATATATATGATATAAGAGATAAGGAGAGAATATATATTATATAGATAGATAGATAGATAGATAGATGATAGATAGATAGATAGATAGATAGATAGATAGATAGATAGATAGATAGATAAGGAGAGAATATGCATGATATTTAAGATAAGGGAAGACAATTGGACAGGGGATGATAGGCACATCAGTGCACTTATATACGCCCCTTACTGGCCTCTTAGGAACCTGGAGAGGTCAATGCAGGTTCATAGGGTGGCTTGGTCTTTTTTTCCCTCTTTTCCTGGCGTTTAGCCTACTGAGAATTCAAAACAGCAATCAAACGTAGCAGCAACCTTTTATGCTTCTATCCACATCCGCGTGATGCCATTGTTCCAAGCTTCTTTTTTTTATGGCTTCCTTAACTTAGGGAGCCATAAAGTGAGAAAATTGACACTCTCCCTCCTCCCCGTTTGGCTGAAATTGTGGCCTGCTATGCCACGGAGCCCATCTCCAAAGCGTCCTTCCTCCATCCTCCTCCTGTTTTCTCCTGCAAGTCCATTTATTGCCTGCCTTGCACCGCCAAGGAGAAGCAATGTCTTCCGATTGATTGGCCCACCAGCCTAATCCTGACCCTTCCTCCTTTTTCCATCTCCAGCCTCCTTCGAGCCGCCCGTATAACAAACCCCCGAAGCCAGCAGGGCTTCCAAGCCTGAGCCCCTGTAAATTAAAAGCTGCACAACAGCCTCGGCCCCACGCCAGGGGCTGCATTAGCAGGAGCTGAGTGAGAAAAGCTCGGAGCCAGCAGGGGTGGGAGGGTGGGGTGGAGGGGAGAGACGACAGGAGAAGATGGATGAAAATTGGCTCAGTGGGAGCCCAGCAGCCACCACATGCTGTAATGGATGGGCTGGACCCCTAAGGGGAAAGAGAGAGAGGTAGGGGTGGGAGAAGGCCATAAATCTACCAGGAAAGGGTCGGTGGGGGTCGCGGAGATCCAGGTTCCTCTGTGCTGGGCTCCGGTTGAAGAAGGCATTGATCGAAAGGTGGCTATCTTTTAATTGCAAAGGTTTCTCCCTCCACTCCTTCGTTTCGGGTGACCCAGGGAGAAATCAGCATGGGAACACTTTGGCTAGGATGAAGGAATGGAAGAAGGGGTTTTTTTCTTTTTTTTGGTCCGTCCTGCTGCTGTTAAGCAGCCACCAATTCACTTCTATCCATCATAGAACTCACTTCTATCTACAAGGTGACAGCTGAAGATGGAGACGTTGTGATAAGATTCAGGAGGGAATTGTGTTTTTAATAGGAAAGTGAACCCAAGAACAAGGGGGCACAATCTGAGGTTAGTTGAGGGAAAGATAATAATAATAATAATAATAATAATAATAATAATAATAATAATAATAATAATAATAATAGTAATAATAATAATAATAATAATTATTATTATTATTATTAATTAGATTTGTATGCCGCCCCTTTCCGAAGACTCGGGGCGGCTCACAACAACGATAAAAACAATATTATACTGGCACAAATCTAATATTTAAAAAAAAAACCCTAAAAACCTAAGATCAGAAGCAACGTAAGAAAAAAACCTAAAAACCTAAAAACTTAAGATCAGAAGCAACGTAAGAAAATATTATTTTACTGAAAGAGTCGTAGATGCTTGGAACAAACTTCCAGCAGACGTGCTTGGTAAATCCACCGTCACTGAATTTAAACATGCCTGGGATAAACATAGATCCATCCTAAGCTAAAATACTTAAATAGTATAAGGGCAGACTAGATTATTATTATTTATTATTATTTATTGGATTTGTATGCTGCCCCTCTCCGTAGACTCGGGGCGGCTAACAACAGTAGTACAAAACAGCATGTAAATCCAGCATGTAAATTTGTATGCCGCCCCGAGTCTTCGGAGAGGGGCGGCATACAAATCTAATAAATTATTATTATTATTATTAAATCCAATACTAAAACAGTTAAAAAACCCTTATTTGTAAAACCAAACATACATACAAACAAACATACCATGCATAAATTGTAAAGGCCTAGGGGGAAAGAATATCTCAGTTCCCCCATAGATGGACCATGAGGCCTTTTTCTGGAAAATGGGGGAGTGGGGAGGATCTTATATGCATGCACAGGGGGTGGGGCAGCATGGGGAATCATACACATATGCGCAGGGGGAAGGTGGGCATTGAATTAGGGGTGTGGACACTCGCACGCATGCAAAAACCTGTGCACACAATAACATGTTTTTGGCACCCAAGGAAAATAAAAGGTTTGCCATCACTGATATATAAGTTGACAGCAGCAAGACTATTGTGTATGCAAAAACTGGAAGGATACTTTGATACCTACCGTTGAAAAATGGTGGCAGAAGTTGAGGAAGTTGGCTGAAACTGACTGCATTGTTTAAAGCAGTGTTTCCCAACCTTGACAAGTTGAAGATATTTGGACTTCAACTCCCAGAATTCCCCAACCAGCGAATGCTGGCTGGGGAATTCTGGGAGTTGAAGTCCAGATATCTTCAAGTTGCCAAGGTTTGGGAAACACTGGTTTAAAGAAAAGGACACAATCACTTTTGTTTCCCTGTGGAACCCACTTCTGAACTTCGTGCTTGATGTGGCAAAGAATGAAACTCTGACTTTGGGTCTTACAGATTAGGATCTTTATTGAAATGACTCATTCATACTATTACGGAAAAGCAAAAAGTTGTGATTTCATGCTAATGTCTTATTCTACTGCAACAGATGGAGTTGGAAGTCAATGCTTCTTTTTCTTTTATTTTCCCTACCTTTCCTCACTTTTCTTTCCCCCTTTCCCTCCCTCTCACTGCTCTTCTATATACTTTTGTATTTTATAATATTTTATAACTTTATAAAAATTAAGTTAAATATGGAGCAGGTCATATTCTAAGCTTTGTTAGTGTTAACTTTGGTCAATTCATTTTGTGGATTTCACTCGTTGGATGAGTCAATCTCAAGCTTGCATTTAGCTTAATTCAGTGACCAAGTTAAGGAAGTTGGGTGAAAATAATAATAATAATAATAATAATAATAATAATAATAATAATAATGTCAATACAACACAGCAAATGAGATCACTATACAGCATAGTGATCTCGCTTGCTGTGTTGTATTGACATAATAATAATAATAATAATAATAATAATAATAATGATGATGATGATGATAATAATAATAATAATAATAATAATAATAATAATAATAATAATAATAATAATAATAATAATACTGTGGGACTTCCAACTTCAGACTGACCAAATTCTGAAGCATAACACACCAGACATTGTGATTGTGGAGAAAAAGAAAGTATGGATCATCGACATCGCAATCCCAGGAGACAGCAGAATTGAGGAGAAGCAGCTAGAGAAATTAGTGAAATACGAAGATCTAAAAATCGAGCTGCAACGACTCTGGCATAAGCCAGTGAAAGTGGTCCCAGTGGTACTTGGCACGCTGGGCGCAGTGCCAAAGGATCTCAGCGGACATTTGAAAACCATCGGAATTGAGAAAATCTCCATCTGCCAATTGCAAAAGGCCGCTTTACTGGGATCGGCAAACATAATTCGCCGCTACACCACGCAGTCCTAGGTACTTGGGAAGCGCCCGACTGGTGATGAAATACGAAATCCAGCATAGTGATCTCGTTTGCTGTGTTGTATTGACATAATAATAATAATAATAATAATAATAATAATAATAATAATAATAATAATAATAATAATAATACATGTGATATTGTGATACGAAATCCAACATATAAATCTCATTTGCTGTGTAATGCTGTTTCTCTTTACTTTAGTCAAAATAATAATAATAATAATAATAATAATAATAATAATAATGCCACTGGAGTTTATGAAAAAACTATAATATCCATACTGCTACAAATTGGTGGGACCACAAGCCTGAAAAAGTCACTGAAAATCAGTTGGTCAAGATCTTGTGGGATTATTGCATACCAATGGATAAGGTACCAGTGCATAATACACCAGACGTTATGGTGGTGGAGATAAACAAAGTGACTATCATAGACATCACTATACCAGGGAGTATCAAGGTCGATGAAAAGGAACATGAAAAAATTGCAAAATACCAGGATTTAACAAATGAAATTCAACTATTATGGCACAGACCAGCAGTGGTAGTTCCAATGGTGACTGGAACACTAGGTACTGTCCCAAAAGCACTGGAATTACATTTAAAACAGCTCAAAATCGACGAATTCACCGCCAATCAAATGCAGAAAGCCACACATATACTTTGAAAATATATTATAGAAACATAGAAACATAGAAGTCTGACGGCAGAAAAAGACCTCATGGTCCATCTAGTCTGCCCTTATACTATTTTCTGTGTTTTATCTTAGGATGGATCTATGTTTATCCCAGGCATGTTTAAATTCAGTTACTGTGGATTTATCTACCACGTCTGCTGGAAGTTTGTTCCAAGGATCTACTACTCTTTCAGTAAAATAATATTTTCTCACGTTGCTTTTGATCTTTCCCCCAACTAACCTCAGATTGGGCCTCCTTGTTCTTGTGTTCACTTTCCTATTAAAAACACTTCCCTCCTGGACCTTATTTAACCCTTTAACATATTTAAATGTTTCGATCATGTCCCCCTTTTTCCTTATGACATCCATATATATATACACTGCTCAAAAAAATAAAAAACCCAGAATATAACTTCAAGTAAATCAAACCTCTGTGAAATCCAACTCTCCACTTAGGAAACAACACTGATTGATAATCAATTTCACCTGCTGTTGTGCAAATGGAGTAGTTTTGCAAATGAAATATTCAAGGAGAATATTACATTCATTCAGATCTAGGATGTGTTCTTTGAGTGTTCCCTTTATTTTTCTGAGCAGTATGTGCATATGTATATATGTATACACACACACACACACAAACTATATAATTGTTGGCCTTCTCTGGGTCCCGTCAACTAAACAATATCGTTTGGCGGGACCCAGGGGAAGAGCCTTCTCTGTGGCGGCCCCGACCCTTTGGAACCAACTCCCCCCAGATATCAGAGTTGCCCCCACCCTCCTTGCCTTTCGTAAGCTCCTTAAAACCCACCTCTGTCGTCAGGCATGGGGGAATTGAGACTTTCTTTCCCCCTAGGCTTATAAAATTTATGCATGATATGTCAGTATGGATGATTGGTTTCTAAATTGGGGTTTTAAATTAACTTAAATATTAGATTTGTTTACATTGTGCTATTATTGCTGTGAGCCGCCCCTAGTCTGCGGAGAGTGGCGGCATAGAAATCTGATAGATAGATAGATAGAAAGATAGATAGATAGATAGATAGATAGATAGATAGATAGATAGATAGATAGATAGATAAATAAATAAATAATCACCATGTACAAATAGGTGGCAATATAAATTCCCAAATAAATAAATAAATAAATATGGAGCATGTGAGACTGCACATTCTAAGCTTTGTTGGTGTTAATTTTGGCCAATTCACTTTGTGGCTTTCACTCGTTGGATGAGTCAATCTCAAGCTTGCATTTAGCTTAATCCAGTGACCAAGTTAAGGAAGTTGGGTGAAACTTTGCTCTTCCACACTGACCGCCTGAACAGAGAAAGGCAGAATGCCAGCAACCTCTGGCCAACGCCCAGCAGAGCTCAGAACAGCCCACAGAAACCCAGAGGGCTTATTCCCTAAAATTGTACACTTACAGAGATACACAACACTTATTGACTCAGTTCAAATAATAACAATAATAATGGATCAAAGAGGACAGAGTTAAAACACAGCATTTCAGGCAGCAGCTAAAACCTTTCAAAGCACCACTTTAAACAAGAAGCATTCGGGTCTTTTTCGGAGACAGAACGTCCTAATTTAAAGGGGAAAATAGCAGAACAGTTCATATGTTCTCACTGTTAATATGTTAATGTTAATATGTTAATATGTTCACGACAGTTCATATTCTCACTGTTAACCCACATTCTGTAAAAGACCTTGGAATACTAATATCGAATGACCTAAGTGCTAAAGCCCACTGCAACAATATCGGCAAAAAAGCTTCAAGAGTTGTTAACCTGATCCTACGCAGCTTCTGCTCAGGCAATCTCACTCTACTCACAAGAGCCTACAAAACCTTTGCCAGACCCATCCTAGACTACTGCTCATCTGTCTGGAACCCATGCCACATCTCAGACATCAACACCCTTGAAAATGTCCAAAGATATTTCACCGGAAGAGCCCTTCACCCCTCCACTCAAAACAGAATATCCTACGAAAATAGACTAACAATCCTGGGCCTTGAAAGCCTAGAACTACGGCGCCTAAAACACGATTTGAGTATTGCCCACAAGATCATATGCTGCAAAGTCCTACCGATCAATGACTACTTCAGCTTCAACCGAAACAACACAAGAGCATGCAACAGATTCAAACTTAATACGAACTGCTCCAAACTTGACTGTAAAAAATATGATTTCAACAATGGAGTTATCGAAGCGTGGAACTCATTACCGGACTCAATTGTGTCAACCCCTAACCCCCAACACTTCTCCCTTAGACTCTCCACGATTGACCTCTCCAGGTTCCTAAGAGGCCAGTAAGGGGCGTACATAAGTGCACTGGTGTGCCTTTCGTCCCCTGTCCAATTGTCTTTCCTTTCTTTCTCCTATCTTATATATTCTCTTCCTTTCATATATCCTCTCCTCTAAGTTCACTTTCACTCTCATTTATATTATCGCATGTCTATTTTTCTTCCTATGCATTTGTGCATTGGACAAATGAATAAATAAAATAAAATAAATAAAATATGGGTGAAGCTGAAAAGTCAACAAAAAGTATTTGTTTCCTTCCCCCTCTCCTCCTCCTCCTGTCAAGTTGGACCATTTTTAGATGGGGTGGCTTCCGCAGCAGAGTTCTGATTGCAAAAGCCCACTCTGCTACACAAATACCCCTTATAAGAACAATATTGCAACCTGGATGGTCTTGTGTTGCTGGAGGGGCGTCACATGCCAACTTCTGTTTTTCCAGGCAGGGGTGCGGCAAATCAAAAGGATTTGGTGGTTCCCAACAACCCCATCTTTCTTGGGGCTCTTTGAAATGGGAGGGGTAGGTGTGTGTGTGTGTGTGATGCTTTGCACAGGTGAGTCTTAACCGCAGAAACATAGAAGACTGACGGCAGAAAAAGACCTCATGGTCCATCTAGTCTGCCTTTATACTATTTCCTGTATTTTATCTTACGATGGATCTATGTTTATCCCAGGCATGTTTAAATTCAGTTACTGTGGATTTACCAACCACGTCTGCTGGAAGTTTATTCCAAGCATCTACTACTGTTTCAGTAAAATAATATTTGCAGTAAAAAACAATTGCTTCCAACCTGCCTTCTATTGAGGATCTGTATACTGCATGAGTCAAAAAGAGGGCTGCGAAAATATTTGCTGACCCCTCACATTATTATTATTATTATTATTATTATTATTATTATTATTATTATTATTATTATTATTATTTATTAGACTCCGTAGACTTGGGGCGGCTCACAGCAATGATAAAAACAATATGCAATGACAAATCTAATAGTTAGAATCGAAAATAACAATAATACATTTTAAAAAGTCTAAAAAACAAGGAAACCCAATATATAAAAAAACATACATACAGTCATATTATACACAAAAACCCCTACATAGGCAGGGGGAGATGTTTCAATTCCCCCACGTTTGACGACAGAGGTGGATTTTAAGGAGTTTACGAAAGGCAAGGAGGGTGGGGGCAGTTCTAATCTCTGGAGGGAGCTGACTCCAGAGGGTCGGAGCCGCCACAGAGAAGGCTCTTCCTCTGGGTCCCGCCAAACGACATTGTTTAGTTGACGAGACCCGGAGGAGGTCAACTCTGTGGGACCTAACTGGTCGCTGGGATTCGTGCGGCAGAAGGCGGTCTCGGAGATAACCTGGCCCGGTGCCATGAAGGGCTTTATAGGTGATGATCAATAAATCCTGGACATAAACTGTTTCAACTCCTACCCTCTAAACGTCGCTACAGAGCACTGCACACCAAGACAACTAGACACAAGGACAGTTTTCCCCCCGAATGCCATCACTCTACTAAACAAATAATTCCCTCAACACTGTCAAACTTTTTACTAAATCTGCACTTCTATTTCTACTAGTTCTTTCTCATCCTCCCTATCACCCTTTTCCTCCCACTTAGGACTGTATGACTGTCACTTGTTGCCTGTATCCTAAGATTTTTATTAATATTGATTGTTTCTTCATTGCTTATTTGACCCCTATGACAATCATCAAGTGTTGTACCACATGACAAATCTATATTTTCTTTTATGTACACTGAGAGCCTATGCACCAAAGACAAATTCCTCGTGTGTCCAATCACACTTGGTCATTAAAGAATTCTATTCTATTCCAATAGAAACATAGAAGACTGGCGGCAGAAAAAGACCTCATGATCCATCTAGTCTGCCCTTATACTATTTTCTGTATTTTATCTTAGGATGGATATATGTTTATCCCAGGCATGTTTAAATTCAGTTACTGTGGATTTACCAACCACGTCTGCTGGAAGTTTGTTCCAAGCATCTACTACTCTTTCAGTAAAATAATATTTTCTCACGTTGCTTTTGATCTTTCCCCCAACTAACTTCAGATTGTGTCCCCTTGTTCTTGTGTTCACTTTCCTATTAAAAACACTTCCCTCCTGGACCTTATTTAATCCTTTAACATATTTAAATGTTTTGATCATGTCCCCCCTTTCCCTTCTGTCCTCCAGACTATACATAATGAGTTCATGAAGTCTTTCCTGATACGTTTTATGCTTAAGACCTTCCACCGTTTTTGTAGCCTGTCTTTGGACCCGTTCAATTTTGTCAATATCTTTTTGTAGGTGAGGTCTCCAGAACTGAACACAGTACAGTATTCCAAATGTGGTCTCACCAGCACTCTATATAGCCCCCTTAGGAATTTGACAAGCTCTTCGCTTCTTTCTCAAACGCGGCTCAAGAGTCTGGCAGAAGCCAGCAGGATCACACCAGCTGGTGGAGGAGGTAGGGTAGAGAAGAGAAAAAGAAACCCAGGATCCCCGTTTCCTAAAACTCACCCAGCAGAGAAAGCAGACAGATGGTCAAGCTGGAAGAGAAACGGACGCCCCGATGCCAGCAAGCCATGCCAGCTTGGCTCAAAGGTGTGTGCTTAAGGGGAGGAGGTCGAGGCACGGAAGGGCTCGCAAACCTGAGTGCCAAGGGAAAGGCAGGGCCTCTGTTGGAGATGCCGGAAGGCAGGTGTATATGTGTGTGCGGGGGTGTGTGTCACCCAGGTAGCGGAAGGAAGGAAGGGAGAAAGAGCAACAGCGAACCAAAGGCCCGGGAGGAGATCTAATCCTCCCCTTGGGGCAACTGGCCAGCGGGATAAAAGCAGTTCAGCTATTCAAGTTATGCACCCAGCCAAACCTGTTGAAAAGTCACAACAAGGGCAGGGGAGGTGCCCGTTCAAATGTCAAAAGACGAAGAGGTCTTTAGGAAGATCATGGAATGTGCAGAATTAGATATGATGACGAGACGGTTAAATAACCAAACTGAAACAGAATTTTACAAAACTTGGGAGAAAGTTTACAATTGGTGGAACGTTAAAAAGGATTTTTAAAGAGATTAAAACAAAGTATTAAATAGTTAAATTCACTAGGTTGAATATATTAGTGTTCCCTCGATTTTCGCGGGGGATGCGTTCCGAGACCGCCCGCGAAAGTCGAATTTCCGCGAAGTAGAGATGCGGAAATAAATACACTATTTTTGGCTATGAACAGTGTCACAAGCCTTCCCTTAACACTTTAAACCCCTAAATTACAATTTCCCATTCCCTTAGCAACCATTCAGATTATTACTCACCATGTTTATTTATTAAAGTTTATTAAAAAAAAATATTTATTGAAGGCGGAGGAAAATTTGGCGATGACATATGACGTCATCGGTCAAGCAGTAGTTGTATTAGGGTGGAAAGATAGCAATAAATGGACAATCCAGAATTGGTACTGGTACATGGTGGACCACATTCATTTGGAAATGATGGAAATAAGATTAAATAACTTTGATGAAAATAAATTGGAGAAGCTGATGGCACGATGGAATAAGGTGAAAAATTATAACTTAAGTAGAATTTATGACGACAATGTGAAAAATAAATTCCAATCACTTTTTGTATGTAAAGAAATGTAAACCGGAGCTAAGGAAGAAATTGAAACTTATTGTAAATAATATAACCCCCTAAATGGTGGTGGGGTTTTATTGGTGATGGGCACGTTTTCTTTTATGTATTTTTTGTTTGTTGTTAATTTAGTAAATAAACCAATACAATTTTTTTAAAAAAAGACATATGACGTTATCGGGCAGGAAAAACCGTGGTATGGAGGGAAAACCGCAAAGTATTTTTAAATTAATATTTATGAAAACCCATGGTATAGACGTTTCGCGAAGTTCGAACCCGCGAAAATCGAGGGAACACTGTATATAGTAATATTCTATAGATAAGTTGACTTTTATGATTTTATTAATTTTAATTACAATTATATGATTGTTAAAGTATTTATAAGTTAGGATTTAAATGTTTACTATTATATTTGTGTTATTATTGATTAGATAGAGATATTTCATCAATAAGCTGACCTTTCTGTATTGATCTAAACTGGAATTAGTTTTTTTTTCTCTGTATTAAGATTTCTATACATAGTGGAGCAATTGTAGCTCCTTTACGTGTTAAATGTTGTATGTCTTGTCTTGTCCATTTTAAAAAATCTATTTAAAATATTTAAAAAAACAAAAGTCAGCTGTGGAGCAGTCAATTATTTTTGCAAGCCAAGGGAGGGGAAAGTTTGTTAAGTACATATTGGTGGTTGTACAAAGCTATAACAATGTTTATATACATGATACTAGTAAAAGAGAAACATTAGGGCAGGGGACGGTAGGCGCACTTATGCACGCCCCTTATTGACCGCTTAGGAATCGGGAGAGGTCAACAGTGGAGAATCTAAGGCAGTGTTTCCCAACCTTGGCCACTTAAAGATACAGTATTTGGCATTCGCTGGCTGGGGAATTCTGGGAGTTGAAGTCCAGATATCTTCAAGTGGCCAAGGTTGGGAAACACTGATCTAAGGCAGTTTTTTTCAATTATTTCCTGTTGCACTCCCTCCCCCCCAGGAAGAAGTAAACTTTTTGCATGCTCCTAACTCTCCATCTGGACAACTGTTTGCAAAATTCAGCACATTTTAGCTGAAAGCTCAGTTTATCAGCATGATTGGGGTGCCATCAATGAAGGGCTACCCAAAATTTTACTACCACACTGTGGGCATGGCTTATATAGGACGCCATTCCTTTTTTTTCAACATCTTTCAGTGCAAATTGGGTGCTCTGGGGTGAAGCTCCATTTTTGCTACCCCACTGCGTCCCCACCCCCTATCCGGGCAGCAGCCCACCCCTGGGTGCAATGTGTTTAAGTGACACCTTAATTGGCTTCATGCTGTCCACTGCCAACATTTTTAGACATAGTCAACATACCGGTCTTTCCTAGTCTCCCACCGTAGTCATAGTGAAGCCAAGCGCCAAATATGCTTCATCGTATTTCCTCATCTTAGCTTTTGGGAGACTTACGCTTGTCTCATTATCTCTGTCTCTCTCCTCCTTTCTTTTCATCCCTCTTAAATATTTTTCCACGGTGTCTTTTAAGGGTTTGTTATCTGCACTTCATATCTCTTGCTCTGTCCTGTGTGATATTGTTTGGTGCAAAAAAACCCTACTCCCTGTGGCAAAAAAAAGAATGTCCCCCAGGGTAATGTGCCCCCTCTGGCATTGCTCCACACCTCCCCCCCAGGGGGGCCCACCCCATTATTTGAGAAACACTGGTCTAAGAATAAAGTTTTTGGGGTTAGGTGATTGTTCTGCCGGCATGTCCCAACCGCCCGTAATTACAGGGTAATTAGTCCAAAAAGACACACACCACACGATAGAAGGAAAACCAAAAGTCTTTATCAACAGGAAAGCAGAAAAAACTCCCTTTTTAAATGTCAAAGGGATTTTCTGGTACACACAAGGCACAGGTTAAATGCAGTCCCATTTCTCACCCAGTAACTGGGAAATTGAGTCCAATTCCAAAGTCCAGAAAGTCCACACAGAGTCTTGAACAGGTAAACAGCAAAACCACGATCTTGACGAAACTATGAATCAGATAAACTTCCACGAGGCTAAACTAGCACGCTGCTCTTTTTATCTGTAGCACTAATTACAGCAGCCCCACCCAACCACAGGTGGCCTCACTTATCTCCTGTAGTAATCCTTCAGTTGTTCTCTCCTATGCATCACTCTACGCATGCATGGGTTCATCATAAGTTCTTGTCCAGAATCCAGGGATGATAAGGATGATTGAGCTCCTCCTGGGCTGTCTGCCAAACTCCCCTCTTCCCTGCCACTCATACTTCTTTGTCAGAGGAGCCTTCGTTGGGAGATTCTATCGGGAACAAAACAGGCCTGTGGCATGTGGATGTTTCCCCCACATCCACCTCCCTTGGAGCTGGGCCAGAGCCAACCACAACAGATGATGATACTACAGAGTCCAGTAGTGAGTTCCATGCATCAACTACTCGGTTACTAAAGTCTTTTATTTCCCGCAGTCGAGTTTAGAGCGGTTTACTTTAAGTTTGTATCTATTGTATCTTGTGTGTTGTTGTGGTTGAAGCTGAAGTGGTCATTGACAGGAAGGACATTGCAGCAGATGATTTTATGGCCTATGCTTAGATCAGTGGACCTCATGGCTTTGGAACAGGGTTTCACAAAGGGCACTTGGTTATCCGAACCACACAGCCCTTTGGCCAGTGAAAATGGGATGCATACTCCAGCAGCACCCCTCCCTCAAATAAATATGCAAATGATTGGGGTGGGGTGGGGGCGCAAGGTGGGGCAAACCCTTGCCTTTGTTTCAAGACACCCTTTGTGCTGTCTATAAACCAGGATGACCTTCTGGCCTCCGTAACCGCCAAACGGTCCAACCGTATCTTAATGCCGAACAACAATAGAGTTATCTGCCTGTAGCAGATGCTGATTGACAAGCACAAGAAGGGATTTAACCAGAGCCAGGGCAGTTAAATTCTGGCCAAATTTATGTGGATGATGTGCAAGTATTTGGGGATCACCCAAGCCTTTAAAGATATTCAACCGCTCATGGCACGCTCATCCCTTTCCTAGCGCTTGGCCAGTAACCTCGTGTTCGCACTAGGCAAACCGCAGGAAAATATAAAATCCCAATGGCGAAGGAAGCTTAAGGTATTTTATCACTTGTTCAAAGGCACAAGACTGAAGCTTCTGCTCCCAAGTTACGGATGTCAATCCAAGACAAGATTTAGGGATAGTGATTTCTGACAGGTTCAAAATGGGTGAACAGTGCAGTCAGGCGGTAGGGAAAGCAAGTAGGATGCTTGGCTGCATAGCTAGAGGTATAACAAGCAGGAAGAGGGAGATTGTGATCCTGCTGTATAGAGCAGTGATTTTCAACCTTTTTTGAGCCGCGGCACATTTTTTACATTTACAAAATCCTGGGGCACACCACCAACCGAAATGCCACAAAATGACACTCTAACACAATACATATTATACATATAGAAGAAACATAGAAGACTGACGGCAGAAAAAGACCTCCTGGTCCATCTAGTCTGCCCTTATACTATTTCCTGTATTTTATCTTACAATGGATATATGTTTATCCCAGGCATGTTTAAATTCAGTTACTGTGGATTTACCAACCACATCTGCTGGAAGTTTGTTCCAAGCATCTACTACTCTTTCAGTAAAATAATATTTTCTCATGTTGCCTTTGATCTTTCCCCCAACTAACTTCAGATTGTGTCCCCTTGTTCTTGTGTTCACTTTCCTATTAAAGTTAATATAGTTAATAATATAGTTTCTAAATGTATTTATACTCACTTAGTGTGAAACCTGGGCCTGTTTTGATGAACACAAAAGGGATGTCCTGGCAGGAATGGTAGTTTGGGGACCCATGTTTAATTTCCCCATGGCACACCTGACCATGTCTCACGGCACACTAGTGCGCCGCGGCACACTGGTTGAAAAACACTGGTATAGAGCACTGGTGACACCACATTTGGAGTAATACTGTGTCCAGTTCTGGAGAGCTCACCTACAAAAAGATATTGATAAAATTGAATGGGTCCAAAGACGCGCTACAAAAATGGTGGAAGGTCTTAAGCATAAAGCTTATCAGGAAAGACTTCATGAACTCACTCTGTATAATCTGCAGGACAGAAGGGAAAAGGGGGGACATGATCGAAACATTTAAATATGTTAAAGGGTTAAATAAGGTTCAGGAGAGAGGTGTTTTTAATAGGAAAGTGAACACAAGAACAAGGGGGCACAATCTGAGGTTAGTTGGGGGAAAGATCAGCAGCGTGAGAAAATATTAATTCATTCGACTTTTATGCCGCCCTTCTCCTTAGACTCAGGGTGGCTTACAACATGTTAGCAATAGCATTGTTTTTAACAGAGCTAGGCTATTGCTATTATATTATTATTATTAATATTATTTGACTGAGAGTAGTAGATGCTTGGAACAAGCTTCCAGCAGACGTGGTTGATAAATCCACAGTAAATGAATTTAAACATGCCCGGGATAAACATATATCCACCCTAAGATAAAATACAGGAAATAGTATAAGAGCAGACTGGATGGACCATGAGGTCTTTTTCTGCCGTCAATCTTCTATGTTTCTAATGCTCTTTTGTGAAGGGAAAACGTGCTGGTTTGTTTTAAGGTATGAACCATACATATGTATTCCCCTCTGTCCTAGTCAGAACCGAACTGACTGCACATTAGACGTGCATTGTCAATAAACCTCCTGCTGTTCCCCTCCCTTATGAATATGAGATGGAAGGCAGGCTTTGGACCCAGCCCAACCTCAAAGAGAGCTTCTGAAGGCCCCTTTGATCCAACGAGTCCTGAAAAAGGGCCTTTCACATCCATCTTGGAAAGATGGAGCCATAAACCCCAGTATGCTAATTTTAGGGAGCCAGGAAAAAAAAATCTATAAAGGGTTGTTAGATAATCAAAGTACGTCTTCTTTCTCAGCCTTCGCTTAAGAGCCAGCCTACAAAAACAGAAGGGCATCCGAAGGGCAACAGAAGTGAAATGGGCTTCTAGATATTGACAGCTGTGTCAGTTTTAGGTTATTATTATTTAAAGGCTGAGCCGAGTGTACCTTAGAGACGGATTTGAATAGAGCAGGAACCTGCACAATGTTTAACTACCTTTTTCAGATGCCAGAGTCGTTGGCAAAAAAAAAGATGGAAGGCTATAAGCGGAATACAGTGATACCTCGTCTTACAAACGCCTCATCATACAAACTTTTCAAGATACAAACCCGGGGTTTAAGATTTTTTTGCCTCTTCTTACAAACTATTTTCACCTTACAAACCCACCGCCGCCGCTGGGATGCCCCACCTCCCTACTTCCGTTGCCAGCGAAGCACCCATTTTTGCGCTGCTGGGATTCCCCTGAGGCTCCCCTCCATGGGAAACCCCACCTCCGGACTTCCGTGTTTTTGCGTTGCAGCAGGGGAATCCCAGCAGCGCAAAAACGGGCGCTTCACTGGCAATGGAAGTCCAGAGGTGGGGTTTCCCAGCAAGGGGAGCCTCAGTGAAATCACAGCATCGCAAAACCACAGAGGTCCGGAGGTGGGGTTTCGAGGACTTCGGTGTTTTTGCGATGCTGCGATTTCACTGATGCTCCCTTCGGTAGGAAACCCCACCTCCGGACTTCCGTTGCCAGCGAAGTGCTCGTTTTTGCGCTGCTGGTATTCCCCTGCAGCATTGCAAAAACACAGAAGTCGGGAGGTGGAGTTTCCCATGGAGGGGAGCCTCAGGGAAATCCCAGCAGCACAAAAACGGGTGCTTCGGCTGGCAAAAGGGGTGAATTTTGGGCTTGCACGCATTAATCGCTTTTCCATTGATTCCTATGGGAAACATTGTTTCATCTTACAAACTTTTCACCTTAAGAATTTTGTCCTGGAACCAATTAAAGTTTGTAAGACAAGGTATGACTGTATTTCCCTATATGAGGCTCCTCACGGAGTGCTGTCTTTTTTTTAAAAAAAATGCCTAAAAGCCAACAAGAACTCGGCGCTAGCCCTGAAATCTTGCAAATTCTGCACCCGTTTAATGAAGGAAAGTTAGCCTCCAACTATGCTTTGTAAAAAAAGAAAGAAAAAAGAGGTGAGCTGTTCAGAAACTACATCTACAACCACGGGCCATTAAAAACAAAACTCACACATACACACACAAAAAAAACCCCTTTCTGAATGCCTAGGGCAGATCATTTACTGCAGGAGGATTGAAGCAATTAATTGGGAATGCAAAGAAAACAGCAGAGACATGACATTTGCTCCGAGCACCTTCAACGATCACGTGACATTTATTGCAAACCAGCCCATCATTAGTACAGGAAATAGAATTAAAACTCTCATTTGGCTCTCTCGGGCGGCCAGCTGAGATGGAAGGCAGCATGGTTTGTGATTTCAGAGGGACCCTGGTCCCAACAGGATGGGTGAGATCTCCTGACACTGGAAGACGGGCTCTCTGAAGGCCACAGCCATTCCTAAAGCAGGAGATCCACCTGTAGCAGCATCTCAAGGCAAGGCTGAAAGAGAGAACAAAAGGGATACTTTAGACCTGTTACAACAGAAAGTGGATTCCATCATGAATGAGTCATTAAAATTGGCCTGTGTTGCCAGTTCTAGGGTTTTGCATAGCTCCTAGAGATTGAGATACAGTGATACCTCGTCTTACAAACGCCTCGTCATACAAACTTTTCGAGATACAAACCTGGGGTTTAAGATTTTTTTGCCTCTTCTTACAAACTATTTTCACCTTACAAACCCACCGTCGCCGCTGGGATGCCCCGCATCTGGACTTCAGCGTAGCGCCCGTATTTGCACTGCTGGGATTCCCCTTAGGCTCCCCTCCATGGGAAACCCCACCTCCAGACTTCCATAACCAGCGAAGGGCCCGTTTTTGCACTGCTGGGATTCCCCTTAGGCTCCCCCCCATGGGAAACCCCACCTCCAGACTTCCATTGCCAGCAAAGCACGTTTTTGCGATGCTGGGATTCCCCTGCAGCATCGCAAAAACACAGATGTCCAAAGGTGGGGTTTCCCATGGAGGGGAGCCTCAGGGAAATCCCAGCAGCGCAAAAAACGGGTGGTTTGGCTGGCAAAAGGGGTAAATTTTGGGCTTGCATGCATTAATCACTTTTCCATTGATTCCTATGGGAAACATTGTTTCGTCTTACAAACTTTTCACCTTAAGAACCTTGTCCCGGAACCCATTAAGTTTGTAAGACAAGGTATCACTGTACTTTATAAATTTAAACAAAAGGCAGTGCTCTACCAATTAAGGTTGTTCAGAGCTTTAAAAAAATGAACAATTCTATTCAGACATTTTAGACTAGCAATTAACCAAAGTCAAATATTTTTTTGGCACAACAAACTTGACAACTCATTAAGTGTTTGAGCCACGATGGCACAGTGGTTACGAGTGCAGTACCGCAGGATACTTCTGCTGATTGCTAGCAACCTGCAATTTGGCAGTTCAAATCCTACCAGGCTCAGGGTTGACTCAGCCTCCTGAGGTGGGAAAAATGGGGGCCCAGATTGTCGGGGGGCAATAGGCTGACTGTGAACTGCTTAGGGAGGGCTGTGAAGCGGTATAGAAGTCGAAGTGCTATTGCTATTTGAAAGCCTCAGATAGATGGGGAGGATGGAAAAAATAAACCAAAATGGTGGGGATCAATCAGGCTTGGAAAAACTAATTCCAATAAAGAAAAACTCATTGTGGAAGCTGATTAGCATGAGAAAATGGATCTTTCTAATGGACAAATGCCGAGTCTTTAATCTTTGATGATATAATGGATTTCTTTTTTTCAATAGCTGGCATAAAATATCAATAGCTTGATAAAATGAATCTTTATTTTCATCCCCCCTCCACAACCAAAAAAGAGCAATTACAACCTTTATATAAATTTACGGTACAGGTACGTTAGGAGAAATATTGTCATTTCTTGCTAAATGCTGTGAAAAATCCTGTGGAAGGAGAAGAAACCCAAAGGAACTCCGAAAACGATGGGCTCCAATGATGATAGATCTGGGGAGGGAGGCTTCAACGGATGGGACATATTCTTAAAGAGGATTATAAATGACTGAAGCTTTTAAAAACGTTGATACTACAAAATATCATCCATCAGGGTTGGAGAGATATATTCATTCACTGGCGATATTTTCGAAAGAAATGTCTTCATCTGATCAATAACAGAAACCTAAACACTTAAAATACTGCTGACCATTTCCTTTCCTTGCTAAAATGCCAGCGTGAGGGAATATCACAAAAGAGAGGCCTAGCTCAGGGTAGGATATCGGGTGGGAACTCTCAGGATGTGATGGGAGCAGTGCAGCTCCAAAAAAAGAGGCGAGCATAAGTGCACTAGTGTGCCTTCCGTCCCCTGTCCAATTGTCTCTCCTATATTTTATGTTGTGGTTAGCTCTGGCCCTGCTCCTGCCCCAAGGACTGTGGATGTGGGGGAGACATCCACATGCTGCAGGCCTGTTTTGCCCCCGGTGGAATCTGCTGATGAAGGCTCCTCTGACCAAGAAGACGTGAGTGGCAGGGAGGAGAGTGTGGCAGACAGCTCAGAAGGAGATCAATTATCTCTCTCCTCCTTGGATTCAGAACAAGAGTTAATGATACAGCCATGCATGCGGAGAGCGATGCATAGGCAACAACAACTGAGAGATTATTATCAAAGAAAATGAGGCCACCTGTGGTTGGGTGGGGCTGCGGTAATTAGTGAGGCTGCTATAAAGAGCAGCGTGTGGGTTTGGCCATTGTGGAGGATTATCTGATCGTTGTGTTTCATGACTGCTTTGCTGACTTTGATCTTTGTGTGCTGATTTTTCCCCGCTTTGAAACTAACCCAGAGCAAAGTGTTTTTCACTCTGTGAAAGAAAAAGGACTGTGAATTGCCTCACAGCTGCAAGCTAAGTATCACAGAACTGATAAGGGACTTGTACAAATTAGCAATTTGTTTGGAGACAAGTGCTCTTTGCTATACAAAAAGAGTGCTCTGTTTATTTGCATTTTCGGTATAAAGAACATTGTTTTGAATTTTCAAACGTGTGCGTGTCTGAAATTGTATCTGTGCATTTTTTGGGAGGATTCTACCAGAGAGCTCGACAGAACAATTTTATACTGTATATCTTTTCTCCCATCCATATATCCTTCCTCTACTCTTCATTGATGTCTTCTATTCTCATATCTCTTCTTCTATCCCTTCCCTGATATTTACAACTACACGTTTTTATTCTCCTTAACTTTCAATTTGTATTGGACAAAATAAATAAATAAATTAAATAAATAAAACCAGCATGCATCAAACCGAACTGGAGGCTGCTATGATTTGAATGTTTCCAAGGATCATCTAGCCAGCCACAGCTGGAGACAAGGCTGGGTTTGATGGGTGCTCTAGCCACAGAGCTCCTGCACTCTTTATTTCCATTTTTAATGAGATGAAGGCCCGACAGTAAAAAAGCGAATCCCAGGGATGACTCATCAGCCAATGACCCTTGCTTCTCCCTCTGGGCCCTTGGAAATCTCATGCATAATATCTTAGGCAATGCAGGCTTGTGCGGAGCCTTGATCTGGAGGGCTGGTTTGAAAGGGATTCGAAACTGAGCCGGCCTTCCGATTTAATTGTCAAGTCGAATGCGTTTCAAATTGGTGAGGCAATGCAGGAAGCTTTTATATGTGCACAAAAGGTGGCCCCCACCCCCCGGGAAAAAAAAATCTAATTTGGAAAAAATGAATTGACTCAACTTGACACTTTTTGAACATGAACGGATCAAGCGGACGAATCCAATCCAACCCAGTTCGCCCAGGCTTGAGAGAAAGCAAAAAAAGGAATGAGCTGGCATAACAAAAATGGTTTAGATGCTGGATTTGGATTGAGAGTCCAAATTGAGATAAATTTGGGGAAAATCATTGCTTTGCAGCCCAAACTACATCCCAGAGTTATGGTCTAGGGCAGCGGTCCCCAAACTACGGCCCGCGGGTCGGATGCGGCCCGCTGAGGTCTTTTAACCGGCCCGCGGCAGCACACAAGATTTTACCGATCGATATAATAAGAGAGAGAAAGTGCGAGAGATTCAAAGAGGGAGAGTTAGAAAGAGAGTGAGTGAGAGAAAGAGAGAAGAGAGAGGGACAGAGAGAAAAAAAAGAAAGAGAAAGAGGGAGATAGAAAGGGAGAGAGAAAGGGAGAGGGAGAGATGGAAAAAGAGAGAGAGAGAGAGAAAAATGAGAAAATGATGGAGGGAAAGAACGAGGGAGAGGAAAATGAAACAAATGAGAGAAAAGGAAGAGGGAAGAGAGAAGTGGAGAGGAAGGAGGGAAGGAAGGAAGGAGAAATGGAATTTGTTGATTTAAGTTTAAATTTACATGTTAATAAAAAAGTATAAATTACTTTATTATTTAATTATTAATTACTTAATTACTTATTACTTCTTTATTTTAAATATTGTATTTGTTCCCATTTTGTTTTTTACTTTAAATAAAGTATGTGCAGTGTGCATAGGGTTTTTTTATAGTCTGGCCCTCCAACAGTCTGAGGGACAATGAACTGGCTCCCTGTGTAAAAAGTTTGGGGATCCCTGATCTAGGGAATATAATATGTGTATCTTGAGATCAGGAAGTCCTGGGCAATAACGTTCAGGCCTATCTGACTTCTACACGTGATGATAAATGTGCATGTTTAGGATATCTCAAACACGCTTTACATATTGCTGTATGTTCGCTTCCAGTTTAAACACACTGGATTTCAGCTGCGTGGGTTTTTTTTTTTAAGTCGCTATGAACCTCAATGAGTTCATGGTTTCGATTGTCTGCGGAGCCAAGGAAATCTGATTTTAGTGCTCAAGGGTTTAATAAATCAAAGCAGATTTGCATCTATTTCCTTTTATTTTTGCCGGAAAAATAAACCCAGGCCTTCGGAAGACACTGAAATCAAATGGCAAATATTGGGCAGAAAGGCAAAAATACAAAAAGACAAGTGGGCTACACAATGTCAGGGAGAATAAAGCCGGGATCCAGTGACAACCTTAGTCTTTCCTCCAGGGAGCTGTTACCGAGTGTGAAATCCCCATATTCATCAGTAGAAGCGAGAAATAGGGGCCATTCTCTCAACTGAGACATTAATCTAATAAATGTGTAAGATTCTTTTAAATTATGGGGACAGAATTAATTGAATATTGATACCAGTCTGCCCCAAATATCCACTACTTTAACCCTTCATAGTTCTTCTTTCTTCACTAATATATATATATTATTTATTTATATTATATGTATGTATATATATTTATATATATGACGATCTTGGTATATTCAGGTTTCTTCCCGTGTAGGATTTGGAAATTTCTGGCGATGTTTCGACAAGGTCCCACTCGTCATCTTCAGGCTGGTGTTTCTGTCCTTGTTCTAGGGCGAACACTGCGAGACCTGAGCTGCCTTCCTTCTATAAATACTGGTGGCTGGGTGTGGTTTGATGGCTCAGCAATTGCCTGCTGTGTAGAAACTTCCTGGTGAGTCAGTGGGGTAACATCTGAGGTCGTTGATGTAGCTGAGGTATGCTGATTAGTTAATGGTTGTAGATTAGGCGTGATATCCTGAGTAGTTGGAGCTTGCAGGCTACTTGATTGTTTTGCAATGTGTGTTCGGAGTCTGGTTTCTATGGCTGGGATACGTTTGAGGGCTGGTTTCCAGATGTCTGGTAAGCGGGAGGTATCATCCCGCTTGTTCATATTTTGGGGATGTTTTTCTATCTCGATGGCTTCCATGACGTCGCCAGAAATTTCCAAATCCTACATGGGAAGAAACCCGAATATACCAAAATCCTGGATTTTACTAATTCAGTGTTTTTAATAGGAAAGTGAACTCAAGGACAAGGGGACATAATCTGAAGTTAGTTGGGGGAAAGATCAAAAGCAACATGAGAAAATATTACTTTACTGAAAGAGTAGTAGATGCTTGGAACAAACTTCCAGCAGTCGTGGTTGGTAAATCCACAGTCACTGAATTTAAACATGCCTGGGATAAACACATATCCATCCTAAGATAAAATACAGAAAATAGTATAAGGGCAGATTAGATGGACCATGAGGTCTTTTGCTGCCGTCAGTCTTCTATGTTTCTATAAATGGGCACCGGATGAAGATGACTTAAAAGCAAACAAAATTTGTCATCCTACAAGATCAAAATCTGTCTTAAGAGTCAAAAAGGTTCTCTATTTCTGCAAAATTTATGGTTATTTGCATTTGTGGCCACTTCGACATCCTGCATTCAGGTGATCACATTTTATGATGGCTTTGCTGAAAACCGACATTTGCTTCCGGTAGCAAACAATTAGTTCACTTGATACAAAAAAAGTAACAAAATTGGGGTAGTTTGCGTGACTGACCGAATTTACAAGTGTCGTGGCAGATTCCATAATGGTTGTAGGTTGAGGACTATAGCTGCACTGAGTTTATGCAGCATCAGATTATTCCATACCCTTCCCACCCTTACCAAAATTACCCAAATTGCTCAGATCCTCCCGATCTCCTTCAACTTAGCAACTAGATCTTCCACCGTTTCCACTTTGACTCCAGCCTTGCGCTGAGGAGGATCTTCCACGCTCAGAGTCTTCACTCGAGGCGTAAGATCCACGCCGAGATCAGATGGCTTCACCATCTCCATTTTCTTCTTTTTGGCTTTCTGCAAAAGAAGATGGGAACAGGGAACAATTAACTAACTGCTACTCTAGTTTTGCTGGAGAATTTTGACTCTTCTGGGGTTTTATGATCGGCTGTTCCTGACTTACAACAGTTCATTTAGCGACCGTTCAAAGTTACAAAGGCATTGAAAAAGTTACGACTGCTGCAGCGTCCCCATAGTTCACGTGATCAAAATTCAGATGCTTGGCAACAGGGTTTATATTTATGATGGCTGCAGTGTTCCGGGAGTAGCGATCCTCCCTTTTGCAACTTTCTGATGAGCAAAGTCAACGGGGAAGCCGGATTCGCTTAACAACCGGGTGACCAACTTATGAACTGCAGTGTTTTACTTAGCGACTGTGGCAAGAAAGATCACAAAATGGGGCAAAACTCACTTAGCAAATGTTTCACTTAACAACAGAAATTTCGGGTTCAACTGTGGCAGTACGTCGAGGACTATCTGTATAGCCTCAAGCTCCGGGATGCTTACTCTTGTTCAGGGTAGAAAGCATTGCAAAAGAGAAATCAAGGAGGAGTTAAATTCAAAGGTTATTTCACTTATATTTAATGGTTAAAATTAAATTCTTAAATATAACAATATCATTATTGACTGCAGGAGAATACAGTTCCATGTTTACATCCAGATCTATTGGGAGGAACTTCATGGCCTTCTCCGGGTCCCGTCGACTAAACAATGTCGTTTGGCGGGACCCAGGAGAAGAGCCTTCTCTGTGGCGGCCCCGACCCTCTGGAACCAGCCCCGGAGATCAGAACTGCCCCCACCCTCCTTGCCTTTCGTAAAGCTCTTAAGACCCATCTCTGCCGTCAGGCATGGGGGAACTGAGACATCTCCCCCGCGCCTATACAGTTTATACATGGTATGTTTGTGTGTATGCTTGCTTTTAATAATGGGGTTTTTAGTGTTTTTAAATTATTAGATTTAAAGATTTACAGAGTTGGCCTTCTCCAGGTCCCGTCGACTAAACAATGTCGTCTGGCGGGACCCAGGGGAAGAGCCTTCTCTGTGGGGGCCCCGACCCTCTGGAACCAGCTCCCCCCTGAGATTAGGATTGCCCCCACCCTCCCTGCCTTTCGTAAACTCCTTAAGACCCACCTTTGCCGTCAGGCATGGGGGAACTAAAACACCTCCCCCTTGCCCATGTTGTTTTGTTGATTGATTGAGTGTGTGCCTGTTTTTTATATATACTGTTTTTTATGAGATTATTAATTTAAATTGGAACTGGATGGGTGGGCATTGGATTTGGTATTATGTACTGTACTGTTTTTTATTATTGTTGTGAGCCGCCCCGAGTTTGCGGAGAGGGGCGGCATATAAATCCAATAAACCTAAACCTAAACCTAGATTTGTTACATTGTCTTTGTTATTGTTGTGAGCCGCCCCGAGTCTACAGAGAGGGGTGGCCTACAAATCTAATAAATAATAATAATAATAATAATAATAATAATAATAATAATAATAATAATAATGTCACTATCAAAATGCTCTATGAGCTTCCCAGTGAGTCAAAATTCCACCGCCCTCTTCTCCAAAGCCATGCAGCTCCAAAATTCAATTCAATTCAATTTATTAGATTTGTATGCCGCCCCTCTCCGAAGACTCGGGGCGGATGCCCAGCAAAGCCCTTCTCTTAATCTAAAAGCTGTACACCGGCTGAGATGCTTTGCTGGAGCAGGTCAGGAGCAGCTGAGTTACGAAAGGGGTGTCAGGATCCTACCATGATGTTGGGGAGAGTCGCATAGCGAGGCTCATTCAGTCGTAAGTCGGCAGTCACCACAGCAGGGAGCTTCAGCCGCACCGTCTCGAGACCCCCGTCGATTTCCCGCTCAACCTTCAACCAGTCCCCGTCCAGGCTCACTTCGGAGGCGAAAGTTCCCTGCCGAGGAAAAAGAAGAGCTGCTTCCATTAAAAGCAGGGCAAGGGTGATTTGCCCCAAATGGAAACTCCTTAAAACGGGGCTATTGGGGTGGCACCGTTGCAGTCTTTTCAAAACATAAGAAAACAATTCTAGGTCATATGTGGGGATTACGAGACAATAATCTGTCTACACACAATTGTCCCAGGGGAAGAGCCTTCTCTGTGGCGGCCCCGACTCTCTGGAACCAGCTCCCCCGGGAGATTAGAACTGCCCCCACCCTCCTTGCCTTCCGTAAACTCCTTAAAACTCACCTCTGCCTTCAGGCATGGGGGAATTGAGGCATTCCCCCCTCCCCCGGGCCTATACAATTTATGTATGGTATGTCTGTGTGTATGTCTGGTTTAATAATGGGGTTTTTTTTTAATTTTTTAAATTTATTAGGTTTGTTGTGAATTGTTTTATTATATGTTGTGTGCCGCCCCGAGTCTACGGAGAGGGGCGGCATACAAATCTAATAAATAATAATAATAATAATAATAATAATAATAATAATAATAATTATTATTATTATTATTATTATTATTGAGGTGACTTTACGGAAATGCCATCTGTAAACTCCAGGCAGCAACACCAGCTAAGCCAGGGGTCCCAACCTCCATTCCGCGGGCCAGCACTGGACGACGGCATACTAGGAACTGATTTGATTTGATTTGATTTATTGGATTTGTATGCTGCCCCTCTCCGAAGACTCGGGGCGGCTAACAGCAATAATAGAACAGTATACACAATAATACAATAGTAAAAACAATTAAAAACCCATTAAAATAAAAACCAAACATACATTCAGACATACCATGCATAAAATTGTAAAGGCCTAGGGGGAAAGAGTGTCTCAATTCCCCCATGCCTGATGGCAGAGGTGGGTTTTAAGTAATTTACGAAAGGCAAGGAGGGTGGGGGCAATTCTAATCTCTGGGGGGAGTTGGTTCCAGAGGGTCGGGGCCGCCACAGAGAAGGCTCTTCCCCTGGGTCCCGCCAAGCGGCATTGTTTTGTTGACGGGACCCGGAGAAGACCCACTCTGTGGGACCTAACTGGGCTGTACAAACAAGCAAAGCCCCATCCGCTGGATGCAGGCAGAACATGAAACCACAGTCCCTTTGGTCTGGGGAAAACCTCTCTCCATGGAACTGGTCTCAAAAGGTGGGGACCACATAGTTAGGCAATTACTGTAAGTTTATTTATTTATTTATTGGATTTGTATGCCGTCCCTCTCCGGAGACTCGGGGCAGCTAACAGCAACAATAAAGCAGTGTACAATAGTAGTCTGATGTTAGAAACAATTAAAAACCCATTAATATATATATAAAAAAACATACATACATACATACCATGCATAGAATTGTAAAGGCCTAGGGGGAAGAGGGTCTCAATTCCCCCATGCCTGATGGTAGAGGTGGGTTTTAAGCAGCTTACGAAAGGCAAGGAGGGTGGGGGCAATTCTAATCTTTGGGGGGAGTTGGTTCCAGAGGGCCGGGGCCGCCACAGAGAAGGCTCTTCCCCTGGGTCCCGCCAAGCGACATTCTTTAGTTGACGGGACCCGGAGAAGACCCACTCTATGGGACCTAACTGGTCGCTGGGATTCGTGCGGCAGAAGGCGGTCCCTGAGATAATCTGGTCTGGTGCCATGAAGGGCTTTATAGGTCATAACCAACACTTTGAATTGTGACCAGAAACTGATCGGCAACCAATGCAGACTGCGGAGTGTTGGTGTAACATGGGCATATTTGGGAAAGCCCATGACTGCTCTCGCAGCTGCATTCTGCACGATCTGAAGTTTCCGAACATTTTTCAAAGGTAGCCCCATGTAGAGAGCTTTACAGTAGTCGAGTTTCGAGGTGATGGTAACACAATGCATCCCAGAATTAAAATACCTTAAAGCGGAGTCTGCCAGCCCCTGTGATGTAGCTGCAAGGGCTCCCAGTTAAACGCATTCTGCCAAGCAAAGCAGGCCCTAGCCAAACCGCCCCCCCTCCCAGTAAATCATAGAAAGGCCTGTACACTTCACCTGCCCTCGACTTCACTGTCAAGCAGGCAGAGATCGCCGTGACCATCTCTCTGGAAATGTGACCACAGTGCAAGCATAACATTTGAGCTGGACACTAACAAGGTTTGCTGATAGCCACACAGTAGAAAAAAAAGAGACTCCGTGAAGGATTATCCTTCTGGGAAGAAGAAGAAAACGTGGCCAAAGGACTAACTGCCTTTAAAATAAGGCACAGAGATTTCTATTCCAAACAAAGAGGATTTATATTCTTGAGTTGAGGGGAAGCAGGAGAGATACATTTTTGTACAAATCTATCAGTGCAAACAAGTGGGCAGTGAGTGCACAAACAAAAGTGAAACGTTGGCTGTCTCGAAGGACTGTGTTTTTCTGTCCAAGCCCAATGATTTCAAAAACAATTCCTGCTTTTCCCCACATTCAACTCTAGTTGGTCAATTGGGAGCTGAAAAAAAGAGCAGAATTCCACTAATTGTTGCATTTCATTGCTGGGGTATTTAAGCAGAAGTACACAGCGCAGAGACCATTCTACCCACTTTGCGGGCCTCCTGTGCCCCCCACCCCGTCTTCATTTACTACAAGACAATTTGTTCCAGGACATCAAAGTAACAAACCCACCATTCAACTCTCCATCTGACTGTTTCATTCACTGGAGCAAACGGAATGATTATAATAATAATTTAATAATAATAATTTATTAGATTTGTATGCCGCCCCTCTCCGAAGACTCAGGGCGGCTCACAACAACGATAAAAACAATATTATACTGGCACAAATCTAATATTAAAAAAAACTAAAAACCCTGTCATAATTAAAAACCAAACAGCACATACATACCAAACATAAATTATAATAAGCCTGGGGGAAAGGTGTCTCAAATCCCCCATGCCTGGCGGTATAGGTGGGTCTTAAGTAGTTTACGGAAGACAAGGAGGGTGGGAGCAGTTCTAATCTCCGGGGGGAGTTGATTCCAGAGGGCCAGGGCCGCCACAGAGAAGGCTCTTCCCCTGGGGCCCGCCAGACGACATTGTTTAGTCGACGGGACCCGGAGAAGGCCAACTCTGTGGGACCTTATCGGCCGCTGGGATTCGTGCGGTAGCAGGCGGTTCCGGAGGTACTCTGGTTCAATGCCATGTAGGGCTTTAAAGGTCATGACCAACACTTTGAATTGTGACCGGAAACTGATCGGCAGCCAATGCAGGCCACGGAGTGTTGCAGATACAAATGGAGAGGCTTCCGATTTACCTGAGGCCAGTCAAGAAATGCCGCCGTCATCTGCCCTGTCTGGTTACAGTCATCATCAATGGCCTGAGTTGGAGAGAAAAGGAGAGGGGGGGGGGGGAGAGAGGGAAGGTCACAGGAAGCGTTGCTGGTTTTATAGGTTAATTCAATTCAATTCAATTTATTAAATTTGTATGCCGCCCCTCTCCGAAGACTCGGGGCGGCTCACAACAATAATAAAAACAATATCCCAGCGAAAACAAATCTAATATTTAAAAAGCACATAAAACCCTATCGTATTTAAAAAAGCAAACAA
Organism: Erythrolamprus reginae; assembly: GCF_031021105.1. NCBI lineage: Eukaryota > Metazoa > Chordata > Lepidosauria > Squamata > Dipsadidae > Erythrolamprus > Erythrolamprus reginae. Next base: position 8,291,954 of record NC_091960.1, read on the forward strand.
CATATACATACCCAAACATAAATATTTTAAAAAAAAGCCTGGGGGAAAGGTGTCCCCCATAATTCTCCTCCCTCCCCACAATAATGGCCAGGCAATACGTACTACAAAGGACGCTGTTACAAGGGGGAAACTTGGCTTGGAAATGTTGACTCAAGACCACAAGAATGCGTATGTACACAAATAAACGCACCTTTCCAATTCAAGGTAGGGCTGGTTTGACTTTCATGCCGCCCTTTCCTTCTGACAAAAGTCAACATGGGGGAATTGAGATCCTCTTTTCCCCTAGGACCTTTACAATTCTATGCATGGTATGTATGTATGTATGTTTGGTTTTTATATGAATGGATTTTTAATCATTTCTAATACCAAATTACTACTGTACACTGTTTTATTGTTGCTGTTAGCCGCCCTGAGTCTCCGGAGAGGGGCGGCATACAAATCAAATCAAAGAATAAATAAAATAAATAAATAAATTAAATTTAAAAAAAAATTAAATAAATAAATAAATAAAACAGCTGCAACGTTAAACCAACTGAGAAATGCTTGTGCTCAGTAATGGCCATAAAAAAACCAGGTTCCCCATTTTTCCAGGCCAGAAAAGCAGCTTCAGTTAATAAGGGGGGAGACCCCAAAAATTGTGCCATATTTTGCCATTCCTTCATCAAACCCTGAATGGCTCTTATAGCCCAGCTTCCCCGCTATCAGGGAGGATGGCATAAGCCTTGCCAGATCAGATTTACTCTTGCATTTTCTTGGAAAGCCATTGGTTTTGCATGGCTCGGCTCTGCCTCTTCTGGGTTTAGGCCTGGTGGGCTTGGCCCTTTTGGCTTCATCGGCCTTTCCTTGCTTGCTTGCCATCTGTCTCAGTTGAGTAATGGAGGCCCGTTGCCGTGGCCATATTTGTTTTATCAGATTGGAAATGCACGTACTCCCTGCTCTGTTGCTATCCAGAGCAAAGTTTCTGCTCTTTTACAATATATGAAATGCTGATTGATTGGGTACAGGGAGTCCTTGACTTATGACTTAATAGGAGGAAGACAAGGAATTTGTCTTTGATGCATATACTCTCAGCATACGTAGAGAAAAATAAAATACATTCATGAAACATCATAAGATGCAACACTTAATGATAGTCATAGGTTACTAATAAGCAATCAAATCGTACTAGGAAACAAATAAAACAATATAAATTGTAAAGATACAAGCAACATGGTTATAGTCATAAGTAGGAAGAGGCAGGGGGTAGGAAAAATGAGAATAATAATAGTAATACAGTCTTAGTAAATAATTTGAGAGTGTTGTGAGAATCGTTGATTAGGAGAGTGTGGGCGTTCGGGAAAAAACTGTCCTTGTGTCTAGTTGTTCTGTAGTGTTGTTTTGAGGGTAGAGGCTGAAACAAATTATGTCCAGGATGTGAGGGGTCAGTAAATATTTTCACAGCCCCTTTTTGACTCATGCAGTATACAGGTCCTCAATGGAAGGCAGGTTCGTAGCAATTTTTTTTTTTAAAATAATCCATTGAAGCCTGTATCTGTCTTGTTTGGTTGCAGTCACTTAGCGATTGTTTAAAGTTCCAGTAGACCTACTTGTGGGTACTTATGATTCATATCTGAAGTTCCAACAACCCTGCGTTTACAGCCGTTTGCAGCCTTCTGCAGTCATGTGACCATGCTCTGCAACGGTTTTGTCCAAAACCAGCATTTACTTCTTTTTAGTGTTGTTAGCCGCCCCGAGTCTGCGGAGAGGGGCGGCATACAAATCAAATCAAATCAAATCAAATCAAATCAAATCAAATCAAAAAAACTGTGCCCATGGTGAGCGACTAGTTTGTTTCATGTCTGTGCAGTTCTTTAATGACCATTATAAAAAAGGTTGTAAAATTGGATCTGTTGTATGACTCATTTTATGACTGTCTGGAATTTTGACCATAATGGGCAGGTTCCATTACTCAAGGACTACCTATGCTTTGGCCTTCTGCCTCCTCCAAAGTGTTAAGGCCTAGAAAGGAAGCCTTGGGTGGAGATTGCCCAAGATTCAGAGCACCATTGATGTCTGCATAGAATATTTATAAGTGATTTATCCCTTACAGCCTTTATATACACTGAGAGCTTACGCACCGAAGACAAATTCCTTGTGTGTCCAATCACACCTGGCCAATAAAGAATTTCAATTTTAATATTTACCTGTGCTAATCGCAGTCCTTCCCTCCCTTTCCTCTCACCTGTTTCCCTAGTAACAGAAGATTGACATTTTCTTTCTTGGCGAGTGCTGCCAGGATCTTTGAAACGTGGAAGGGGGTGAGGGTCTCGTAGTCCTTTGCAGGGATCTCCACATGGACCCCCCGGTCAGCTCCCATTGCAAGGGCCGTGCGGATTGTCTCCTGCGAATGCGAGAAAGATGGGGGGAAAAGCAGGGCTCTAAATGTAGTTGTTTCCCCAGTGTTTCTAATACCCTGGTTTTGTTCTAGTCCAGGGGTCGGCAACCTTAAACACTCAAAGAGCCATTTGGACCCGTTTTCCCCAGAAAAGGAAACACTGGGAGCCACAAAAGCCTTCCCATGCCTGACTATTTCCTGAGCGGCCACAGAATTTAGCATATGTAGCTGGATTAAACTTTTTGTTTTCTTCTGAAATGTTTCTTTTCTTGGATTTATCCAGTTAGCTTACTGGGGGTCAAACAGCTCAATAAATCATGTGCTACCGGGCTTCATACATTGGCGGTTGTGACACATATTTTAAGCCACAGAGCCACAGCAGAGGGATGAAAGAGCCACATGTGGCTCCAGAGCCACGGGTTGTTGACCCCTGTTCTAGAGCCTAGAGCAGGGGTCTCCAGTTTTGGCAACTTTAAGCCTGGCTGACTTCAATTCCCAGAATTCTACCACATAAGAGTTTGGCAGTTGCTCCAACACTGGAAGGCTTTTGGGAAGAGACTGGACAGCCATCTCTCAGAAATAGTGCAGGTCAGGGGTTGGACTAAATGACCCCGACGGACCTTCCCAACTCTGTTACTGTTCATTTTCATAACTCAGCCCTCATCCAAAGACAAAATAGGATGCTTTTATTGCAGATGACAGTGGATAGAGAAAGATAAGTAAAGAGAGATAACCATCACAGTGTAACTGCATTGCACTCCTAAGATGCAAAATGTGATAAATCAGTTTTGCAAACCTGACAATTTTAAGAGGTATGAAATTTAAATCCAAGAATTCCCCAGACAGCATGCTTTCCCCAGCAAATTTTGAGCTGGGGAATTCTGGGAGTTGAAATCCACACATCTCCAAGATGTCAAATTTGAAAAAAAAAACCCATTGTTTTTAACTCAATTCTATAAAGCAGTGCCCAGATTCCAGAGTTGATCTGCCTCATATCCTTATTTATTATTATTTCTTGGATTTGTATGCCGCCCCTCTCCGCAGACTCGGGGCGGCTAACAACAATGATAAAAAACAGCATGTAACAATCAAATTAATAAAACAACTAAAAATCCTTATAGTAAAACCTAACATACACACAAACATACCATGCATAACTTGTAATGGCCTAGGGGGAAAGAATATCTTAACTCCCCCATGCTTGGCGATAAAGGTGGGTCTTGAGTAATTAGCGAAAGACAAGGAGGGTGGGGGGCCATTCTAATCTCTGGGGGGAGTTGATTCCAGAGGGCCGAGGCCGCCACAGAGAAGGCTCTTCCCCTGGGGCCCGCCAAACGACATTGTTTGGTCGACGGGACCCAGAGAAGGCCAACTCTGTGGGACCTTATCGGCCGCTGGGATTCGTGCGGTAGAAGGCGGTTCTGGATGTATCCCGGCCCAATGCCATGTAGGGCTTTAAAGGTCATTACCAACACTTTGAATTGTGACCGGAAACCGATCGGCAGCCAGTGCAGGCCAGGGAGTGTTGCAGAAACATGGGCGAATCTAGGAAGCCCCACGATGGCTCTCGCGGCCGCATCCTTCCTAACAAGAATCCTGGAATTCAAAGCAACCTATATGAAACTACCTTGTTTCACCTTCACAACCCTACTTGCAGGCAGCCCAGGCTGAAAATACAACAGCCCAATGAATGTGGTGGTTAAACTGGAATTCAGGTCTCTCGTGTGCCTTTAACTGGGCTTACTTTCAAACTCGCTTATTAGGATGAGCTACAACACCAGCTCTGTTGCATTTTTACTCAGAGCATCCTTTGAAAATCTGTATGCCCATCTTCCGCTCTGAAACGGCAATTCCACTGTGGCAGGTAACACATCAACAAAATGAGGGGAAAGAGTGTCAGAAACTATACAGCAGGAACCTGTGAATGTTCGCGCTGGAGAACAGCCCCATCGTTTTGCCCAAGGTGCAAAGCATTTATAAGATAAGCCGCCACCGCAGTGGTCCCCATTCACAAATCAGATCTATTCACTTCACTAGCTACAGAGATAGCCAACATAAAAGGAACAATGCTATCCTAAAGACGCTTGAAAGCCAAGGCTGAGATTTAATGCGGGCATGTGTCTCCCTCCAAGCACACCTATTCCCCGTATCTTGTCATTTGGTAGGAAATGTTGTCCATATGGAATATTTATCTTTACGCTGAGCTGAAAGACAATGGATGTGATGTTTTAATGATGTACGAGGCTAGCATGAATGAGCCGGAGATTGCTTTCCCAACGTTGTTGTTGATAGCAACCGTTAGAACGTCTGGGGGAGGAAGGGGATGCTTCCCCACTGGGAACACAGCCAAGGTGCAAGACACATCCGTTATCAGATGCACAGGAGCTGCTGAGCTAGCAGATGTAAAGGCAACCCGGTGCCAGGCAGAGCCTTATACTAGCAGAGAAAATAACTAGTAACAGACGGGAAAGGCAGCCTTGGAGATATCTCTCCCCCCAATCCAACCCACAATCTCTGAGACTAAGGGATTATCAGCAGCAGGCTGACTCTTGAAGAAAGGCAGGGCAGCCAAAGATAAATAAATAAATAATATTTTTGTATAAAAAAAAAAAGAAAAAGAAAGAGACTACAAGAGCAACCCAGCAAGTGAAGGTCATGAGGAAGTGGGAGCAGCAGTGCAGAAAATAACCGATGACGGGCGGAGCTGTCAGGAAGCCTCATTGACAGAAAATAGAATAGAGCCAGGTCTGGGGAAGGGAGGGGCAGGGGAGGAAGGAGGCCTGGCTGAATCAGGTACTGGCATAAGCTGAAGTTGAAAACACCAGAGACAATATTAAAAAAAATATATACAGTGATACCTCATCTTACAAACGCCTCGTCATACAAACTTTTCGAGATACAAACCCGGGGTTTAAGATTTTTTTGCCTCTTCTTACAAACTATTTTCACCTTACAAACCCACCGCCGCCGCTGGGATGCCCCACCTCTGGACTTTCATTGCCAGCGAAGCACCCGTTTTTGCGCTGCTGGGATTTCCCTGAGGCTCCCCTCCATGGGGAACCCCGCCTCCAGACTTCCGTTGACAGCGAAGCACTTGTTTTTGCAATGCTGGGATCCCCTGCAGCATCGCAAAAACACAAAGTCCAGAGGTGGGGTTTCCCATGGAGGGGAGCCTCAGGTGAATCCCAGCATCGCAAAAACGGGCGCTTCGGCTGGCAAAAGGGGTGAATTTTGGCCTTGCACGCATTAATCGCTTTTCCATTGATTCCTATGGGAAACATTGTTTCGTCTTACAAACTTTTCACCTTAAGAACCTCGTCCCGGAACCAATTAAGTTTGTAAGACAAGGTATCACTGTATTGGGACCTCCGGAAAAGAGTAGGAAATGATCTAACTTTGGCATCACACCTGAGTCCAAGAATGCTACTACATCTTTGACTGCAGACGGTCTATGTTCCAAGTTACACATTTTCTAATTTTTTTAAAAAATTGATACATAGACACACACGCACCTCAAGGCAGAGAATATACCTAATACTCCTTCCTCTTTTCCGCCCCCTTGCCCCCCAAACAATGTGACCTGAGTTGGGCTGAGAGGGCTCCAAAGTCACCTAGCAAGCTTCCGTGGCTAAGACGGGACTACAATTTCCAATCGCCTGGTTTCTAATTGGATGCTTTAGCCACTAGATTAAACTGGCATTTGGCTTAATCCTAGAAGATAAGGGAGCAGAACATATGTTCCTTTGCTCAATTGACCGCTGGAAACATTTCAGTAGAGGGAAATAAGCCTTTGTCGAATTATCATAAAGAACCAAGAAGAATGTTCTCTTATTTGGGACTGAAATGCAGTATTAAATTTGCATGTGTAAGTCCTTGTAAGGGATAATTCATTCCTGGAGCCATTTTCTATCCTCTGAACTGCCATTTGCTATTAATTTCATTCCCATATAGCTATTTTTACGATTGGTTTTGGCTTGTTAAATATCATGATTATTGTATTTTGGGGTTTTTTTTAAACCTGTTTACTTGCTTTGATCAGTTTTTGGCAAGCACAATATATTCTAATCAGAATCCCTTACCCTCCAAAGCTTGTTTTATGGCCTTCTGTGCTCCAGAAAGCCCCACTAAATACATGTGAAAACCCAGTTCGAATCGCAACTGTTCCATCCACCCCACCTTGAACAAGCTTCAAGCTACACTTCCGCATTGCTTTGGTCATTGTTTCTGTATTTGAAGAGAAAGAAGTTATGTCACTGATGCCTCCTACACAATGCACCCAAGTACATCACCAAGTTCTCTCGTGTGCAGCTGGTGCCCCCTGGTGGCCACCAGACCCTTTTTTTGCTCACCCAATTTTATCCTTTCTCCCTTGGTATTCAGCCATTCATTCATTCACTACATTCTCTCGACTCCATCCACTCAAGAACTTTTCGTGAAAGGAAGGAATCAGAGCTCTCGTTTCTGACAGAAAAGGGTGAAATGAATTGGAAAGAAGAATATTTAGTGTATGCAGTAGATTAGGCTAGAAATCAGGAAACTGGGAGTTCTAGTCCCACCTAAAGTATTGGGGGGGGGGGTTATGGCTGGATGACTGGTCCAGTCAACTAAGCCCAACGCAACAAAGAGTCTTGATGTTGTGGGGAAAATAGGAGGAGGATGAAGTATTAAGTACACCTTGCATTTTTAGTTACTTATTAAGTAAATAAACCTGGGATAAAAATGTAGCAAGGTAAATAAAGAAGTTATAATAACTTCCAATATCAGAAAGGTTTGACAAAGTAAGCCAAGCCTGGCCCTTTGAGATAAATTTTATTTTATAGAATTAAAAGTTAAAGGAGCTCCAGGGTCAACTGCCTACTATTACAAGACTCCAGACTACTGCAAATACAGTGTTCCCTCGATTTTCGCAGGGGATGCGTTCCGAGACCGCCCGCGAAAGTCGAATTTCCGCAAAGTAGAGATGCGGAAGTAAATACACTATTTTAGGCTAGGGACAGTATCACAAGCCTTCCCTTCACACTTTAAACCCCTAAATTACAATTTCCCATTCCCTTAGCAACCATTTAGATTATTACTCACCATGTTTATTTATTAAAGTTTATTTAAAAAAATATTTATTAAAGGCGGGCAAAAGTTTGGCGAGGACGTACGACGTCACCAGGCGGGAGAAACCGTGGTATGGGGAAAAAACAGCGAAGTATTTTTTTAATTAATATTTTTGAAAAACCGTGGTATAGACTTTTCGCGAAGTTCGAACCCGCGAAAATCAAGGGGACACTGTACAATTAAAAGGTAGTTATTTGGATACATCCAGTGAAAGTTACTTTGCCCACTTGCTAGGTAGATCATTCCGTTGTTGGTTTGTGAAAACTGAACGAATCAATCAGAATAGATCTGGAAGAGACCCTGGTGGTCTTCTAGCACAGCACCCTGCTCAACAGGAGACCCTATACCCGAGGTCTTCAAACTAGGCAACTTTTAAACTTGTGGACTTCAACTCCCAGAATTCTCCAGCCAGTTACGCTAGCTGGAAAATTCTGGGAGTTGAAGTCCACAAGTTTTAAAATGGCCAAGTTTGGGGACCCCAGCCCTATACCATTTCAGACGGCTGTCTGATCTCTTCCTAAAACCTTCCAGTGATGGAGCACTCACAACTTCTGAAGGCAAAGCTGTTCCACTGGTTAACTGTCCTCACTGTTAGGAAGTTTCTACTTTATTCCAGGTTGCTTCTCTCCTTGATTAGTTTCCACCCATTGTGTATTTATTTATTTGACTTCTTTGCTGCCCAATCCCGAAGTTTCTTGCCTTGCCTTCTGATGCTTTGGAAAATAAGTTATTCTTAGTGGCAGCCCCTATCATGTCACCCCTGGTCCTTCATTTCTCTTGACTGGCCAGACCCAATTCCTGCAATTGTTCTTCATATGTTTTTATTCTGAGGCCCTTAATCATCTTAGTTGCTTAATCATCTTTGCACTTTTTCAAAAGTCTCAATACATACATACATACATACATACATACATACATACATACATACATACATACGTCACATGTTTTTTTGCTGAATTTGAAAATTAAGGGAGATCTATTTCGGCCTTATTTTGGCCTCATCAGCTAGCCATACTCACTGGGACTTGAACCTGCAACCTTTGCCTTGTAAGGCAGAGAATTATCCTCTAGGCTACAGTATCCAATCCCTTCAGCTCTGCACCAGGGAAGGGTTACATATTTTTGTGTCGAATATATGTTTTTAATGTCGGATCACCCTGGTATATTGAAGGAACATCACAGTTCCTTTTTGCCTCTAGGCCCAACCCAGGGCCATTTCAAGGCAGTTGATTTATTTATAGCCGACAAACTATATTTTTGTATGTATCACATGTTTTTTTTGCTGAATTTTTAAAATTAAGGGAGACTAGGATGGCACCATTTCGGCCTTGTTTTGGCCTCATCAGCTAGCCACACCCTTAGTGGGATTTGATCCGGCAGCTTCTGCCTTGTAGGGCAGAGAATTAACCTCTAGGCCACCAGATCTGATCCCTTTCAGCTCTGACACGACATAAAAAACATATAGCCCCTCCCTGGTACAGAGCTGAAAGGGATCAGATCTGGTGGCCTAGAGGTTAATTCTCTGCCTTACAAGGCAGAAGCTGCCGGATCAAATCCCAGTAAGGGTGTGGCTAGCTGATGAGGCGAAAACAAGGCCGAAATGGTGCCATCCTAGTCTCCCTTAATTTTAAAAATTCAGCAAAAAAAATCCATTATTCTGTACCCTGGCATTTACAACAACAGAGAATTGGTTGTGCTTTCTTAGGTAGCTGAGGAATAAGACATCATTTCTTAGGCTAAACATGGGGTTGTTCCAGATGCCTAGTTCCCAGTGCTCTGATCATCCTCATTGTTCTTCTCTGCACCCGTTTCACTTTGCCTGAAGAAGTCCTTAAAAAGTCAGATGCCCAGAAATTGGACAGTCTGATACAGTGGAGCTATTATTTCTGGTACTTTGGGAATTTTTTAATGCTGCATCCTAACTTGCCTTTCTGCATTTACGTCACGCTGCTGACTCATGTTCAGCTTGTCATGATTCCAAGTAATGTAGACTACTGCTGAGTCATGTTCCCTAGCAGATTCCTATGCATTTGATTGTCTTTCAGTTCCTAATTTCAATCTACTGTTTTTAGCCTGCTTCTTGAAACTATTATATATGCTTGATTATTAACATGCCAAGTGCTTTATCCTATTCAATTCCTTCTTGACCTGAAACGCAGCAGTATAAGGGACCCCGAGAAAACAAATGTCTTAGCAAGAAGATTTGTGAAAAATGGACTTAGATCCACCCATCTGGCTAAAGAAGCCTTCTTGCCCCAAGATATTTATCCGAATGACGTGACATGGAAATATTTTGCTTTCTCTTTTATCCCAGCCATAAACAAAAATTTTGGAAAAAGCATATGAGAGAACGATACACTTCTGGATAAAGATGGCTTCAAAACCTCTGATTATTGACCACAACATTCATAGGGTCAGTTCTTTTAACATACAGGATGATCAGAATTTGAACTGAACACCCAATACTATGCAAATAAATACAGATGGACAATGCTGAAAGGAACTACAGCAGTTCCAGCGCATGGGAATTAGTTTTTAGATAGTATGAGATGGGCTAAGCCGCAGCTTAATACCAAACTAGAACATACACATTTTTCACATTGGCAAATATGACAGACCAAATTACAGGCAATTACTCTTTGAAAACCTCAGATTGGTACTATTTTTCCTTCTTCCCAAGGGAAAAGCATGCTTACCTGGCACTGCTGTGGGCCACAGCTTACAGCAATTATCTCTGAGACAAGTTTTTTCTCCTTGAGACGGACAGCCTCTTCTACAGCGATCTCACAGAAAGGATTCATTGAGTGCTTGACCCCATCGGTCACCACCCCTGAATTGTCTGGTTTTACCCGTACCTGCAAAGGAGACAATCTATTAAGAAAGTATCTCAGGGACCACACAAATGTATGGAGATGTATGGAGTTCAGCTTCCTGAATCGCCCAGGCTGGTTAGGGAATGCTGGGAGTTGAGTTGAGTTCCATATATCTTAAAGCTGCTGAGGTTGAGAAATACTGATATAGGAGAATGAGATTTGGGAACTTAACACAAGCTTTCTTCCCATGTTGACTGTATGACTGTAACTTGTTGCTTATATCCTAAGATTTTTATTAATATTGCTTCTTCATTGCTTATTTGACCCCTATGATAATCATTAAGTGTCATACCACATGATTCTTGACAAATGTATATTTTATTTTATATGCACTGAGAGCATATGCACCAAGACAAATTCCTTGTGTGTCCAATCACACTTGGCCAATAAAATTCTATTCTATTCTATTCTTTGTCTGGCCCAAAGAAACCACACATTTTACCAGCTGAAGAATCAGAAATTTCAATTTCACCAGATCTCTGATCATCTAAGCATGTACAATCAATGCATAGCACCTTGAAGATTTGAGTTAAATTAACCGAGAATAAACGTCTTAGGCAAGACTCTTTTTCCATCTGTGTCATGTGTCAGTTTGCTAGAAACACACGGTTCTGCGGTAACCTCAGAGCTGATTCATTTTATTGTATTATTTTTAGTTTACAGGTCAAAGCTGTAAAATTTCCATAGAGATGCACGACAATACATTTTACAGAAATAAAATAAAAAGTATATTTTTAAAAATAGCAACAAATGGTAGATGGGTAAAGTTGAAATTGACAATAAGACTTATATGCAGCCTGTCAGCATTACAAATAGCATCTGAGAAATAAATCCGAGTCCAAAGCTTTGCCTTCTTCAAAGTTCCAACATAGCACCTCCAAGCATTCTGGCTTCGGCCTGACACAGCCATTCTTTAAATTATGCATTTATTTCAGATTATTGCTTTTCTCTCCCACATGATTATCCTTGAGCAGGCATGAAAATTATGGTAAATTACACCAAGATGCACACGAAACACCATGCCTGTCAGCCTAGCCCATCTTCTCCTTGTTATCCACTGTGCTGTGATACACCATAGAAACATAGAAGTCTGACGGCAGAAAAAGACCTCATGGTCCATCTAGTCTGCCCTTATACTATTTCCTGTATTTTATCTTAGGATGGATATATGTTTATCCCAGGCATGTTTAAATTCAGTTACTGTGGATTTATCTACCACGTCTGCTGGAAGTTTGTTCCAAGGATCTACTACTCTTTCAGTAAAATAATATTTTCTCATGTTGCTTTTGATCTTCCCCCCAAGTAACTTCCCTAACTCCCCCCTAACCATCCCTAAGCAAGAGCCACAATGGATTACTATGAGATGTGGCACATTAAAAAAACAAAATTAGTCACAAAGGTGTAATAATTAGAGGACTAGGACCAGATATTTTTCATTCACGGCCACCAAAGGTTTCTCCTGGGTAACTTTGAGCCATTTCTATATTTAAGAATAACCTAGCCCACAGTGGATGTTGTGGCAGACAGCACTTGCAAGCCAGAGTATATCCTGTAGTGCTTAATAGTGCAGAACTGTGACCTGTCCTGAAGTCTCACCTGGTGATTGAAGGCTAATCACCACAACCTATTCCACAGGACTCTTTGTGGCTGGGACATGAACAGAAACAGAGACTACCACATATTCTCAAGAGAGAGAGCAAGGTACATAAGTAGTCCTCGATTTACAACAGTTCATTTAGCGATCACTCAAAAGTTACAACAGCACTGAAAAAGCTTACAACAGTTACCACATCTCCATGGTCATGTGATTAAAATTCAAATTTAGCTCAGATTTATGACCGTTGCTGTGTCCCCCGGAGTCATACTGATTCCCCCTTTGCAACCTCGCAACAAGCAAAGTCAGATTCACTTAACAACCAGGTTACTAACTTAACAACTGCAATGATTTCACTTAATTACTCAGATAATAAAAGCGGTCCAACAGGGCAAGCTTAGCAAGCAAGACACACTTAGCAACATAAATTTGAGGCTCCATTATGGTTGTTAAGTGGAGGACTACCTATAAAAGTCTAGTCGGGAAGGGACAGCAGGAAAGAATCTCTTCTAACTCTTCATCAGACTAGCAGAAAATAAAATAAAAATAATTATTGGCAAGAAACAAGGTTTTGTTTTGTTTTTTAAATCTTCCCGAACCCTATTTTCCGAGGCTCCAAAGCCAGCCTTCCCCCCACCCGCAGTTAGAACTACAGATCCCAGGATTCCTAGCGAGCAGAGGCAAGAGGGAGTCCCCGGCAGATGACGTCATCGTACTCTGGGTGGTTTGATGGCTAAACCACCAGGAGACAACCCCTCCCCCAACCCCTACGGACAACTCCGATAGAAAAGCGCAGCAAACAGGTTTCTTCATTGTTGCTTAAAAAGCAACACGAAAGTAGGGCTGACTAGGAGGGAGATTTTATGCTGCCTGTGAGGAACCAATTCAAGAGAAGCGGCTTGTGGGGAATGAGACAGGTCTTAAATAACCACAGACACGAAACTACGGTGTACAGTTTCGAAATTTACGGTCCGGGAGGAGGAGAACCCGAAAAGCCCGGCGAGCTCGCACCTTAACGGCATAGTCAATGACCCGCTTCACTCCCACCATTGCCCTCAGCCCGGCCGCCGCCATCTTGCTGCCCTTTGCAGACAGCGGCTCCGCCCACATTTGCGCACGCATCTCTTTCTCGCTTTCTCTGCCCGCCCCCTCTATGGGCTCAGCCAATCCGAGAAAGCGGATCAATATCCTGACCTCCAGTGCAAGACGTTTGGGAGGTCAGCCTCCAGGTAAGCAACTTCAGGGGAGGGGAACACCGGGAGAAGGTCGAGAGGATGATTGGCGTTAAGGATGAGCCAATCCTAGCGGGTTTCTGCGCGTGGTGGAGGGCGGGAAGAGAGGACGGTAATCACCCTCTTGGCTAATCATTCTACGCTTCGGGAAGAGGGCAGCCAATAGGAGATGCGGCTTCTCCCCGCGTTTTCTTGAGGTGAAGGAGACTTTGTCCCAGAATAGGGGCGAAGCCTTCCGCGAGGCAGGTTGCTGGCGCACCCGCTCCGTATCGGGGCGTGTATTTTTGGCACGGGTGCCCTCCCTTCGTAGAGTTTCTTTGACGCTCTGGTGACTTTTTAGGACCATCTCCCAGTGCAAACCTCTTAACTCGCGTCAGCCCAAGCACGTCTGAATGCGTTACCACCAGACTCTCTCTACCTGAGGGCAAGAAACGCCTCTCTGCTTCCTCGCGTTACGACTGTCTTTATTACCTCCCCCCCCCTAAGCAGAAATAACAATGTAACCGGGGGGGGGGTGTTCAGAAAATGTTCTGAGAGAGCTGCAGAGCCCACTGGAGATGGCATTCAGATGAAGGACCTTCACACCCCGGCTGGACTACATCACCCATCATCCTTAGCCACGGGAATCCTCTTTTTTTTCCCCTTTTGGTAAAAAAAAAAATCTGAATAAATGTCAACCAAGTGCATGAAACGAATTTATTGTAGGTTAGGTGAAAGGAAGGATGAGCAAAGACGAAAATGGGAAGAGAGAGAAAGAAAGGAAGGTAAGAAAGAAGGAAAGAAAGAAAGAAAGATTGCAAAACCAAGAAAAAGAGAAAGGAAGGAAGGAAGAAGGAAAAAAAGAAAGAAAGATTGCAAAACCAAAAAGGAAAGAAAGAAAGAAGGAAAAAAAGAAAGAGAAAGATTGCAAAACCAAGAAAGAAAGAGAAAGGAAAGAAGGAAGAAGGAAAAAAAGAAAGAAAGATTGCAAAACCAAAAAGGAAAGAAAGAAAGAAGGAAAAAAAGAAAGAGAAAGATTGCAAAACCAAGAAAGAAAGGAAGGAAGAAGGAAAAAAAGAAAGAAAGATTGCAAAACCAAAAAGGAAAGAAAGAAAAAAAGAAGGAAAGAAAGAAAGAAAGGGCAAAACCTGGACAGACAGACTACATCTCTCTTTTGCTGTTGTGGCAGCAGCCAGGTTTGCACCCTCATGTCTTCATCCGCCCTGGTTACCCTGAAGATCAGAAATAGTAAACTTGGAACATCACCTGACATGAGGATATCGCAGCATTTCCCAGAAGGAACGAAATAGTCTTTGCTCCAAACAAACACTGTGTCTGATTAGACATTTGCTAATCGGCTGCCATTCCCATTGTGCTTGGTGCCTGGCTTTTATTCCTACTTTTCCCATTCCTGCTTTTATTCCTACTTCCGTTTCTGGCTGTCCTGTCCTTTCTTCTTGGAGGGGTCCTCTGCCCAGGGTGTAAATACTTCGGTAGTGGTCAGAGCCTCTGCAGTTACCTCCTCTTCCCATCGTTTCGCTACAAAGTGGCTAACCCCTAAAGAGTTTTTTAAAAAAAAAACAACAACAACCAACCCTTAGTTTTCAGAAAGATGCTGTGTCTTGATTGATTGGATTTATCTGCCGCCCATTCCAATTGGACTCATATTTATCAGCCAAAAAGGAGGATGCTCCTTGAACTGAACTCAATACTTCGAGATTTCATGGAGGTTTTCTTGGCAAATTATTATTAGATTTTTTTTAAATCCTACCTTTATACTTCATCAATTTAAGCTAGCAAACCATAGTCCTCTTTATATTCAAGTTATGGCCACATACCTGATATTTCTGCAGTTTTTATTTTTCTCACAAGGACAACCCTGATAGGAGAGTTGGACTAAGAGAGAGAGATTGGCTTAAAATCACCCAGGTGGTTTTCATGCCTAAGGGAGGCCTAGAATTCACCATCCCATGGTTTCTAGGTCAGCGCCTTAATCCTTTTACCAATAACTTCCATTTGCCATTAACTTCTTTCAGAGAATTCTCATCAACTCCCCAGTTTAACGTAAGGTTCTGAGAGCTCTTGGTCTCCCATCCAAGTAGTAACAGTACAATCCAACTTGGCTTGTTTTCTTGAGATCAGCCAAACTCGGCTAAGGTGCTGATATCAACTGAAGGCCTTCATAGTTGGATTAATGTTATGGAAACACAAATAAAAAGGAATTGAATGGTTGCTACCCTTCAAGAGCTGTACTGCTTAATTTCTTGTGCCGTACTCAAAAGAGTACTGAAACCTGAAGAGGGCCAAGTTATGGGTACTCCAACACTGGAGGTTTTTAAAAAGAGATTGGGCAACCATTGTTTGAAATGGCATAGGGGGTCTCCTACTTGAGCAGTGGAGTTGGACTGAAAGAGTTCTCTTCCAACCCTGTTACTCTGCTTTTCATACCTGCCATGGCAGCTACCACAATAGATAACCATCCTGGGACCATTGACCAGGAGAGGAAGGTATTGGGCTCATCAGTTGCAAATCTCATGAAGTTGAACAGTCCAAGTCCTCCTATGCAGCCTAAAATGCAAAAAGGGATGGAGGTCAAAGGATGTGGTCTGTAAAAGGTGGACTCCAACGTGGTTAGTTTATCATCCGGTAGTCAGGTTTTTGAACTTTTTCAATTGTATGGCCACAATAATCATTCTTGCCAAAACTGGGCATCAAAAGGGGAAACCACAGGAGTGTAGCCTGGGATAAATGTTTGTAGTTCAACTTTTTGGCCAGCTAATACCATTTTCGGTTTTGGGTCTCCCACCAACACTCCATTATAATTATATGTTATAATTATAAATTATAAACATTATAATTATATGTCTTGCTGATACAGTTCTACAGAGGAATCATTGAGTGTCATCTGCACCTCTATAACTGTCTGGTTTGGTGCTGCAACCCAACAGGACCGACACAGACTTCAGAGGATAATCAGAACTGCAGAAAAAACAATTGCTGCCAACCTGCCTTCCATTGAGGACCTGTATACTGCACGAGTCAAAAAGAGGGCGGGGAAAATATTTACTGACCCCTCACATCCTGGACACAAATTGTTTCAACTCCTACCCTCAAAACGTCGCTACAGAGCACTGCACACTAAGACAACTAGACACAAGAACAGTTTTTTTCCGAACGCCATCACTCTACTAAACAAATAATTCCCTCAACACTGTCAGACTTTCTACTAAATCTGCACTTCTATTCTACTAGTTTTTCTCATCATTGCTTTCACCCATTTCCTCCCATGTTGACTGTATGACTGTAACTTGCTGCTTATATCCTAAGATTTTTATTAATATTGCTTCTTCATTGCTTATTTGACCCCTATGACAATCATTAAGTGTTGTACCATATGATTCTTGACAAATGTATACAGTATTTTATTTTATGTACGCTGAGAACATATGCACCAAGACAAATTCCTTGTGTGTCCAATCACACTTGGCCAATAAAAATTCTATTCTATTCTATTCTACTCTGTTTACAGTGTTTTCCCTTAACACTTGGGCACAAGCGGGGAGGTCATTTTCTTTCTTTCACACTTATTTTTTTCCCACTGCTTTTTTGAACAGCTGCAAATATCCACGATTTCTAATTGTTTGGCTCTGCTAAACCCAAACCAGACATCACCAATGTGATTGAGTGTTGCAGTGTAGCATACATGTTAGAGTAGGATTATTATATATATCTGGACCTCTAGCATAAAATGCTCTGCTTACCCTGATTCTATTATAGCCAGGATAGGACGGTATTAAATTAAGTCTGCATTTCTGGTGAATTTGCAACAGGAAGACAACTGACCATAAAAGGGTTCAATAAACATCTCGCTGATAAACAAGTATACATCACTCCATACGATCAAAGGGGGAAATTTACATTGCCTGAAGCAAAACAGGATGAGACTGTGATAAAAGACTTTGACCACGGTAAACAGGAGATTGGTTGTGATAAAGCAGGAGGCTTCAGAGAAATTAGGTGTGAGAAACATTTGCTCAAAGGAAATTATTCAAGGAAATTGGTTTGTGATATCTGGGGAAAGGAAGGACTCAAAGATATAACATGTTTGAAGTTATGTTATTGGATGTTTGTATATCACTTGACGTGTACATGTAATTATCCCCATTTGCATATGATCCCAAATAATACTGTGTCACATCACCCAGAGAGAAAATGTGTCCAAGTCTTCTTTCTAGGATTGGCGCTCGTGAGTGACCCCCTCTTGGCTGGGTTGCTCTAAGTCCCTCTGAAGACATTGTCCTCCTCAGGGACTTTGCAGCACCTCAATTGAAGATGTGACTTCAGCTTAGTGGGATCCATCTATGACTCTGTTGTACCACATTTGAAAGGATGGAATTGAGTCTTCAGGTTCTGGTTTTGTGCAGTACTGTCTTTCCTCCTTTGAGACTGGAGCTAGTTTAAGAGCAGTTCCATCTTTCTGCAACATTTGGGAAATGAAACCCAGTGCTTGCTGTTGTGTTTCTTACCTGAAAAGAAACTCAGAGTGATGGCTAAGTCAGAGTCAGAGAGCTTCTGCGACGTCTCGGTGGAAGCAAGCGAACGTGTGCCATAGATCACGGCACCATAGGAAGCTGCAGCAGAGATCAGCATTAAAATGATGGAGATTATAATATAGACTAGGAGAAAAAGAAAGAAAGAGGGAGCAAATTGTGAAAAGTCAATCTAGAACCGCCTTCTAGAATCGCCACAGGCAGCCTGCAGCTTTCAATCTGATTAACAGAATAGCAGAGTTGGGAGGAACCAGGAGGTCTTCTAGTCCAGCCCCCTGCTTAAGGAGACCCAATATTATTCCAGACAAATGGTTGTCTTTTCTTAAAAACCTGCAGTGACGGAGCACCCACAACCTTTGTTCCTTTATCTTATAACCTGAGCATCAGTTTACTTCCTGGTGCCTGCAGAAACAGTGCGGATTTCAAGCTCAAAGAGAAATCTTATTTGGAAGCTTTTAGGAAATACTGGATGATTCTTGCTGCTCTTTTGAAAGCTTCCCAGAAGAGACTATATATGGTGAAGACTTTCAATCCTGGGCCTAGAAAGTTGAGAACTAAGACGCCTTAAACAAGATCTAAGTATTGCCCACAAGATCATATGCTGCAACGTCCTGCCTGTCGGCGACTACTTCAGCTTCAACCACAACAACACAAGAGCACACAACAGATTTAAACTTAATATTAACCGCTCCAAACTTGACTGTAAAAAACATGACTTCAGTAACCGAGGTGTCGAAGCGTGGAACTCATTACCGGACTCTGTAGTGTCATCCCCAAACCCCCAACACTTTACCCTTAGATTATCTACGGTTGACCTCTCCAGATTCCTAAGAGGTCGGTAAGGGACGAGTACAAGTGCACTAGAGTGCCTTCCGTCCCCTGTCCTATTGCTCTCCTATATCTTCTATTCCTTTCTTCTATTCCTATATCTCTTCTTCTATTCTTTCATTGATATGTTCTATTACTTTATCTTCTTTTCTATTATTTCTTAGATATATATTTACTATGATTATCTCCTCTATAACCTTCATCATGTATTTTACTATGTGTATATAGATATATACCCACTAAAACCCTCATTGTGTATTGGACAAAATAAATGAATGAATAAATAAATAAACAAACAAACTGGAGGGGATCAGGTTCCCCCACAGGGCATGCTGATGATGAAATGTAGTTTGGCAAATCGTAATGCCGGAGCTGTGATTTGTGCATTTATTTCCGAGATCAGGAAGACATAAAGATGGGGGATTATGTCAGGATGTCCCTATATCTCTGTTGCTTGGAAGTAATCAGTTTGATGCTAACGCCTGTGGTTTAAAAATAGGGACCTACAAAACAGTCACGAGCGAAAGTTGCAGAATGAATTCAATTCAATTCAATTTATTGGATTTATATGCCGCCCCTCTCCGAAAACTCCTAATGCTTCCTTGAATGTAACAACCAGCAGATGGAGATAAAGTCTCGTGGAAAAGTAGGGAAGACTATAAATATTGTACGAACTGATTATCAGCAACGTTATGATTTTAAGGACAAACTTACTATATTTCTGGTTCATCTTTTCTAATAAAAATATTGGCGACCCCACCACCACCCACCCTGTTTATGCCACCAGCCAACCAAAGAGCTGATTGACATACGGTTACATATAGGTGTACAGTGTTCCCTCGGTTTTCGCGGGTTCGAACTTCGCGGATAGCCTACACCACGGTTTTTCAAAAAATATTAATTAAAAAATACTTCACGGATTTTTTTCTATACCACAGTTTTTCCCGCCCAATGACATCATGCATCATCGCCAAACTAATAATTTTTGCAACTAAATAACAATAATAATAATTATTGTTAATAAATAATTATGTTTATAAATATCAGAATCACCAAGTGCCTTATTCAATGGTGAGTACCAGTAATAATGGTGTGTAAATGGTTGTTAAGGGAATGGGAAATGGTAATTTAGGGGTTTAAAGTGTTAAGGGAAGGTTTGTGATACTGTCCATAGCCAAAAATTGTGTATTTACTTCCGCATCTCTACTTCGCGGAAATTCGACTTTCGCGGGCCGTCTCGGAACGCATCCCCTGCGGAAATTGAGGGAACACTGTATTCCTTAAAACAATTGCAAGATTGGCCCAGAGATTTAACAGATGGGCATGCGAGTGGCATTGTAGGTAGTAGTTGGCACCTTCTGCCTACCTGTTCAATAGGTCTATTTTGAAAACTCATGGTACCCATTGATGTTCTTCAGAGCTCATCCAAGGAAGAAAGAAATATGTCTTGTTTAGAAAATAAGGATGGGGCCATGCAATCAGATCACCTTCCATATTACGTCAGTGTTCTAGCTGTTTTCTTTATGAGAACCTGGCAGTCTTGGATATCCGTATTATAAATGCAGTGTGTCTAATGATAGAGGAACCAGAAACTGCAGACTATAAACATGGGGTGAAGGTTGGGGCAACTGTGCCTCTATATCCGAATCTGTCAACATGTTGAAAAAGCAGTGACTGCATAATTTTTTGTTTAAAAATTATTGTTCTGAGAAGGAGGAAACATGGATGATCTGTTTCCACTTCTGATATCATTGAACAAGGCAAGCATCTACCTTTAGCCCATGCTTCTCACAGCCATCTTTGACTGCTTCTAATTCCTGATTTTTACTGATATACTTATTTATTGTTATCCTTTGCCATCTTTTCTCTAAATCTACGGAGAGGGGCGGCATACAAATCCAATGAATGAATGAATGAATGAATGAATGTTGGTGAGTGTCCTTGGAGAGGGGACAAGTCTCATTATATCTCCAAAACAATAATTCTCAGAGTGGATTGGAAAAGATTGACTGAAGTTGCCCAGTAAACTCCATTGTTACAGAAAACATTAGCCTGGATTTCTCTGCTTCAGGTCCAACGATTTTACTGTTATTACAAGCAATCCTCAGTCTTCAATAATTCAATTAACAATCATTCAAAATGACAAGAGTATTGAAAAAGGTGGCTGTCATACAATTCCCACGGTCACATAGTCAAAATTTGGACACTTGGCAATTGACATATATTTATAACAGCTTCATTATTATTATTATTATTATTATTATTATTATTATTATTATTATTATTAATTGGATTTGTATGCCGCCCCTCTCCGGAGACTCGGGGCGGCTAACAACAGTGATAAAAAACAGCATGTAACAATCCAATACTAAACAACTAAAAAAACCCTTATTTATAAAACCAAACATACATACAAACATACAATGCGTAAATTGTAAGGCATAGGGGGAAAGAATATCTCAGTTCCCCCATGCCTGATGGCAGAGGCGAGTTTTAAGAAGTTTACGAAAGGCAAGGAGGGTGGGGACAATTCTAATCTCTGGGGGGAGTTGGTTCCAAAGGGCCAGGGCTGCCACAGAGAAGGCTCTTCCCCTGGGTCCCGCCAAACAACATTGTTTAGTTGATGGGACCCGGAGAAGGCCAACTCTGTGGGACCTAACTGGTCGCTGGGATTCGTGCAGCAGAAGGGGGTCCCTGAGATAATCTGGTCCGGTGCCATGAAGGGCTTTATAGGTCATAACCAACACTTTGAATTGTGACTGGAAACTGATCGGCAACCAATGCAGACTGCGGAGTGTTGGTGTAACATGGGCATATTTGGGAAAGCCCATGACTGCTCTCGCAGCTGCATTCTGCACGATCTGAAGTTTCCGAACACTCTTCAAAGGTAGCCCCATGTAGAGAGCATTACAGTAGTCGAGCCTCGAGGTGATGAGGGCATGAGTGACTGTGAGCAGTGACTCCCGGTCCAAATAGGGCCGCAACTGGTGCACCAGGCGAACCTGGGCAAACGCCCCCCTCGCCACAGCTGAAAGATGTTTCTCTAATGTGAGCTGTGGATCGAGGAGGACGCCCAAGTTGCAGACCCTCTCCGAGGGAGCCAATAATTTTCCCCCCCAGGGAGAGAGAGAATTGTCCTTGGGAGACAAAACCCACAGCCACTCCATCTTATCAAGGTTGAGCTTGAGTCTGTTGACACCCATCCAGACCCCAACCGCCTCCAGGCACCAGCACATCACTTCCACAGCTTTCATGCTGCCCACTGTCAACATTGTCAGACAAAGTAAACATACCGGTCTTTCCTTGTCTCCCACCATAGTCACAGTGAAGCCAAGCGCTACATATGCCTAGTCATATTTCCTCATCTTAGCTTTAAGGAGACTTATGTTTGTCTCATTTTCTCCATCTCTTTCTTTTCATCCCTGTCAAATATTTTTTCACAGTGGCTCTTAAGGGTTTGTTATATGCACTTCATATCTCTTACTGTGTGCTATTGCTTGGGGCAAACCCCCCCCCCCCTACTCCTTGCGGCAAAAGAAAACATGTTCTCCAGGACCCGTAACCCCCCTGGCATTACTCTGCACCCCCCCTCGGGGCGCCGCCCCACTATTTGAGAAACACTGCTCTAAGGCAAGCTGGCATCTCTGACTTTCCCATGGATGAGTGAAATAATAATGGCATACGGAGTAGTCCAGAGAGGAGAAAGGGGCAGAGGGAACACCATGAACAGGGCCTGCTCAAACAGTAGTGGCGCAACCGGACTTCTTTAGGTTCTGAAGGTTCTATTGTCCTTACATGGTATTTTTTTCAGAAGGGAACATTTCCCTAGCTGGCAGTCTGCCCATAATCCCCGGAAGACGAAGATGCCGTTGACGAATCTTTTGACCCAGTATTCCGTGCAGATGGCTTCCATCAGTAGACAAGCAGCTATGCAAGAGAAGATGATCCCACCCAGGCGGGCCCACTCATAGGACTTCAAGTTCTTGAACCACACAAGGACGGGCCACTTGGGAAGGGACTCCGTGTAGCGGTCCATTGTGAGAGATCAATGGGAGGATCAAGACCGGATGCGCTCTCTTCTGAATCTCAGGCGGTAGTTCCTTGTGGGTGAAGCGTATAGAACCCACATCTCTCCCCCCCCTCAAGAACAACTATGTCTTTTAGGTTACAAAGTTTTCACTCGGAACCACTCTTGAGAAAGGTACCGTAGTAAAGCAGGACAAGGTTTCCATGGTAACCCCAATGTTCTGGAAGTTCTGAAGAAGCTTGGTTGGCATGTTCCTTCCATTGGATGTATGCCCAGCATGGGCATCTATGGCTAATGGCTCCTTTGCTGGAGTGATATCCCCATTGCTCTGTGGCATTGTAAGCTTACACCTTTGGGATGTGCACGTAATATTCATTCATTCATTCATTCATTCATTCATTCATTCATTCGATTTTTATACCGCTCTTCTCCTTAGACTCAGGGCGGCTTACAACATGTTAGCAATAGCACTTTTTAACAGAGCCAGCCTATTGCCACCACAATCCGGGCCCTCATTTTTTTTAATAAGTTTTTTAATTAAATTTTATCACAACAAACAAACAAAAAACTTTAAAAAAAAGTGCCCAACACCAATAACCCCTCCACCATTTAGGGGGTTCAGTTATTTACAATAATTTTCAATTTCTTCCTTGGCTCCGGTTTACATTTCTTTACATACAAAGAGTGATTGGAGTTTATTTTTCACATTGTCGTCATATATTCTATGTAAAATATAATCTTTCACCTTATTCCATCGTGCCATCAGCTTCTCCAATTTATTTTCATCACAGTTAATTAATCTTGATTCCGTAATTTCAAAGTGAATGTGGTCCACCATGTACCGGTACCAATTTTGGATTGTACATTTATTGCTGTCCTTCCACCCTAATACCACTACTGCTTGTGCACTTTCCAAGGCTGCCCTCATTTTACTCACCTCGGAAGGATGGAAGGCTGAGTCAACCTTGAGCCGGTGGTGAGATCTGAACCGCTGACCTACAGATCTACAGTCCGCTTCAGTGGCCTGCAGTACAGCACTCTACCTGCTGCGCCGCCCCGGCTCTTAATATAAAGACCGCCTCTTTCCAGAAACCTCCCAGAGACCAATAAGTATACACAGAGTTGGCCTCCTACAGGTCCCGTTGACTAAGCAATGCAGGTTGGCGTGACCGTGGGGGAGGGCCTTCTCTGTGGCTGCCCCGGCTCTATGGAACAAACTACCCCCTGACATCTGTACTGCTCCCACCCTACTGGCCTTCTGTAAGGCCACGAAGACCTGGCTTTGCCTGGGAGGGCCATGAATTGTACATCTTTCATAGCCAAACTGTATCAATGGTGTGTATGCATGGGATTATGCCTCTTTTATAATAAATGGGTTTTATTATGGGGTTTATTTTTTAGATATTATAGTCAACGTCTTTTTATTGCTTTGTACCTTTTTAATGTTGTAATATTGTTTTGTAAGCCGCTCTGGGTCCTTCGGGATTGGATGGCACAGAAGTCGAATGAATAAATAAATAACTTATATGTATCAGTGTGGTATGTTTTCCCTATATGCGGTGCAGCTCTTATCTGATGGATCTGACGAATATTAGAAAAGATTAGAATCTGCGCAGAAATGACCAAACTAACTATGGAACTTAGAAATAACAAAGATTCTGTCTTTTATAATTGCTGGGACTCTTTTTACTGCTGGATAGAAAAAAAGGGGGGGGGAGAGAAGAAAATTTGATTAATTAACAATTGAGATTGTATACAAAAATAACAGTCTGGTGTTTATTCTATTTTTAGTAAAAGAATGAAATATGATATTTACCGAAACCAAACCTATCTATTTATAATTTTTCTGCTACTTCATACTCAACGTTATCTTTTATTTATGTACAATGTAATTATTTAACTATGCTATATCAGGATATTGAGAATATTCATAGCACAACTTACTATCATAGATCTGCCGTTCACCCGCCCAACCTTTTAAATGTATTTTCCGTTGTTATTGTACATTGTATATTGTCTATTGATGTTTATATGTTGTTATGTCTTTGTATATAGTCTTGTAAATAAAAAAAATAAAATAAAATAAATTGTACATCTTTCATAGCCAAACTGTATCAATGGTGTGTATGCATGGGATTATGCCTCTTTTATAATAAATGGGTTTTATTATGGGGTTTAGTTTATAGATATTATAGTCAACTTCTTTTTATTGCTTTGTACCTTTTTAATGTTGTAATATTGTTTTGTAAGCCGCTCTGGGTCCTTCGGGATTGGACGGCATAGAAGTGAAATAAATAAATAAATAACTTAAATGCATCAGTGTGCTATGTTTTCCCTATATGCGGTGCTGCTCTTATCTGATGGATTTGTTTGATCCCCCCAGGGGATACCATGGAAACCCACTAAAATGACCAAAAAACTCTGCAGCTCTAGATTAGCAGAAGAGAGAGTTGTTTCTTCTGCAGCACAATGCATTTTTGTGGAATTGCTTTATCACCTACAGACGGATTGCTGTATTAGCTGCATATACTTGCCCTGGTAATGATTGAATCAAAAGAGAAGCATCTGCTATTCCTACATTTATTCACAAAGAAATCTCGCACAATTCATTGTTGCTTATTTACTCCCATGGATTCAAAAGGAGAATTCTAAATCTCTAAAGGAAACTCTTACATCCTATTCACACTAATTTTTGCGGTGGGTTGTCCAATGGATAAAAATAAAAGGCAGAACGTGAAGAGGGGCATTATTTAATTTAAGATACCTGGACAATACCCCACTTATGCAGCCTGAACACGGTTATTGTAATCATCCATTAAAAAACAAGCACAAAGACCAGAATACATCGGAATGGAATAGTTTGCAAATGAAATGATTGGACACTTCTTGAAAAGTAAGTGAACAGAGGATGGCGATTCCAGAAGAAAAGAACCAGTGAAGTAATCCTGATTTTGAAACAATAAAAATGATTCACATGGTACAATGAGTAATGTTTCTCAATGGTAACAATTTTAAGAGTTCAATCCCCAGAATTCCCGAGAACAGAGGTCTTCAAACTTGGCAACTTCTAAGACTTGTGGACTTCAACTCCCAGAATTCTAGGAGTTGAAATCCATAAGTGTTAACGTTGCTGGATTTGGGGAGCCCTGCCCTAGAATATAGGCAGAGTTTCACCACCCTTCCTGTTGTGGTTAGCTCTGACCCAGCTCCTGCCCCAAGGACTGTGGATGTGGGGGAGACATCCACATGCTGCAGGCCTGTTTTGCCCCTGGTGGAATCTGATGATGAAGGCTCCTCTGACCAAGAAGACATGAGTGATAGGGAGGAGGAGAGTGTGGCAGACAGCTTAGAAGGAGATCAATTATCTAGCTCCTCCTTGGATTCAGAACAAGAGTTACTGATACAGCCACGCCTGCGGAGAGCGATGCCTAGGCAACAACAACTGAGAGATTATTATCAAAGAAAATGAGGCCACCTGTGGTTGGGTGGGGCTGTGGTAATTAGTGAGGCTGCTATAAAGAGCAGCCTGTGGGTTTGGCCATTGTGGAGGATTATCTGATTGTTGTGTTTCGTGGCTGCTTTACTGACTTTGACCTTTTGTGTGCTGATTTTCCCCCGCTTTGAAACTAAACCAGAGCAAAGTGTATTTCACTTTGTGAAAGAAGAGACTGTGAATTACCTCACAGCTGCAAGCTAAGTATCTCAGAACTGATAAGGGACTTGTACAAATTACCAGTTTGTTTGGAGACGAGTGCTCTTTGGTATACCAAAAGAGGGCTTGGTTTAAGTGACTTTTCATTATAAAGAACATTGTTTTGAATTTTCAAACGTGTGTGTGTCTGAAATTTGTACCTGTGAATTTTTGGGAGGAGTCTACCAGAGAGCCCGACAGAACAGACTTCAATTCCCAGCATTCCCTAGCCAGCATCTACATGTTGGAAGTCCATACATTTCAATGTGACTGAAGTCAGGAAACATTGCTACAGGTGATATTCAAAGCCTTACTTGGCAAGCCACCTAATTATCAAAATTATTCCTAGTTACTGAAATCTCTACAAAATACAAGATAATAGTTTTCGAAAGTGAGCAAAAAAAAAAAGTATAGCTGAGCAATGCTCTGGAGATGCATTGTTATAGGAGAAGCAGGGCAAGGCACCCTATTTATTGAGAGAAAGCTTCCATGCAATTGTGCTGTCTCTCTTGTTGACTTAGACGTTCATATTCTTTCATAGCTGGAAGATGGAGCGTTCAAGGAGGCAACGTGGTTGAAAATGCCTGAAAGGTGAGAAAACAAGAGCAAGTAAAGAAGATGCTCAAACCAACCTTTGATCACCGAGACATAATTGGTTTGGAAGGTTGTGTTGAGTTGCATGTGTACGTGTAAATATAATAACCTGCTATCTTATAAATGTATTGTTCTTTCCACTGAATGCAAAATAAGATTAAGGGACCGCCTTCTGCTGCACGAATCCCAGCGACCAGTTAGGTCCCACAGAGTGGGTCTTCTCCGGGTCCCGTCAACTAAACAATGCCGCTTGGCGGGACCCAGCGGAAGAGCCTTCTCTGTGGCGGCCCAGGCCCTCTGGAACGAACTCCCCCCAGAGATTAGAATTGCCCCCACACTCCTTGCCTTTCGTAAGCTACTTAAAACCCACCTCTGCCGCCAGGCATGGGGGAATTGAGATACTCTTTCCCCCTAGGTCTTTACAATTTTATGCATGGTATGTCTGTATGTATGTTTGGTTTTTATAATAACGGGTTTTTAATTGTTTTTAGTATTGGATTATTATTATATGCTGTCTTATTATTGCTGTTAGCCGACCCGAGTCTCCGGAGGGGGGCGGCATACAAGTCCAATGAATAATAATAATAATAATAATAATAATAATAATAATAATAATAATAATAATAATTTAGACTTATATACCGCTTCACAGCCCTTTATATAGCCCTCTCTAAGTGATTTACAGAGTCGGCATATTGCCCCCAACAATCGGGGTCCCCATTTTACAAACCTTGGAAGGATAGAAGGTTGTCAACCTTGAACCGGGTGAGATTTGAACTGCCAAATAGCAGGCAACCTGCAGTCCTACACTCTAACCACTATGCCACCTTTTTTCAAAGGGTTTTTTTTTTAAAATGGCAGGAAAATGCAATTCTTTTAAAGGGAAATGCTTCTGGTTTTATGTAAATGCCGTGGTATCTTGATTGCCTTTCTAAGGCAGGAATCCGTTGGGTTAATGCAAAAGGGACATTTCCTATGGGAGCTCAAGCCAACTAAATGTTTAAAAATATCCCCAGTTCCAGGGGTGGGTTCTGGATTATTTTGCTGCCTTCCATATTTCAAAACCAGCCTTCTCCACCCTCACCAAATTAGTAGAAAAATGGTCTTTTTTAGAAACTGGTCCCTAGT
Source organism: Erythrolamprus reginae (assembly GCF_031021105.1). Lineage (NCBI taxonomy): Eukaryota > Metazoa > Chordata > Lepidosauria > Squamata > Dipsadidae > Erythrolamprus > Erythrolamprus reginae. The sequence goes on from NC_091960.1 coordinate 8,319,930, forward strand.
GTGAAAAGGTATTGCTATACAGGGTTTATTTTTTAAAATCTTTGCATTATTTTATGACTCTGAATATTTTTATATGGGAACCATCCAGAATTGCAGGAGGTTGGGCAGTATAAATAGCAAACCAGTGCTGCTCAAATGTGTCAGTTTTTAAGTTGTGCAGGCTTCAACAACCAGAATTCCCCACCTAGCATAGAAACATAGAAGACTGACGGCAGAAAAAGACCTCATGGTCCATCTAGTCTGCCCTTATACTATTTCCTGTATTTTATCTTAGGATGGATATATATTTATCCCAGGCATGTTTAAATTCAGTTACTGTGGATTTACCAACCACGTCTGCTGGAAGTTTGTTCCAAGGATCTACTACTCTTTCAGTCAAATAATATTTTCTCATGTTGCTTTTGATCTTTCCCCCAACTAACTTCAGATTGTGTCCCCTTGTTCTTGTGTTCACTTTCCTATTAAAAACACTTCCGTCCTGGACCTTTTTTAACCCTTTAACATATTTAAATGTTTCGATCATGTCCCCCCTTTTCCTTCTGTCCTCCAGACTATACAAATTTATTTATTTATTTATTTATTTATTTATTTCATTCATTCATTCATTCATTCATTCATTTATTTATTTATTAGATTTGTATGCTGCCCCTCTGCGCAAACTCTGGGCGGCTCACAACAAAACAAAACAATTCATGACAAATCTAATAAGTATAATTTAAAATATTTAAAAAACCCCATTTACTAAGCAAACATACATACAAACATACCATGCATAAATTGTATATGCCCGGGGGAGATGTCTCAGTTCCCCCATGCCTGACGACAAAGGTGGGTTTTAAGGAGCTTACGGAAGGCAAGGAGAGTAGGGGCAGTTCTAATCTCTGGGGGGAGCTGGTTCCAGAGAGTCGGGGCTGCCACAGAGAAGGCTCTTCCCCTGGGGCCCGCCAACCGACATTGTTTAGTTGACGGGACCCGGAGAAGGCCCACTCTTTGGGACCTAATCGGTCGCTGGGATTGAGTTCATTAAGTCTTTCCTGATACGTTTTATGCTTAAGACCTTCCACCATTCTTGTAGCCCGTCTTTGGACCCGTTCAATTTTGTCAATATCTTTTTGTAGATAGTGAGGTCTCCAGAACTGCACACAGTATTCCAAATGGGGTCTCACCAGCGCTCTATATAGCGGGATCATAATCTCCCTCTCAGCATGCTGAGAATGGAAGTTCACACATCTTAGTGGCCGCATTCGAGCAGAACTGGTCTACGGATTAAAGTGGTGGAGTTTTGGAAAACACTGCTGTAAACTCACCAGCCAAGAGAAACAAGGGGAAAGTGATCCATCCCGAGTAGAAAGACCATGCAAAGGAGACCTGGAGTTCGGGTGAGGTTTTCTCCTTCCATGTTTCAGCCGTGTACACAGCTAGGGCTATTAGAGTGAAGAGTCCTTTCAAAAAAGCAGAAAAGACGATCAGTGGTGGTTAACGCAACTCTGCTGGTTCACCAGTGCAGGGGTAGGCAAAGTTGGCTCTTCTATGACTTGTGGACTTCAATTCCCAGAATTCATTAGTCAATCATGTTAGCTCAGGAATTCTGGGAGTTGAAGTCCACATGTCATGAAAGAGCCAACTTTGCCTAACCCTGCACCAGTAAGGTTTTCATTCCCCCCCCTTTGGTTTGCACATACCGTATTTTTCAGAGTATAAGATGCACCTTTTTCCTCCCTAAAAAAGGCTGAAAATTTGGGTGCTTCTTATTACTTTGAATGTAGCTTTTTGGAAGCACATTGTTTTTGAACTTTCAAGTGTGTGTGTGTCTGAAATTTGTACCCTTGAACTTTCGGGAGACTCTTACCATAGAGCCCGGCAGAACAGGCAAGAAACCCTACATTACTTCAGACAGATGGTTATCCAACATCATGTTTAAAACTTCCAGGGTTGGAGCATTCACAACTTCTGGAGGCAAGCTGTTCCCCTGATTAATTGTTCTAAACAGTTTCCAGTGATTAATTTGTAAAACTAGTTTCACCTTTACCAGGTAGGGATCTCAAAGAAGATACAAATTGCTTCTGGCGGTTAATATATGGAGCCATGATATATGCTTGGTTACCCGAGGCTTCAACTATGCACTGATCATCTGAGGACACAGTTGAAACCTTATTAACAAAAACATTTGAACCTCCCCAGAATCCTCCCAAGGAGACGCTATCTTGCATTGCACCTACCAGCCACGTAGGCAGCCACGGAAGCAATCAAGGGCTTGGCTAGGATGCCACACAGGGAAGGCATGAAAGCAGCAATCAGGAAGAGGTGTAATGCCAGGGCTGCTAGAGAAGCCATAATCAGAAACACACGGGCAGCTATGATGTAGCCTGCAAGCAAAGTTATAGAGACAAAAGATTATGTCTATTTTCAATCCTTATTGCAGTAATATTTATTTATTTATTTATTTATTTATTTATTTGTTTGTTTGTTTGTTTGTTTGTTTGTTTATTTATTTATTTATTTATTTATTTATTTATTTATTTATTTATTTATTTATTTATTTATTTATTTATTTATTTATTTATTTATTTATAAGTACCTCTACTTACGAACTTAATTTGTTCTGTGGACAGGTTCTCAAGTAGGAAAGTTTGTAAGAAGAAGCAATTTTTTCCCATAGGAATCAATGTAAAAGTAAATAATGTGTGCGATTGGGGAAACCACAGGGAGGGTGTTTCCTCCCAGGAGATTCCTAGTGAGGCCTCACGGAGGCTTCTCCCCACCTTTTCCAGCCCCGTCTCCTCGCAGGTGATTCCTACAGAGGCCCCACAGAGGCTTCTCCCCACCTTTCCCGGACCTGCTTCCTCCCAGAAGATTCCTAGAGAGGCCCCACGGAGGCTTCTCGCTGCCTTTTCCGGTTACAGTTTCAGAGGCTCGGGTTTATAAGTGGAAAATGATTCTTGAGAAGAGGAAAAAAAATCTTGAACACCCAGTTCTTATCTAGAAAAGTTCGTAAGTGGAGGTGCACTTAGAAACACAAAATGAAGGCCTACCTGCCATAAATCTTACCAAAGGCATCCTTTACGGCAAAGCATTGGCTTTGGATTAATCCAGGGTTTATGCAGTATTGCCATAGTCCACTGTGGGACGTGCCAGCTGGAGCAAAAGATACTTTCCAATAGTCGGTGCTGAGCGCCATCAAAAGTAGGCTGATGCTCAAGGAGGCCATCAGAACGCTGAAGATACGGCAGCACAGCATCCTGATGCAAAGACAAAAGTGTTGCAAGAGTCACTTTGCTTGGTACCCAACTTTTAAAAGAAACCCGGGGCGGGTGGGGGGAGGGAGAAGATGAAATGGAGACAATTAATCCCCAGGGGACGAACATGGAAGAGCATTAGAAGACCTATATGGTGAATGTGTGTTTCATTATTGTTCTATTAGTGCAGAAGAGTAAGGTGAGGTCACTGGAATAGATGGGATTAAGAGAATTCTTGAAGGTTTTGCTTTCCCCTGGTGATACAGTGGTTATTTATCTATCTATCTATCTATCTATCTATCTATCTATCTATCTATCTATCTATCTATCTATCTATCTACCTATCTATCTATCTGTTCTGTCTGGGTCCCCCCAGACACCAACACCAACCAAAAAGAGTATCCAGACACACTGGTTAAAAGCAAAGGCAGTTTATATAATTCAAAGCAAACACAGGTAACAAAAACTGTTCTTACAGACAGGAACACTATGAAGCTTCACAGAGGTTTCACGAAGGCCAGGCAATAAAACAGGATTCTTGCTGGCAAAAACAACACTGGAGATAATAAAACCCATGCCTCCCCCAAGTCTTTCAGACTTCTAGGCCACAAACCAAGATCAGAGACGCCAAGAATCGAAGCAAGGTCACAGGACTCCCAGTTGATAACTCTCCACAAGACTGTAAGGGCGGGCCTGCCTTTTCAACCCTGCTGAGGAGAACCACACCCAAACCCAGCTGTTGCCAATTCAGGGATGGAAATACCTTTCTAATTGGCCCCTTCTTTGAGCTGCACGTCTCTGCCTCATGTCTACTATAGCCTGTGCGTCTTCATCCAATGAATCCAGGCTACTAGCTGGGGAGAGGCCCCCCCGGGGGTCTCAGGCTGCTCTCCCTCCTCCTCTTCCTGACGTTCCTCTCCCCCGTCTGCCTGGTCCTCCCCCTCCTGGTCACTGTCCTCCTCCTCTGGGCATGGATCCGGCAGAGCTCCAGCCGGTCCCTGAGGAGCCTCAGGCTGAATCACAACACTATCTATCTATCTATCTATCTATCTATCTATCTATCCATCCATCCATCCATCCATCCATCCATTTATTGGATTTATATGCCGCCCCTCTCCGAAGACTCGGGGCGGCTAACAGCAATCATAAAACAGCGTACAATAATAATCCAATACTAAAAATGATTAAAAACCCATTAATATAAAAAAAACCAAACATACATACAGACATACCATGCATAAAATTGTAAAGGCCTAGGGGGAAAGGGAATCTCAATTCCCCCATGCCTGGCGGCCGAGGTGGGTTTTAAGTAGCTTACGAAAGGCAAGGAGGGTGGGGGCAATTCTAATCTCTGGGGGGAGTTGGTTCCAGGGGGCCGGGGCCGCCACAGAGCAGGCTCTTCCCCTGGGTCCCGCCAAGCGGCATTGTTTAGTTGACGGGACCCGGAGAAGACCCACTCTGTGGTTAGAATGCAATATTGCGGGCAAACTCTGCCCACAGGCTGGACTTTGATCCTGACCAGCTCAAGGTTGACTCAGCCTTCCATCCTTCTGAGGTTGATAAAATATGGACCCAGATTGTTGGAAATGATATGCAATTGTGAACTGCCCAGAAAGTGCTGTAAAACACGATATAAGCCTTAAATGCTATTGTAATTATTGTTTGATTTTTAAGGACAAGTTCACACAACTTCTTATATTAGATCCAGAGGAAGTTGGCTATAACCCTCAGACAGTCCCAGGACCGGTTGCATCTAAATTCCTTCCTTGGTTAGACTAATTATCCAAACAGTTGGTTGGTAAACTTGCAAGATAGAAAAAAATAAAAGAAAACTCTATAAAGTCTGCAGAGAGTGGGGGCATATAAATGCGATAGATAGATAGATAGATAGATAGATAGATAGATAGATAGATAGATAGATAGATAGAAAGAAAGATAGATAGATAGATAGATAGATAGATAGAAAGATAGATAGATAGATAGATAGATAGATAGAAAGATAGATAGATAGATAGATAGATAGATAGATAGATAGATAGATAGATAGTAGGTAGGTAGGTATGTAGATGATAGAGCAAAAAATAAAAGCTAACCTTCTTCCAAAAGTAGCAGAAAAGGTTTGAGTAGTAAAACCTTTCAAATTCTGATTATCCTGGCATTATTTCTGATGACATCACTAGAATGTCGGGCAAGCTGACTCACTATTGTAAGAGAGGGAGAGAGAGGGGGAGAAAAAGAGAGGGAGGCAGGGAGAGAGAGAAATTATGCTTTTATCCCTCATCTGTATAGCTTGCATGGTGAAACAGAATTTTTAAAAAGAGACCATACTGCTGAAAAATCACTATTTCCCTTGCAAATCCAGAGGCTTGATTCAAAAAAATATGACTTCAGCAAATGAGTTGTTGAAGCGTGGAACTCATTACCAGACTCCGTAGTGTCATCCCCAAACCCCCAACACTTTACCCTTAGATTATCCACGGTTGACCTATCCAGATTCCTAAGAGGTCAGTAAGGGGCGAGTACAAGTGCACTAGAGTGCCTTCCGTCCCCTGTCCTATTGCTCTCCTATATCTCCTATACCTTTCTTCTATTGCTATATCTCTTCTTCTATTCTTTCATTGATATGTTCTATTACTATATCTTCTTTTCTATTCTTTCATAGATATATTTTACTATCATTAGGCTGAAGTTGTAAGCTTCGTGCTGCTGTAGATATAGTTTGCTTGCAAACTAAGTTGCAAACAAACTATATTTACAGCAGCACGAAGCTTACAACTTCAGCCTGATATATAGTTTGTTTGCAAACTAAGTTGCAAACAAACTATATTTACAGCAGCACGAAGCTTACAACTTCAGCCTGATATATAGTTTGTTTGCAAACTAAGTTGCAAACAAACTATATTTACAGCAGCACGAAGCTTACAACTCCAGCCTGATGATGGTGAATGTGATTTCACCGAAACGTCGCACAGACACTCAAAATATTACACGGGGCAAAACCCGAACTCAGAACAATCTACATACATATACCCGTGAAAATCTACGAAAACAAACAAATATATATATATATATATATATATATATATATATATATATATATATATATATATATATATTTATTTGCTAGCTGATGAGGCCAAAATAAGGCCGAAATAGATCTATCCTAGTCTCCCTTAATTTTCAAATTCAGCTTAAACATGTGACATATATATATATATATATACACACACACACACACTAAAACCCTCATTGTGTATTGGACAAAATAAATAAATAAATAAAAATAAACAAATAAATATATAACCACCCTGAATTTGAAGATGGCATGAAATGGGAATGAGTAGAAAATTCAAGCAGTATAAAGCTGATTGTCATTTTTCTTCCATCTCTGTGCCATGCTACAGTATCACTTTTGCCTTCCCTGGATGCCCTGTTGTGTTTCTTCCAGATAGGACATGAATAAGATCTTTGGAAACAATCATTTCCCTCTTCATTTATAACCAGAATAAAAGAGTTGGATGGGACCTTTGGAGGATTTCTCATCATAGAAGTTAATATATGTTGCAATCACAATTCCTCTTTTCTTTCACAGTACGGTGTTTGAGACAACAATTAGACATTAGAATTCACTTCCCCAGGGAGCATCTTATAGAACTGCCACCAAGGTGCCACTTTTCAGGAGTGGGTTTTTAAAAAGATCTGCAGCAGAGCAATGCGTAAATGCAACCACATTCTCACTTCAAAAGCTGGTGAGATATGAGTTGAATCTAGTGGTTACCTGCAGCTTTTTGCACAGTCAACCATGGACTTCACTTCAAGCCACTTCCTGCACCCTTTATACTCATTTGAATGACTCAGTGACCTCAGCAAAAACTCAGAGGGGGGAATGGGTGGGTTTAGAAACAGTGGTCCCCAAAGTGGGGGATCAATTTGATTTCTAATGGGAGGAACTGGAAACTTGTTTAAACCAAATAAATGGCCTTTTAAACTACCTCCGTGTGAGTAGGAGTTCACTTTTTGAATAGTAAGAATTATATGTCACTGGGGGAGGGGGGGTCATCGTGATTTTAGAGGTGCTTAGGTGGGGAGTGGCCAAAAAAAGTTGGGGAACCACTGGTTTACAAGAAGGGGAGGGATGGTCTTTCGTCCAAAACCCCATGTTATTTTTTAAAAGACATGTAAAGATCTATAGTAGGGTTTCTTAAACTCCTACCCTCAAAATGTCGCTACAGAGCACTGCACACCAAGACAACTAGACACAAGAACAGTTTTTTCCCCCGAATGCCATCACTGTGCTAAACAAATAATTCCCTCAACACTGTCAAACTATTTACTAAGCCTGCACTACTATTACTACTGGGTTTTTTTCCTCATCATTCCTATCACCCATCTTCTCCCACTTATGACTATATGACTGTAACTTGTTGCTTGTATCCTTAAGTTTATTTATTAATATTGTTTCTTCATTGCTTATTTCACCCTTATGACAATCGTTAAGTGTTGTACCTCATGATTCTTGACAAATGTATATTTTCCAAGGGGACACAATCTGAAGTTAGTTGAGGGAAAGATCAAAAACAACATGAGGAAATATTATTTCACTGAAAGAGTAGTAGATCCTTGGAACAAACTTCCAGCAGACGTGGTTGGTAAATCCACAGTAACTGAATTTAAACATGCCTGGGATAAACATATATCCATCCTAAGATAAAATACAGGAAATAGTATAAGGGCAGACTAGATGGATCATGAGGTCTTTTTCTGCCGTCAGTCTTCTATAATGTTTCTACTATAATGTTTCTATGTTTCTATGTTTCTTTTATGTACACAAATTCCTTGTGCGTCCAATCACACTTGGCCAATGAAGAACTCTATTCTATTCTATTCTACTCTACTCTACTCTACTCTATCCTGTTCTTTGGGTTCTCCTTAACTTTGGAAATGGGAGAAATCATCTTGCTTCAGATTTTAATTATTTCAGCTCAATTTTTCTCTGCAATTTGAGCCAAGGAAGTGGACCAATAAACTGGATGTGATCCCTGGCATGAGCTTAAAAACTGCTTTAAAACTTCCAGTGTTGGGGCATTCACAACTTCTGGAGGCAAGCCGTTCCACTGATCAACCATTCTGGCTGTCAAGAAATTTCTCCTTAGTTCTAAGTTGCTTTTCTCCTTGTTTAGTTTCCACCCATTGTTTCTTGTTCTACCCTCAGGTGCTTTGGAGAATAGGTTGACTCCCTCTTCCTTGTGGCAACCCTTGAGATATTGGAACACTGCTATCATGTCTCCCCTGGTCCTTCTTTTCATTCAACTAGCCATGCCCAGTTCCTGCAACTGTCCTTCATATGTTTTAGCCTCCAGTCCCCTAATCCTCTTTGTTGCTCTTCTCTGCACTCTGTGGCAACTCCTGAAATATTGGAACACTGCTATCATGTCTCCCCTGGTTCTTCTTTTCATTAAATTAGCCATGCCCAGTTCCTGCAACTGTCCTTCATATGTTTTAGCCTCCAGTCCCCTGATCATCTTTGTCGCTCTTCTCTGCACTTTTTCTAGAGTCTCAACATCCTTTTTGCATCCTGGCGACCAAAACTAAATGCAAATATTCCAAGTGTGGCCTTACCAAGGCCTTATAAAGTGATATTAACACTTCACGTGATCTTGATTCTATCCCTCTGTTAATGCAGCCTAGAACTGTGTTGGCTTTTTCGGCAGCTGCTGCACACAACTGGCTCATATTTAAACGGTTCTCCACTAGGACTCCAAGATCCCTTTCACAGTTACTACTGTTGAGCAAGGTACCACATATACTGTACCTGTCTATTTTGTTCTTCTTGGGAACGATAGAAACTGTATCTTTAGCCATCTTTAGCTGAAAATGCTAACTCAAAGAATCCCCAAAGAAAAGTTTGACTTCCTCATTTGTAAGGAATTTAAATGAAGACTCAAATAGGAGTTTGGTTTTGTAGGGCTTGTTCCTAGGATCACCACAACAGCCGTTAGGGGCCAAAATAAGCTGTTTCCAAGGGGAAACCCACCCTTCAAAAATATAAACCCGCTGAAAAGGATCTTGTGTGCTGCAAAACTAGAATATTCATTCTTCTTAGAGCTGCAGTATTATGGAAGAGAGAGGTTTCTCCTGACTGTTACTTATTATTATTATTATTATTATTATTATTATTATTATTATTATTATTATTATTATTATTATTATACATTTGTATGCCGCCCCTCTCCGTAGACTCGGGGCGGCTTACAGCCATGATAAAAACAATATATAATGACAAATCTAATAGTTAGAATCTAAAATAACAATAATACAATTAAAAAGTCTAAAAAACAAGAAACCCCAATATATGAAAACATGCATACAGTCATATCATACACAAAAAACTACATAGGCAGGGGGAGATGTTTCACTTCCCCCCACGCTTGACAACAGAGGTGGGTTTTAAGGAGTTTACGAAAGGCAAGGAGGGTGGGGGCAGTTCTAATCTCTGGAGGGAGCTGATTCCAGAGGGTCGGAGCTGCCACAGAGAACGCTCTTCCCCTGGGTCCCGACAAATGACATTGTTTAGTCGACGGGACCCGGAGGAGACCAATTCTGTGGGACCTAACCGGTCGCTGGGATTCGTGCGGTAGAAGGCGGTCTCGTAGATACCCTGGTCCAGTGTCATGAAGGGCTTTATAGGTGATGACCAACACTTTGAATTGTGACTGGAAACTGATTGGCAACCAATGCAGACTGCGGAGTGTTGGAGTAACATGGACATATTTGGGAAATCCCAACTTGTCCTCTGCAGTTGAATGGAGTTCAGCAGAAGCATTTATCTATCTATCTATCTATCTATCTATCTATCTATCTATCTATCTATCTATCTATCTATCTATCTATCTATCTTATCTATTTATTTATTTATTTTGTCCAATACACAATGAGGGTTTTAGTGGGTATATAACGATATACACATAGTAAAATACATGATGAAGGTTATAGAGGAGATACTCATAGTAAAATATATCTAAGAAATAATAGAAAAGAAGATAAAGTAATAGAACATATCAATGAAAGAATAGAAGAAGAAATATAGGAATAGAAGAAAGGTATTGTCAGTCATTTCCGAAGGATGCTTTTAACTTTCAGATTATTCCCTTGTTCTCAAGTTTTCTTTCTTTCTTTTTTTCTGGGCCACTCTGAGTAAAATGAGAGGAAATCAGGAGTATTTCCATCCTTACCTGAATCTTCTTCCTGGAACGATGATGATCTGAAGAACCTGAAGGAGAATAAGGGCTGGAGGGAGAAAGTTTGGAAAGAGGACCTTCCAAATGCTGTAGGTGTAAAGAGCTAACTGAGATAACGTCCTGCCTGGAAGCTTTAATGTCTCAACGGTATTAAAGCTCACTTCTATCTTTTAAAAAAATCTTCGCCCACCCACTTCCTTTTCCCCCGTTCACACTTCTGTTCGGGTCTGGTTCTCTTCTTCACACTTAGTTTCTGAGTGAATGATGTGGTCGCGGCTGCACTTATTCTCACTCCCATCTCGCTTTTGCCTTTTGAGGCCGTGGCCAACATGAAGTCAGGAGCAACTTGGCTACTTGTTTTTCCTCAAGATCAAGGTTTCTCAACTTTAGCAACTTGAAGATGAGTGGATTTCAACTCCCAGAATTTGATAGATAATAGACAGACAGATGATAGATGATACATTAAAAGATAGATAGACAGACAGACAGACAGACAGACAGACAGATAGATACTGTAGACCAGCGGTCCCCAAACTATGGCCCGCGGGCCACAGGCGGCCCGCTGAGGCCATTTATCCGGCCCGCGGGTGAGTGACACAACACAGTGTTCCATCTAATTTTTTATGAATAAAATGCGGTATTTTGTTAGTAACTAATATCAATCATCAAAAAAGTTGCAAAAGGTTTTTTTTTCTAATTTTGTCATCCAGTTACATTCATTTTCTTTTAATTAAATTCCCTCCTTAACGTTCCTTCAAAAAGTACACCAATTATATTTTTAACTTATTAACCATTATGCCAAAGTGCTTCCTTCTTTCTTTATACATTTTTCTATAAACCAAGAAAACCTACAATCAGATGTTAACAAAAAATAAATAAAAACAAAACATAAACATATATGAATTTCAGACTTCTTCCCCCCCTCTAAATAGTACATTCCCATTTTGTTTTTTAACTTTAAAATAAGGTATGTGCAGTGTGCATAGGGATTTGTTCATAGTTTTTTTTTAATAGTCTGGCCCTCCAACAGTCCGAGGGATAGTGAACTGGCCCCCTGTTTAAAACGTTTGGGGACCCCTGCTGTAGATAGATGATTGATAGATAGATAGATAGATAGATAGATAGATAGATAGATAGATAGATAGATGGATGGATGGATGGATGGATGGATGGATGGATGGATGGATGGATGGTTGGTTGGTTGGTTGGTTGGGTGGATGGATGGATGGATGGGAGAGATAGATAGATAGATAGATAGATAGATAGATAGATAGATAGATAGATAGACAGACAGACAGACAGACAGACAGACAGACAGACAGACAGACAGACAGACAGACAGACAGACAGATTAATAGCTAACTAGCTGGATATGTAGGTAGTTAGGTAGGTAGTTAGGTAGGTAGGCAGGCAGGCAGACAGCCAGGCAGGCAGACAGACAGATGATAGATGATAGATTAATAGCTAGCTAGCTGGATAGGTAGTTAGGTAGGTAGGTAGGTAGGTAGGCAGGCAGGCAAGCAGACAGACAGAAAGACAGATAGACAGATAGACAGATAGACAGATAGACAGATGAGATAGACAGATGAGATAGACAGATGAGATAGACAGATAGATAGATAGATAGATAGATAGATAGATAGATAGATAGATAGAGTGATAGAGTGATATATCGATGGATGGATGGATGGATGTATTGATGGATGGATGGGATAGATACGGTTAATAGATATGATAGATACGATAGACAGACAGACGCAATTTGGAAATACATGTTTTATATTGGGAATACAGAATATTGACTACAAGCAATTCAACATAGGTTTGATAATAAACAGGAATATTCAAATATTTAATAAACAGGAAATCCCAATCACACATAAACACACACACACTTCAGGCAGTCTATTTTGCAATTTCCGAATCTCGGGGGATTTCTTTGAAGCGATCCCCCTCAGGCCCTTGAGAGCTGCACTATGCTTTCCCTCTCTCCCTCCTCCCAAAACAGAGACTCGGAGGTGCTGGAGGTCCACATGGAGGAGGTGACAGACTCTCTGCTTTCTTTGTCGGACAAAACAGTTCCATGCATCAACATATGTTGGTGGGCCACAAGCCCTAGAAAACCTGCAGGTGGATATAAAAAAATATTTTATTTTAATATTTTTACTGGATTTTTTGAAACAAAAACAAACACATACAAAAAACAGACACATCATACAATACATACAAGCAGTTTATGGAAACTTGTGCATTTTGAATTAATGTTGTTTTTACAGGGCCTTTTCTGCATTGTCCTCTTTTATTTTGTTTGTCTTTTTCATTTCTGTTTTTTTCTCCATCCAATTGTATAATTTTCCCCATATGGTATAATAGTCATTTCCCTGTTTATTTTGCAATTCCATTGTCATTTTACTCATTTTTGTGCATTCTAGTATCTTCCAGATTATTATTTGTTCTGTTGGTATATTTTCTTTTTTCCAATTTTGTGCAAAGCTCAATCTTGCCGCTTTAAGTATATGAATTATAAGATATAAATTATGTTTACAAGTTAGTCCATCAGCTCGCTTGGTGTTGTGATTCAGTCTGAGGCTCCTCAGGGAACGGCTGGAACTCTGCCGGCTCCATGCTCAGAGGGGGAGGGGGAGGAACAGGAGGAGGACCAGGCAGACGGGGAAGAGGAATGTCAGGACGAGGAGGAGGGAGAACAGCCTGAGACCCCCGGGGGGGAGCTCTCCCCAGCGAGTAGCCTGGAATCATTAGATGAGAACGCACAAGCCATCATAGATATGAGGCAGAGAAGGGCAGCACAACGAAGGGGACAATTAGCCAGGTATTTCCATCCCTAATAGGCAACAGCTGGGTTTGGGTGTGGTTCTCCTCAGAAAGGTTGAAAAGGCAGGCCCGCCCTTCCTGTATTGTGGAGAGTTATCTTTTGGGAGTCCTGTGACCTTGCTTCGATCCTTGGCGTCTCTGATTCTGGATTGTGGCCTCGAAGGCTGAAAACTTGGGGGAGGCGTGGGTGTTATTATTTACAGTGGTGTGTGTGCCAGCAAGAAGCCTGTTGTATTGTCTGGCCGTCGTGACTCTTCTGTGAAGCTTCATAGCATTCCAGTTTGTAAGAACAGTTTTTGTTATCTGTGTTTGTTTTCAAAGATATAAAATGACTTTGCTTTTTATCAGCGTGTCTGGCTACTCTTTTTAGTTGGTGTTGGCATCTGGGGGAACCCAGACAGAACACTTAGTGACCACTCAAAGTTACAAAGGCACTGGAAAAAATTGACTTAGAACCGTTTTTCACACCTAGGAGGATCGTTGCAGCCTCTCCGTAGCCACTTGACCCTTGACAACTAACTCACATTTATGACCCTTGGCAGCGTCCCCCGGGGTGATGTGACCCCCTTTGGTGACCGTCTGACAAGCCAAGTCACTGGGGAAGCCAGATTTACTTAACAAACACGTGACTCCCTTAAAGCCCCTGCAGTGATTCACTTAACAACCGGGACAAGAAATGTCATAAAATGGGGCAAAACTCGCTTAACCGTTGCCTCACTTAACCACAGACATTTGAAGCTCAATTGTGGTAAGTCAGGGACCACTTGTATTCAACTCTTGGTGCAAAGGGAAAGAATATTATTTTTTTCTCATGTTGATTTTATTAAAGGAGTTTTTTAACAAGATAAAAGCAATGCAAATACAGTGGTACCTCTAGCTAAGAACACCTCTACTTACGAACTTTTCTACATAAGAACCGGGTGTTCAAGACTTTGCCCCTTCTCCCCACCTTTTCCGGCCCTGTTTCCTCCCAGGAGTTTCCCAGAGAGGCCCCACGGAGGCTTCTCCCTGCCTTTTCCATTTACAGTTTCGGAGGCTCGGTTTTGTAAGTGGAAAATGGTTCTTGAGAGGAGGCAAAATCTTGAACACCCGGTTCTTATCTAGAAAAATTCATAAGTAGAGGCGTTCTTAGGTAGAGGTACACTGTACAGCTACTACGGGAGGTGTAATGGTATGTGAGAATGACCTTGGGCGATAGGAGAAAGAGCCTTGCAGCCTAGACAAAATGTCTATGGAGATTCTCAGTCTTCCAGGTCATGGTTGTCCCAAAGGGGCTTTTTCAAGAGCAACTGGACTTTCTGGTTCTTGTTTGAAGACATTTCGCTTCTCATTCAAGAAGCTTCTTCAGAGCTTAAGACAAAAGCAAAGGAAATCACAGTCCAAAAGAAGAGTGGGGTGGAGAAGCCATTGAAAACCACCCTCTTGAAGCATAAAAACAATGCATTATTATTATTAATAATAATAATAATAATAATAATAATAATAATAATAATAATAATAATAATACAACTACCATTTACCAGTGGCAAAGAACTGGTGGGATCATAAGCTCAAAAAAGTGGTCGAAAATGAGCAAGCAAAACTACTGTGGGACTTCCGACTTCAGACTGACCAAATTCTGAAGCATAACACACCAGACATTGTGATCATGGAGAAAAAGAAAGTATGGATCATCGACTTCGCAATCCCAGGAGACAGCAGAATTGAGGAGAAGCAGCTAGAGAAATTATTGAAATACGAAGATCTAAAAATCGAGCTGCAACGACTCTGGCAGTGAAAGTGGTCCCAGTGGTCCTTGGCACGCTGGGCGCAGTGCCAAAGGATCTCAGTGGACATTTGAAAACCATCGGAATTGACAAAATCTCCATCTGTCAATTGCAAAAGGCCGCCTTACTGGGATCGGCAAACATAATTCGCCGCTACATCACTCAGTCCTAGGTGCTTGGGAAGCGCCTGACTGATGATAAAATACGAAATCCAGCATAGTGATCTCGTTTGCTGTGTTGTATTGACATAATAATAATAATAACAATAATAATAATAATAATATTCCGTCTCACCGCTTAAAATAAAGAAGGGACAAGTGGTCCAGGCCAGATAGAAAGCCCATTGATAGGTGGTGTTAAACGTCCTACTGATGCCGTGTGTCGAGATCCGGATGGTGTAAATGCTTAGGCCGAGAAACACCATGGCAGCTGTGGAGGCACAGGAAGACGATCAACTAGATTCCTTCGAGACATTTTTTGGGACTCTACATGGGGCTACCTTTGAAAAGTGTTCGGAAACTTCAGATCGTGCAGAATGCAGCTGCGAGAGCAGTCATGGGCTTTTCCAAATATGACCATGTTACACCAACACTCTGCAGTCTACATTGGTTGCCGATCAGTTTCCGGTCACAATTCAAAGTGTTGGTTATGACCTATAAAGCCCTTCATGGCACCGGACCAGGGACCGCCCTCTGCTGCATGAATCCCAGCGACCAGTTAGGTCCCACAGAGTGGGTCTTCTCTGGGTCCTGTCTCTTGGTGGGACCTAGGGGAAGAACCTTCTCTGTGGCGGTCCCGGCCCTCTGGAACCAACTCCCCCCAGAGATTAGAATTGCCCCCACCCTCCTTGCCTTTCGTAAGCTACTTAGAACCCACCTCTGCCGCCAGGCATGGGGGAATTGAGATACTCTTTCCCCCTAGGCCTTTACAATTTTATGCATGGTATGTCTGTATGTATATTTGGTTTTTTATTATAATGGGTTTTAATTGTTTTTAGTATTGGATTATTGTTATACGCTGTCTTATTATTGCTGTTAGCCGCCCCGAATCTCCAGAGAGGGGTGGCATACAAATCCAATAAATAAATAAATATATTTTAACACAAGATTATCTGAGTAACCTTCTGACCTCAATGGGATTGGTCCAAGGGTGAAATGCTTCCGGTTTGTGCATGGATATCGGTGCGCCAGAAGTTGGGAAACAGGCCATTTCCGGCCTCCAGAGGGTCTCCGGGAGGCGAGAGAAGCTGTTTTCACCCTCCTCGGGCATTGAATTATGGGTGTAGGAACTCACGCGCGCATGATAGTACACGTGCACGCTCTTTCAACACCCGAGGAAAAAAAGGTTCACCATCACTGCCCTAAGCCATGTAGGGCTTTAAAGGTAATAACCAACACCTTGAATTGCACCCGGAGACCAATTGGGAACTAGTGCACGTTTCTTCAACATTCCGTGGCTTGCATTGGCTGCCGATCAGTTTCCGGTCACAATTCAAAGTGTTGGTCATGACCTTTAAAGCCCTACGTGGCAATGGACCAGATTACCTCAGGAACCACCTGCTACCGCACGAATCCCAGCGACCGATCAAGGTCCCACAGAGTTGGCTTTCTCCGGGTCCCGTCGACTAAACAATGTTGTTTGGCGGGCCCCAGAGGAAGAGCCTTCTCTGTGGTGGCCCCGGCCCTCTGGAACCAACTCCCCCCGGAGATTAGAACTGCCCCCACCCTCCCTGTCTTTCATAAACTACTCAAGACTCATTTATACTGCCAGGCTTGGGAGAGCTCAGATAGCTCTCCCCCCGAGGCCATTACAAGTTATGCATGGTATGTTTGTGTGTATGTTTGGTTTTATAATAGGGGTTTTTAGTTGTTTTTTATTATTGGATTGTACATGTTGTGTTTATTATTGTTGTTAGCTGCCCCGAGTCTGCGGAGAGGTGCGGCATACAAATCCAATAAATAATAATAATAATAATAATAATAATAATAATAATAATAATTATTATTATTATTATTATTATTATTATTATTATTATTATTATTATTATTATAATTATTGTTGTTGTTGTTGTTGTTGTTGTTGTTATTATTATTATTATTATTATTATTATTATTATTATTATTATTATTATTATTGCAACTCATGGAGTGTTGGTGTAATGTGGGTGTACCTAGTTGCACCCACAACAGCTCATGCACTGAATTCTAGATCACCTGTAGTCTCTGAACGCTCTTCAGGGCTAGCTCCATGTACCGCATGTTGCAAGTAAATACTGAATTTTTCAGAGTATAAGACACACCTTTTTCCTCCATAAAAGAGGTTGAAAATTCAGGTGTGTCTGATACTCTGAATGTAGCTTTTGTTGAAGTTTTTTCCCCCCAGCCCTAACTAAGTGCTAATGATCTTCTCACTCTTACCTTGCAGGTTCTTTCATTGTTACTCTTTGCAAAGAATGTTTTCCAAGTCCTAAATCTTTGCAGGTTTTTTTTTCATTGCTCTAACTTACTCCAAATGTTTCTTTCCAACCCTAACCAGGTGCTAATAATTTTCCCAGCTCTTACGGGCTTGCAAGCTCTTTCATTGTTACTCTCTCCAAATAAGGTTTCTTTAAAGCCCTCACTAGGGCTAGAATAATGTGCTGAAGCTGACCAGACTAAGGACGCTAGCCAGATGAATATCTCGTTAAGCAGTTTCTTTCCCCTATTTATCTCCCCAAAAACTAAGGTGCGTCTTATACTCCAAAAATATGTTAAGTAAGTAATTTTTTAGTAGTTGAATGCCCGTCAAAACCATCAATTTTTACCTGCGATGAAAGATGTCACAGCAGGCACCAGATACCGGTATGTGGCAGAAATGGCGGAATAGCGATAAGTGATGCTCATAAATGATGCCCCAACAAATCCACAGAAAACGGCCACTATCAGGAGTGTCTTGGCACCGTTGACATTGGCTATGGTAGTAATGACAAGAAAATAGAAAGTCGCTGGTTAGAAGCTTTGAGAGGAAACCCCACCCCTGGACTTCTGTGTTTTTGTGATGCTGCGATTTCACTGAGGCTCCCCTCGCTGGGAAACCCCACCTCCGGACTTCCGTTGCCAGCGAAGCACCTGTTTTTGCGCTGCTGGGATTCCCCTGCAGCATCGCAAAAACACGGAAGTCCGGAGGTGGGGTTTCCTATGGAGGGGAGCCTCAGGGGAATCCCAGCAGCACAAAAACAGAAGTCCGGAGGCGGGGCATCCCATTGGCGGCAGCTTGGGTTTGTAAGGTGAAAATAGTTTGGAAGAAGAGGCAAAAAAAATCTTAAACCTCTGGTTTGTATCTCGAAAAGTTTGTATGATGAGGGGTTTGTAAGACGAGGTATCACTGTATTAGTATTAGTATTAGTACTAGTATTAGTATTATTGTATTGTATTATTGTGCTGTATTATTGTGCTGTATTATTGTGCTGTATTATTGTGCTGTATTATTGTGCTGTGTTATTGTGTTATTGTGTTATTGTGTTATTGTGTTATTGTATTATTGCATTATTGCATTATTGCATTATTGCATTATTGTATTATTGTATTATTGTATTATTATTGTTTTAGGTTTTTTATTGTTGTAAGCCCCCCCAAGTTGTACGGGATTGGGTGGCATTGAAGTCGAATAAATTCAATTAATATATTTCCAATGCTTAAAAAATAAATTAAATTGATATATTTCCAATTATTCTTTGAGGAATCCACCTGCCTGTGGAGTTATTGCTTGCAATGGAACTATTACTTGGAACCCTGACATCTACAGTATATTTTGAAGCAAGGCAATTTAGAGATGTATGGTGAAGAGACGTATTGTAGAAGAGCTTTAGAAGGTATGTTAGAAAATCCCAACAAGGTTACATAGCCACTTTGACCTAAACTTGGAAGCGTTCTGGAGAAAGGGAACCCCTTTAAAGCCCTTCATGGCATCGGACCAGAATATCTCCGAGACCACCTCCTGCCGCACGAATCCCAGCGACCGATTAGGTCCCACAGAGTGGGCCTTCTCCGGGTCCCGTCAACTAAACAATGCCGGTTGGCGGGTCCCAGGGGAAGAGCCTTCTCTGTGGCGGCACCGGCTCTCTGGAACCAACTCCCCCCGGAGATTAGAACTGCCCCTACTCTTCCTGCCTTCCGAAAACTCCTTAAGACCCACCTTTGCCGTCAGGCATGGGGAAACTAAACATCTCCCCTGGGCACGTTAAATTTATATATGGTATGTTTGTGTGTGTGTTTGCTATTACATGGGGTTTTCTTAAATCGTTAAATATTTTAATTAATTGGATTGTTGTGACTGTTTTACTTGTTGTGAGCCGCCCCGAGTCTTCGGAGAGGGGCGGCATACAAGTCCAACTAATAAATAAATAAATAATAAACCCCGCCTTCCCCCCAATTCTGGGGAGCAAAGGTTGTGGACTCTCTTAGAAGTCTGACGGCAGAAAAAGACCTCATGGTCCATCTAGTCTGCCCTTATACTATTTTCTGTATTTTGTCTTAGGATGGATCTACGTTTATCCCAGGCATGTTTAAATTCAGTTACTGTGGATTTATCTACCACGTCTGCTGGAAGTTTGTTCCAAGGATCTACTACTCTTTCAGTAAAATAATATTTTCTCACGTTGCTTTTGATCTTTCCCCCAACTAACTTCAGATTGTGTCCCCTTGTTCTTGTGTTCACTTTCCTATTAAAAACACTTACCTCCTGGACCTTATTTAACCCTTTAACATATTTAAATGTTCCGATCATGTCCCCCCTTTTCCTTCTGTCCTCCAGACTATACAGATTGAGTTCATGAAGTCTTTCCTGATAATGTAATATTTTTAAATAGAAACATAGAAGACTGACGGCAGAAAAAGACCTCATGGTCCATCTAGTCTGCCCTTATACTATTTTCTGTATTTTATCTTAGGATGGATCTACGTTTATCCCAGGCATGTTTAAATTCAGTTACTGTGGATTTATCTACCACGTCTGCTGGAAGTTTGTTCCAAGGATCTACTACTCTTTCAGTAAAATAATATTTTCTCATGTTGCTTTTGATCTTTCCCCCAACTAACTTCAGATTGTTTCCCCTTGTTCTTGTGTTCACTTTCCTATTAAAAACACTTCCCTTACGTGCAGAATCAGCAAAGCCAGTGCACACCAACTTTAAACAGACTTTCCAAAGGCCACTGTAGTAGATGTGCACTTCGGTGTCCACTTTGACCCATTGATGGTTCACGACGACAAAAACGAGAGTGAACAGAGTGCCGAGGGTGAACCCGGTAGCCATTCTCTCACTCCACGACATATTGAGGAGAGTTGAGGCTTTTCTTCATGCAGAAGTCTTCAGAGAAGCTCTTCAGGTCCAAACCACATAAATGGAGAAATGACGAGTCCCCGAACAGACAGTGGGTTAGATTCTGCCCTTTATTCCTTGGAATGATGAAGAAAGCACCATTCTGCACAAGTAAACATCAGAGCCTTCATACACGCACCATTCCAGGTTCCATTCCTGGCTTATTAGTTTATTTATTTATTTATCTATTTATTTATTTGTTGGACTTCTATGCCGCCCCTCTCCATGGACTCGGGGCGGCTTGCGACGACTTCAGCTTCAACCACAACAACACAAGAGCACACAACAGATTCAAACTTAATATTCATGGCTCCAAACTTGACTGTAAAAAATCCAACTTCAGTAACCAAGTTGTCGAAGCATGGAACTCATTACCGGACTCCATAGTGTCATCCCCAAACCCCCAACACTTTACCCTTCAATTATCCACGATTGACCTCTCCAGATTCCTAAGAGGTCAGTTAGGGGCGTGCATAAGTGCACTAGATTGCCTTCCGTCCCCTGTCCTATTGCTCTCCTATATCTCCTGTACCTTTCTTCTATTCCTATATCTCTTCTTCTATTCTTTCATTGATATATTTTATTCCTATATCTTCTCTTCTATTCTTTCTTAGATATATTTTACTATGAGTATATCCTCTATAACCTTCATTATGTATTTTACTATGTGTATACCCACTAAAACCCTCATTGTGTATTGGACAAAACCAATCAATCAATAAAAATAAATATAAATGAATAAATTTCAAAAAGAGATACAATATAAAACATTTCTAAGCCAATTAACAGAATAATTACTTTAAAAAATTGTCTTAAAACTAGTCACTTAAAAATGAACAATCACATCCATACTGTCACATTCAATACATTCACTGGGCAAAGCTTGGGGTATAGTGACCCTAAGCCTGCCAACATAGGTGCGTTTTCAAGTTCTTACGAGTTTGGGGGTAGTTGATTTCAGAGGGCCGGGGCCCCCACAGAGAAGGCTCTTCCCCTAGGACCTGGCAAACGACATTGTTTGGTTGATGGAACCTGGAGAAGGCCAACTCTGTGGGACCTGACCAGGCGCTGGGATTCATGCGGCAGAAGGTGGTTCCGCAGGTAATCTGGTCCTATGCCATGTAAGGCTTTATTGGTCATAACCAACACTTTGAATTGGGTCCGGAAACCAATTGGTAGCCAATGCAGTCCGTGGACTGGGCATATCTTGGTAGACCCATAATAGCTCGCGCGGCTACATTTTGCACAATTTGTCGTTTCCATGGCTGCCATTGGACATTCCATCAAATCAGTGTTTCTCAATTATTTTCTATTATGGAACACCCCCCCCCACCCACCCAAGAGGAAATAAACATTTTACGCGCCCAGTAAAGGTCTACCCAAATTTTTACTACCACATTGTCGCCATGGCGTATGCATTTTCTTTCAATGTCTTTCAGTGCAAATTGGGTGCTCTGGGGCGGAGCTCCATTTTCACTACCCCACTGCATTCCCCCCCCCTCCAGGCAGTAGCCCCCCCTGCATGTGCCCCCCCAACAAACTCTCCACCGGGATGACTGTTTGCAATATTCACATGTTTTTGCTGAAAAAACTCAAGCAGCTTATTGGCATGATTGGGGTGTAATGTGTTTAAGTTATACAGTGGAACCCCGACATAAGAGCTGCTCTACTTAAGAGCAACTCGAGATAAGAGCTGGGAGGGGAGAGATATTTTTGTTCTACTTACAAGCCCAAATTCGAGATACAAGCGCCAAGGAGCTGTCTCCTGAAGCCAAACGCTAACTTCCGCGTTCGGCTTCAGGAGACAGCTGCGAAGCGGCGCGCGTGTTTTAAAAGGTTGCAGCCGGCCTGGGGGGCTCGGGGGGATGCTTGCAGCTTTCTTTCTTGCTCTTTTTCTTTCTCTCTTTTACCTTCCCTTCCTCTATTTCTTCTTTTCTTTCTCCTTCCCACCTTCTTCCCTCCCTCCCTCCCTTCACTCATTCCTCTCTTACTCTCCCCTTTCATAAGTTTCCTTGCTTCCTTCCTCTGTTCCTGTCCCTTCCCTCTTTCCTTCCTTCCTTCACACCCTCCGTCCATTCATTCACCCATTCCTCTCTTGATCGCTTAAAGCCGGTCCCTGGTGCAAAAAGGGTTGGGGACCTCTGTCCTACAGGATTGGGTGGCAGAGAAGTTGAACATATGTAAATTTAAAAGTTTAAGAAAGTTTACAAGTTAAGTGAAAGAAACTTCATTATTCATTTATATGTACATGTACATTTCTTCATTAAAAACATGTCTTTCTGCATAATTTAGACTAACTTTGTGAGTTTTTTGAGGGCTGGAACCAATTAAAATTATTTACATTAATTCCTATGGGGAAAAGTCGTTCGAGATAAGAGCTGCTCGACTTAAGAGCCCAGGTCCGGAACGAATTAAACTCGTATCTCGAGGTACCACTGTACCTTAATTTTATTTGTTTGTTTGTTTGTTTGTTTACTTGCTTGCTTGCTTATTTTTTGTTATTTGATTTTTATGCCACCCGGATTGTGGGGGCAATATGCTGGCTCTATTAAAAAGTGCTATTGCTAACATGTTGTAAGCCACCCTCAGTTTAAGGAGAAGGGTGACATAAAAATTGATTGAATGAATGAATGAATGAATGAATGAATGAATGAATGAATAAGTAACATCTCTTTGAGGCGAGGAGAGGCCAGGCACCTCTTATGCACACCACCATAAGGGGCGTGGATAAGTGCACCAGCGTGCCTTCTGTTCCCTGTCCTAATGTTTCTCTTTTACTAGTATCATGTATATAAATATTATATCTTTGTATACCACCAATACATACTTGACAAAACAAACAAGCAAATAAATAAATAAATAAAATAAACCCTAACCCAAACCCTTGACGTGAGTGACGTCAAGTTGGCCACCTTTAAGCCAGTCACATGACCTTTAAGCCACCCCCCGCAACATATAATCATCAAGCCACTCCCACCTGGTCACATGGCCAGCAAGCCACACCCACAAAATAAGCCACACCCACAGTGTAGTAGCAAAAATTCTGCAACCCTTCACTAAAGCAAACACTTTTTCCTTGCCTAGAAAAAAGCGCTGGCAAAGGAATGCCAAAACGTGAGATACTAAAATTGTGTGAAGTATGAATCAGTCAATCAAAAATATCAGTGCTGCATTTGGATACCTTGCATTTTCATTTATTAGTGTGTGTGTGTAGGGAGGGGTTTTTATTTTAGAAAGAAAGTACAAAAGTTTAGAATTCTTCAGTGTGAATTTACTGCAGCAAAACAAAATCGGAAAACACTGCGTTTTGTTTATTTTAAAAAATATTTCTTTCCCCCTCCCTCACTTTATCTCTTCCATTCCCTTTTCCTTTGCCCCATTGTCTTTATTTCCATTTCTACTTTATATTACTGCAGTTCCGGGTGTCCACGTCTTAGTGAATCTTATGTCGTCTCATTCGAACTCTTCGTTTTCTGGATGTAAATACTTTGGGTGGAGTCTTTCTCGAGTGCTGTCAGCATAAAAAGGAGTCCTGGGAGGAAATGGAGAAAGCTCAAGCTGTTAGTATAAGAGGAGTACCATCATTCTGCAGCTATGTTGTGTTTCAATATGTACACAGTCTCCTGCAACGCCCTACCGGTCAATGACTACTTCAGCTTCAACCGCAACAACGCAAGAGTACGCAACAGATTCAAACTTAATATTAACTGCTCCAAACTTGACTGTAAAAAATATGACTTTAAACAATCGAGTTGTCGAAGCATGGAACTCATTACCGGACTCAATAGTGTCAACATTTCCCCCAACATTTCTCCCTTAGACTATCCACGATTGACCTCTCCAGGTTCCTAAGAGGTCAGTAAGGGGCGTACATCAGTGCACTAGTGTGCCTTTCGTCCCCTGTCCAATTGTCTTTCCTTTATCTCATATATCATATATATTTTCTTCCTTTCATATACAGTGATACCTTGTCTTACAAACTTAATTGGTTCTGGGACGAGGTTCTTAAGGTGAAAAGTTTGTAAGATGAAACAATGTTTCCCATAGGAATCAATGGAAAAGCGATTAATGCGTGCAAGGCCAAAATTCACCCCTTTTGCCAGCTGAAGCGCCAGTTTTGCGCTGCTGGGATTCCCCTGAGGTTCCCCTCCATGGGAAACCCCACCTCTGGACGTCTGTGTTTTTGTGATGCTGCAGGAGAATCCCGGTAGGGGAATCCCAGCATCGCAAAAACGAGCGCTTCGCTGGCAACGGAAGTCTGGAGGTGGGGTTTCCCAGCGAAGGGAGCATCAGTGAAATTGCAGCATCGCAAAAACACTGAAGTCCTCAAAACCCCACCTCCGGACCTCTGTGTTTTTCCGATGCTGCGATTTCACTGAGGCTCCTCTCGCTGGGAAACCCCGCCTCCGGACTTCCATTGCCAGCAAAGCACCCATTTTTGCACTGCTAGGATTCCCCTGCTGGGATTCCCCTGCAGCATCACAAAAACACGGAAGTTCGGAGGTGGGGTTTCCCATGGAGGGGAGCCTCAGGGGAATCCCAGTAGTGCAAAAACGGGTGCTTCGCTGGCAACTGAAGTCTGGAGGCGGGGAATCCCAGTGGCGGTGGTGGGTTTGTAAGGTGAAAATAGTTTGTAAGAAGAGGCAAAAAAATCTTAATCCCCAGGTTTGTATCTCGAAAAGTTTGTATGACGAGGCGTTTGTAAGATGAGGTATCACTGTATCTTCTCCTCTATTTTTACATATTATCTTTATATATTTTACTTCATGTCTATTCTCTTCCATATGTATTGTGTATTGGACAAATGAATAAATAAAATAAATAAAAATAAATAAAATAAAATATTCCTCCCTTAGAAACATAGAAACATAGAAACATAGAAGTCTGACGGCAGAAAAAGACCTCATGGTCCATCTAGTCTGCCCTTATACTATTTTCTGTATTTTATCTTAGGATGGATATATGTTTATCCCAGGCATGTTTAAATTCAGTTCCTGTGGATTTATCTACAACG
Organism: Erythrolamprus reginae; assembly: GCF_031021105.1. Taxonomy (NCBI): domain Eukaryota; kingdom Metazoa; phylum Chordata; class Lepidosauria; order Squamata; family Dipsadidae; genus Erythrolamprus; species Erythrolamprus reginae. The sequence goes on from NC_091960.1 coordinate 8,345,372, forward strand.
TCTGCTGGAAGTTTGTTCCAAGCATCTACTACTCTTTCAGTAAAATAATATTTTCTCATGTGGCTTTTGATCTTTCCCCCAACTAACTTCAGATTGTGTCCCCTTGTTCTTGTGTTCACTTTCCTTTTAAAAACACTTCCCTCCTGGACCTTATTTAACCCTTTAATATATTTAAATGTTTTGATCATGTCCCCCCTTACTTCTGGCATGACTAAACTCCCAGAACATTTGAGAATGTATAACCTTGGTGAGCTTCATGTTGCTACTAGCCAGAATGCTAAATTGCACTTGCCCGCACGGCTCGTGAGTGTTTGCAGGGCCAGTGCAATTTTGCTTCCGCACCTGTGGAGGTAGCAAAATTGTGCATGGAGCCACAGGTGCGCCCATGTTTTGGTGAGGGTTCAAGCCACTCCCACCTGGTCACATGGCCGGCAAGCCACTCCTATCCAGTCACCTGACCATTAAGCCACACCCACAAAATAAGCCACACCCACAGTGTGGCAGTAAAAATTTTGGCTGCCCATTACTGCATATATCCTAATCTTTCCATATACAGTGATCCCTTGAGTTTCGGGTTCTCGATCTTCGCGAAACGCTATATCGCGATTTTTCCACCCGATGACGTCACTCTCTTCCTTCCTTTCTCATCTTTCTTTCTCTCTCTCTTTCTCTATCTTGCTTCTTCCTCTCTCACACTCTCTTCCTCCCTCTCTCATCTCTTTCTTTCCTTCTCTCTCTTTCTCTATCTCTCCCCCTCTTGCTGGCTGGCGGCGGGCGGCGGGCAGCAGCAGCGAGGAGCCGCACGCAAAGGGGAAACCCCGATTCGGCTCCTCGCTGCTGCTGCGCTACTGAGCAGATCAGCTGCTGGGCGGCCGAAGTAACCTTCCCTGGGTCTTCCTGGCCGCCCACGCAAAGGGGAAACCCCGGCTCCTCGCTGATGCCCGCCGCTCGCCCGCCCGCCAGCAAGAGGGGGAAGACCCAGGGAAGGTTCCTTCAGCCGCCCAGCAGCTGATCTGCTCGGTAGCGCAGCAGCAGCGAGGAGCCGAATTGGGATTTCCCCTTTGCGTGGGCGGCGGGGAACGCAAACTCCACCATCTATGCATGCGCGGCCATAGAAAAAAAGGGCACGCATGCGCAGATGGTGTTTTTACTTCTGCAACCCTACATCGCGAAAAATCGATTATCGCGAGGGGTCTTGGAACGGAACCCTCGCGATAATAGAGGGATCACTGTATTCTTTCTGCAGCCTTCAGCTGTTACAGAGTTGGGTGTCAACTCACCATTCAGTAGAAAAAGGAAGCTAGCAAAACAACCCATGACAAAGCACCAGGAGATGTAAATTGGTGCAGGAGTTTCTGGAGCTGGGTGACCAAGAAGTTCTTTGAAATGTAGGGACAGACCATACAACACCATCGTGGTCAGTGATATGATTCCTGGAGATGGAGGGAGGGAAAAGAATTTGCAAGTACAATCTTAGAACTTCTAAGAGGTTTATAAGCAGCTTCTTCCTTGCCTGAAAGGCAAAAATGTCTACCCCACCAATTCTCTAAGAAAACTCAGAAGAGGAAAAAGTGAGGGTGTTCTTTTTTTAAAAAAAATAAAAATTGAACATTTTCAAAATTAAAAACACAAAACAAATGTTCTGTGCATGGCCCTTGGAGCAAACCCACTGACTCAAAAGTCCCTTATTGCATGGTAAAATCACACTCTTTATTGATAAAAAAAGCAAACATAGCAAAAAACATGTTTGGAATGTCAAGGAAAAGGGAGTTATTTCTCTCTCCAGGTTGAAGCATCAACAAAGTCTGGGAAAGGCACCAAATTCTGCCTAAATGGCATTCCTTAGATCAGTGTTTCCCAACCTTGGCAACTTGAAGATATCTGGACTTTAACTCCCAGAATTCCCCAGCCAGCATTTGCTGGCTGGGGAATTCTGGGAGTTGAAGTCCAAATATCTTCAAGCTGCCAAGGTTGGGAAACACTGGTGTAGACACCTTCTCAGGCATGTTGGCTGGTGAAATTCTGGGAGTTGTTAAGTCTCGGACCAGAATATCTCCGGGACCGCCTTCTGCCACACGAATCCCAGAGACCGGTTAGGTCCCACAGAGTTGGCCTTCTCCAGGTCCCATCGACTAAACAATATCATTTGGCGGGACCCAGGAGAAGAGCCTTCTCTGTGGCGGCCCCGACCCTCTGGAACCAGCTCCCCCCAGATATCAGAGTTGCCCCCACCCTCCTTGCCTTTTGCAAGCTCCTTAAAACCCACCTCTGTCGTCAGGCATGGGGGAATTGAAATTTCCCCCCCCCCCCCGTTTCCTCTAGGCTTATAGAATTTATACATGGTATGCTTGTTTGTATGATTGGTCTCTTAAATTGGTTTTCTTTTAGATAATAAATAAATAAATAAATAAATAAATGAATGAATGAATGAATGAATGAATGAATGAATGAATGAATAAATAAATAAATAAATAACTACATAAGTAAGTAAGTAAGTAAGTAAGTAAGTTAGTAAGTAAGTAAGTAAGTAAGTAAGTAAGTAAGTAAGTAAGTAAGTAAGTAAGTAAATAAATAAATAAATAAATAAGTCTACCCAACTTAAAAGTCACCAACAGCGAGAAGCACTGCTCTAGTGTAAAAAACCCAAAGGAGGAAGGTGGATACCACTCCTAGATGGTTTGTAGGATGGACAAAAGTCATCATAAATGGCATGGAGTCATCTCTACCTGTAAAAAGGTTGGTGAAGAGAGGCCAGTTGGAATGCTTCAAGCTGGACTTGGTAAAAAACATGCAAGCGACTGCTATTAATCCAGAGATTGTGCTGAGTGACATTAAACTTCTGGTCAACTGAATGATTTCTGGGGATTAAAAGAAGGGCAAATGTTGAAAACATCAAATACTAGGAATATCATGTCTTAGGATGGTTCAGTAGAATGAGGGACGTTGGGTTTTTCAACCCATCTGAATGCATAGCCGGCAAAACTAATCCTAAAAAACTGCAAGTTTTGACTCTCACACTACTATAGTCTTCATCTGTCTTTGAACAATGAAGCCCATTTGTGCCTACGTGCACCATTGTGCCTACCGTCCCCTGTCCTACTGTCCTATTGTCTATTGATTGACAAATAAATAAAATAAAGAAAATTTCAATCTCTCCATCTTTCCAAAATAGGTTAATTGGAGGAAAAAGGTTTTCCCTTTCGATTTCTTACTTATTCTTTCACGTACGAAGAATTCAACCATGCAGCTCAATAAACACAGAGACAGATATATTGTTCCCAGCCTCACTGTGACAGTTCTAAACTATAGAGAGAACACTTTCTTTCCTAAATACAATGTTTAAAAACTCCTAACCCCCTCTCCCATGGCAATCATTAAGTGTTGTACCGCATGATTCTTGACTTTTCTTTTTTGTACACTGAGAGCATCTGCACCAAAGACAAATTCCTTGTGTGTCCAATGTATCTTTTCTTTTATGTACACTGAGAGCATCTGCACCAAAGACAAATTCCTTGTGTGTCCAATGTATCTTTTCTTTTATGTACACCGAGAGCATCTGCACCAAAGACAAATTCCTTGTGTGTCCAATGTATCTTTTCTTTTATGTACACTGAGAGCATCTGCACCAAAGACAAATTCCTTGTGTGTCCAATCATACTTGGCCAATAAAGAATTCTATTCTATTCTATTCTATTCCATTCTATTCCATTCTATTCTTTTCTTTTCTATTTTCTTTTATGTACACTGAGAGCATTTGCACCAAAGACAAATTCCTTGTGTGTCCAATCATACTTGGCCAATAAAGAATTCTATTCTATTCTATTCTATTCTATTCTATTCTATTCTTCTATTATTCTCTTCTCTTCTCTTCTCTTCTCTTCTCTTCCCTTCCCTTCCCTTCCATTCCATTCCATTCCATTCTATTCTATTCTATTCTTTTTGCTTCTGCGCATGCGCAGAAGTAAAACATGGGCAAAAATTGCTGAAATCTCACGCGAGCGTCTTCTCGCGAGATTTCACTTGCTCCCATTGGGGACATGCAGTTATGTGCGTATCCCGAAAATCGCTCCTGGAGCGTAGCCCCTGACAGTTCCAGTAGAAGGCCATCCCTGGTTCTAATCCACGCTTCCACTTCCTCCCGTCCCCCTCGAAACTGAACTTCCCACGGAGAAGGCAAGGAGAAGGAAGATGGGAACAATCCTTACTTGCTTTCGACACGAATTTCTCGCAGACGTGGTTCGTGCAAATGTTCCAGAGGCCCACGTTGGTGGGAACGTTAGACTGGGCGACGGTAAGCCAGAATGGAGAGAGTAATGTGGTGAACAAAAGAAACAAACCCGTGCAGGAAAAGATCCTGATGAAAAACTGATATCGGAATAAGTAGGTCATACTTCCACTATCCCGGAGGTCTTTGGTAAACAAAAGGGGAGGAAACACTTGTTTATTTCATCATGGCATCTGTTGGTTTTTTAAAAAAACTTTTATTTATTGCATTTTACAAGAATTAAATAAAAGAAAGTGTATACACCACAATATCTTTTTTTTAAAAACAGATCTTACCCATCTTACTAGACACAAGAACAGTTTTTCCCCGAACGCCATCACTCTACTAAACAAATAATTCCCTCAACACTGTCAAACTTTCTGCGGAGAGGGACGGCATACAAATCTAAATAATAAATAAATAAATAAATAAATAAATCTGCACTTCTATTCTACTAGTTTTTCTCATCATTCCTATTACCCATTTCCTCCCATGTTGACTGTATGACTGTAACTTGTTGCTTATATCCTAAGATTTTTATTAATATTGCTTCTTCATTGCGTATTTGACCCCTATGACAATCATTAAGTGTGGTACCACATGATTCTTGACAAATGTATATTTTATTTTATGTACGCTGAGAGCATATGCACCAAGACAAATTCCTTGTGTGTCCAATCACACTTGGCCAATAAAAATTCTATTCTATTCTATTCTATTCTATTTCATCTTTTCCTTAGACAGTGGTACCTCTACCTAAGAACGCCTCTATTTAAGAACTTTTCTAGATAAGAACCGGGTGTTCAAGATTTCTTTGCCTTTTCTCAAGAACCATTTTCTACTTAAGAATCCGAACCTGGAAAAATTTCCCAGGAAATTTGACAGCGGCACGAAGGCCTGGCCAGTTTCCGGCCATTCCCCCTGGGTTTCTCTCTCTGGCGCAGTGTATGGGAGGCAGTCTTGTGCCTCAGAGTCCTTTTTTTTTTAAGCCTTAAAGTTTTGGATTTTTTTGATTCCCCTCAACTTGCCTTCTTCCTTCGGCAGCGACTGTCCCCCTCCTCCTCTTCTTCCTCCTCCGCCTCCCACCCAAATTCCGAGCTTTTATTTCTTTCCTAATTGGTTTGTATGCATTATTTGCTTTTACATTGATTCCTATGGAAAAAATTGCTTCTACTTACAAACTTTTCTACTTAAGAACCAGGTCACAGCAACGAATTAAGTTCTTAAGTAGAGCTACCATTGTATTTCCATTTTTCCATTTTTACATTCTCTTTCTGTATCAATTCTATATTTTAATTTATTTATTTATTTATTGGATTTGTATGCCACCCCTCTCCGTAGACTCGGGGCGGCTAACAACAGTAATAAAAACAGCATATAACAATCCAATACTAAAACAGTTAAAAACCCTTATTATAAAACCAAACATACATAGAAACATAGAAACATAGAAGACTGACGGCAGAAAAAGACCTCCTGGTCCATCTAGTCTGCCCTTATACTATTTCCTGTATTTTATCTTACAATGGATATATGTTTATCCCAGGCATGTTTAAATTCGGGTACTGTGGATTTACCGACCACGTCTGCTGGAAGTTTGTTCCAAGGATCTACTACTCTTTCAGTAAAATAATATTTTCTCATGTTGCCCTTGATCTTTCCCCCAACTAACCTCAGATTGTGTCCCCTTGTTCTTGTGTTCACTTTCCTATTAAAAACACTTCCCTCCTGAACCCTATTTAACCCTTTGACATATTTAAATGTTTCGATCATGTCCCCCCTTTTCCTTCTGTCTTCCAGACTATACAGATTAAGTTCATTTAGTCTTGCCTGATACGTTTTATACTTAAGACCTTCCACCATTCTTGTAGCCCGTCTTTGGACCCGTTCAATTTTGTCAATATCTTTTTGTAGGTGAGGTCTCCAGAACTGAACACAGTACTCCAAATGTGGTCTCACCAGCGCTCTGTACAAGGGGATTACAATCTCCCTCTTCCTGCTTGTTATACCTCTAGCTATGCAGCCAAGCATCCTACTTGCCTTTCCTACCGCCTGACCACACTGCTCACCCATTTTGAGACTGTCAGAAATCACTACCCCTAAATCCTTCTCTTCTGAAGTTTTTGCTAACACAGAACTGCCAATGCAATACTCAGATTGAGGATTCCTTTTCCTCAAGTGCATTATTTTACATTTGGAAACATTAAACTGCAGTTTCCATTGCTTTGACCATTTATCTAGTAAAGCTAAATCATTTACCATATTACATACATACATACAGACATACCATGCATAAAATTGTAAAGGCCTAGGGGGAAAGAGTATCTCAGTTCCCCCATCCCTTTTACTTTTCTATGTCAATCAGTTTGTCAACCTTTGGAAATTGTTCTTTACATTATATATATTTGTCTATCTTTGTATGCCATTACACATTGTATCATTTTTACATATTTCTATTTTCTATCCAATTGTACCATAGGTTCCAGATATTATAATATTCCAAATCATTTATTCCTTTAAATTCCATGGTCATTTTGTCCCTTTTAGTGCACTTATAAATTTTATCAATTATGTTATTTTCTGTTGGTATCCATTTATTTTTCCAAAGTTGGGCATATGATATTCTCGAAGCAGATATTTCTCTCTATGGGCACAATGACAATATAATCTGCTAAACAAAACTCTGTGTTGGCATCAGAAAGGGCAGCCAGCCATTAAACTGCTAGCTGCATTAAGTTGCCCCAATTCCCTCCCCTAAGGGTTTATGTGGTCATTAAACTATGATCAGAGAAGGGCTACAAATATTTTTACTACCACACTGTGGATGTGGCTTAATTTGTGGGTGTGGCTTGCCAGCCATGTGACCAGGTGGGAGTGGCTTGGCAATCATGTGACCAGGGTAGGTTAAAGGTCATGTGACTGGCTTAAAGGTGGCCAATTTGACATCACTCATGTCAAGGATTTGGGTTAGGGTTAGGGTGCCTGGCCTCTCCTCGCCTCAAAGAGGTACAAAATCCCTATCTATTTACTATTACTGAACATCCAAAATATACTATTTAATTCTATATCTATATGCCATATGTGTACATCCATATTACACACAGGTCCACAAAAATATACATTGTCTACTATATAAACTGTATGTGTATGTACGCACACAAACGTACGCACAGCTCTTCTAAAATTATACACATTCAACCTCACTTACTACGATAGGAAAAACACACCAGAAAGGGAAAAAAAACCACATTTTTTTTTTGTCTGCATTCAAAAAATTCAAAACCTTTATCACTTACTTCTCCGATGAATATGCATCAATGAATGCTGGAAAGCAAAAACCTTGGTTAGAAAACAGAACTGGGGAAGGTATTGCTCAATTTCAAATTCCAATGGGTTTTTAAAACAAACAAACAAACAAACAAACAAACAAACAAACACATCCTTCCATATCTTCAAATGTTTTAAATCATTCAAGAAATCAGAATGAGAATAATAAAAGTCAGCACTGATTAACACAATGATTTCATTGTCTTAAATCTGTGAGTTGTTTTCCATTAACCTTTGGCCTCTGGACCCAAAAAATAACCACAATTTTTGTCTATCATGTCAACTTTTTAAGCTACAGGCCCACAATCAATAAAATAAAATAAAAAGAATGCAGAAATTATTATACTAAACTGGAATCCAGGTCATTGGGAAAGACTCAATAGATGGATGGAAATGTCAAATCTAATCTGGACATCTGGCTGACCATGCAACAAAACATAGTAATAATATTGCTGAATACAGAATTCAAAACTATTCAGCAATGTATGAAAAGAGGAAAAGTGAAGCCTCCCTTGAAAGTGCAAAGTACCGAAACTGCCTAATAGAGAAATAAAAGTGTATTATGGAGATAAGCATATCAGCCAACAATTCCACATTTAGATGCCACCTTATTCAAAGTCAGAGTCCAATTAATTATGGAGCAGTACCATTGAGACGGTAGCAGAATCACATAGTTCTGTTCAGAGAAGGATAAGAGCACTTTTCTTCCATACTACGTGGTTCTTTCCTAAAAAAGAAAGAAAGAAACCAACAAAAAGTGGTTATATGACCATCCTGGAGATCTTTTATGGAGAGGACCTGGTGGCCCTTCTGTAGAGAATAGAACCAAAAAAATTCAGGGAGACACACACACAGAGACACCGAGAGAGAGACAGAGAGGGAGAGGCAGAGAGAGACAGAGAGAGAGAGAGAGAGAGAGAGAGAGACAGAGACACAGAGAGAGAGAGAGACAGACAGACAGACAGAGACAGAGACATAGAGAGAGACAGAGACATAGAGAGAGACAGAGACAGGGAGAAACAGAGACAGGGAGAAACAGAGACAGGGAGAAACAGAGATAGATAATAGATAGACAGACACACACAGAGAGACAGAGACAGACACACACAGAGAGATAGAGAAACGGAGAGAGAGAGAGAGACATACAGAGAGAAACAGAGAGAGAGAGACAGACAGAGAGACAGAGGTAGAAAAACAGAGATATACAGATAAACAAAGACACAGAGACAGAAATAGATAATAGACAGACAGGCAGACACACAGAAACACAGACAGACAGAGAGACAGAGACAGACAGAGAGACAGAGACATGGGGACAGATAGAGGCAGAAAAACAGAGAGACAGAGAAACAGAGACAGAGCTAGATAATAGACAGACAGAGAGAAACACACACAGAGACACACAGACAGAGAGACAGAGACAGACACACACACACACACACACACACACACAGAGACAAAGAAACTGAGATAGAGAGATACAGAGACATTCAGAAAGAAACAGAGACAGACAGAGACGCACTCAGAGAGAGATACAGAGGCAGAGACAAGCAGAGAGAGACAGACAGACAGAGACACATACAGAGAGACAGAGAGACAGAGACAGACAGATAGAGAGAGGCAAAGAGGCAGAGAGACAGAGGCAGAGAAAGAGAGATATATATATATACCTCTGGCCCTCAGCTCCTTGGGTAGGAAACAGTGAGAAAAAACCAAGGGTTAGGGTCGACCATCAAAAAGATATATTCCAAAAAGCAGAAGGAGGCGGCTCCGGATCCCCCCTTCCTTGCTCTTCCTTCCTGCAGAGAAGAAGATTCTCTGACAGTTGGAGGCTGTGACTCTCTGGAGCCATGGAACAATTGTGATGTTTTGGTCCAGACTGTGACATGAAAGCAAGCCAGCCAATAGATGCGGAGAAGAAACCGAGCAAGGGCTGCCCATGGTTTTTTTTTGAGTTTTGAGCTCAGTGGCTGAGTGGTGGGGAGAGAGGGCTTGTGTTTGCTTCATCTGAGATGCCTCCAAAGGGACAGCAGTCTGAGAGGCGTCATATTTGCACCAACTGCTGGTCCTACATTGTAAGTCCAACCAAAGAAAATGCCACACTGGATCTGTTACAGAGGTCGGTACCCGAGCAGCCCCCAAATTACCTGGGAATCTCACATCGCAGGGGGTTGGGTGGAGGTAGACCTAACCAGTGAAGGGCTACCAAGATTTTTACTACCACGCTGTGGGTGTGGCTCATGCAGGATGCGTGGAAGCAAAAATACCGGCGAAAATTGCCGAAATCTCACCCACGCACATGGCCTCGGAGGGTGCCCCGCTAGCACCGAAGATGAGCAGCCTTCCACTGAGCTCAGCAGTTCAAATCTCACCACCGTCTCGAGGTTTGACTCAGCCTTCCACCCTTGGATAAAATAAGGACCCAGGGGCAATATGCTGATTCTGTAATCCGCTTAGAGAGGGCTGTAAAAGCATTATGAAGCAGTATATAAGTCTAAGTGCTATTGCTATTGCTAATGCTAGGCATGAAAGTCACCCTCCCCTTCCACCTTTAGCAATTCTGGGTTACCAAATATTTAATTAAAAATTTAATTAAAAATTTAATTTAAAATTTAATTTAAAATTTAATTTCAAATTTAATTTAATTTAATTTAATTTAATTTAATTTAATTTAATTTAATTTAATTTAATTTAATTTAATTTAATTTAATTTAATTTAATTTAATTTAATTTAATTTAATTTAATTTAATTTAATTTAATTTAATTTAATTTAATTTAATTTAATTTAATTTAATTTAATTTAATTTAATTTAATTTAATTTAATTTAATTTAATTTAATTTAATTTAATTTAATTTAATTTAATTTAATTTAATTTAATTTAATTTAATTTAATTTAATTTAATTTAATTTAATTTAATTATTTTATTTAATTTAATTTAATTATTTAATTTAATTTAATTTAATTTAATTTAATTTAATTTAATTTAATTTAATTTAATTTAATTTAATTTAATTTAATTTAATTTAATTTAATTTAATTTAATTTAATTTAATTTAATTTAATTTAATTTAATTTAATTTAATTTAATTTAATTTTTTAATTATTTAATTTTTTATTTTGTCCAATGCACAATAATACACAATGAAGATTATAGAGGATATACTCGAGTAAAATATATTAGAATAGAAGTGAAAATATAGGAATAAAATATATCAATAAGAGAATAGAAGAAAAGATATAGGGATTTTATTTTATTTTATTTTATTTTATTTTATTTTATTTATTTATTTATTTATTTATTTATTTATTTATTTATTTATTTATTTATTTATTTATTTATTTATTTATTTATTTATTTATTTAATCATTCATTCATTCATTCATTCATTCATTTATTTATTTATTGGTTCAATTTGTATGCTGCCCAACTCCCTAAGGACTCTATTGATATCTACTATGAGGGGGATTATTCTTTGGTAAATGATATACCGCTTCACACTGCTTTACAGCCAGGGGTGAGCTGCTGCCCGGAAGGCAGGGGGAGGGGGGAAACTCAGTGTAGTAGTGAAAATGGAGCTCCACCCCAGAGCACCCAATTTGCACTGAAAGGTGTTGAAAGAAAACGCAGGGCGTCATGCATAAGTCACACCCACAGTGCGGTAGTAAAAATTTGGGTAGCCCTTCACTATTTACAGCCCTCTGTTTGCAGAGAGTCCGCATATTGCCCCCAAACAATCTGGGTCCTCATTTTACCGAACTTGGAAGGGTGGAAGGCTAAGTCAACCTTGAGCCTACTGAGATTCGATCTGCCCAACTGCTGGCAGCCGGTGATCAGCAATAGTCGCTTGCAGTACTGCCCTCTAACCACTGCGCCACTGAAGCTCACGATGTTCCTGGAAGGCATCTCATGCAGAGATATATGTCTAGGAACACCCCTCCAGGTGCAGTGGCCTTGGCCCTCGGGGAAAGGAATGTTATTTTGACTACAGTGATACCCTGTCTTACAAACGCCTCGTCATACAAACTTTTCGAGATATAAACCTGGGGTTTAAGATTTTTTTGCCTCTTCTTATAAACTATTTTCACCTTACAAACCCACTGCCACCGTTGGGATGCCCTGCCTCCGGACTTCCATTGCCAGCAAAGCTCCTGTTTTAGCGCTGCTGGGATTCCCCTGAGGCTCCCCTCCATGGGAAACCCCACCTCCAAACTTCTGTGCTTCTGCGATGCTGCAGGGGAATCCCATCAGGGGGATCCCAGCATCGCAAAAACAAGTGTTTTGCTGGCAACGGAAGTCTGGAGGTGGGGTTTCCCAGCGAGGGGAGTCTCAGTGAAATCGCAGCACCACAAAAACACAGAGGTCCGGAGGTGGGGTTTCGAGGACTTCGGTGTTTTTTTGCGGTGTTGCAATTTCACTGATGCTCCCTTCGCTGGGAAACCCCACCTCAGGACTTCCGTTGCCAATGAAGCGCTCATTGTTGCGATGCTGGGATTCCCCTGCAGCATCGTAAAATCACAGAAGTCCGGAGGTGGGGTTTCCCATGGAGGGGAGCCTCAGGGGAATCCCAGCAGCGCAAAAACAGACACTTCGGCTGGCAAAAGGGGTGAATGTTGGGCTTGCACGCATTAATTGCTTTTCCATTGATTCCTAAGCAATGTCGGTTGGCGGGCCCCAGGGGAAGAGCCTTCTCTGTGGCGGCACCGGCCCTCTGGAACCAACTCCCCCCGGAGATTAGGACTGCCCCTACTCTTCCTGCCTTCCGAAAACTCCTTAAAACCCACCTTTGCCGTCAGGCATGGGGGAACTGAAACATCTTCCCCTGGGCATGTTTAATTTATATATGGTATGCCTGAGTGTATGTCTGTTAGTATATGGGGTCTTTTTTAAATGGTTAAATATTTTAAATCTATTTAGATTATTTATGATTTGTTTTCCACGTGTTGTGAGCCGCCCCGAGTCTTCGGAGAGGGGCGGCATACAAATCTAAGTAATAAATAAATAAATAAATCTTACAAACTTTTCACCTTAAGAACCTCGTCCCGGAACCAATTAAGTTTGTAAGACAAGGTATCACTGTATATGTCCCCCTTCACACAATCCTCCCTCCCAGCTTCTCACAGCACTAAACGTTGCAGTCTTGAAGATCCAAAGGCCCACGTTGGTTTCCAGGCCTGAACACCAGGTTCTTTCTACAGGTCCACTCCAAGATCTGGTGGTCACCTTTCTACCGAAACACGTTCTGCCTGTTGTGCTGTCTCAACTTCATGCTCCTTTTAATTATCATGTCCACTCCCATATGGCTTCAGCAACATTTCAAGGAAGACTATATCGTGGTTGGGATATGGAGCTTTTGCGACGAGTCGGTCTGTAAAGATCTTTCTCTTTCCGAGGATGGTAAGTAAGGCAGCGGTGTTCTTCCTGTCTGCTGGAATAGTTTATTTATTTATTTTTATTGATTGGTTGATTTTGTCCAACAGACAATGAGGGTTTTAGTGGGCATACACATAGTAAAATACATGATGAAGGTTATAGAGGAGATACTCATAGTAAAATATATCTAAGAAAGAATAGAAGAGAAGTTATAGGAATAGAACATATCAATGAATATTATTTTACTGAAAGAGTAGTAGATCCTTGGAACAAACTTCCAGCAGACGTGGTTGGTAAATCCACAGTAACTGAATTTAAACATGCCTGGGATAGACATACTGTATATCCAATGTAAGATAAAATACAGGAAATAGTATAAGGGCAGACTAGATGGACCATGAGATCTTTTTCTGCCGTCAGTCTTCTGTGTTTCTTTTTTTTTTTTTAATATATAGTCTGTATATAATGTATAGTCTGGAGGACAGAAGGAAAAGGGGGGACATGATCAAAACATGAATTTGTTAAAGGGTTAAATAAGGTTCAGGAGGGAAGTGTTTTTAATGGGAAAGTGAACACAAGAACAAGGGGACACAATCTGAAGTTAGTTGGGGCAAAGATCAAAAGCAACATGAGAAAATATTATTTCACTGAAAGAGTAGTAGATCCTTGGAACAAACTTCCAGCAGACGTGGCTGGTAAATCCACAGTAACTGAATTTAAACATGCCTGGGATAAACATATATCCATCCTAAGATAAAACACAGGAAATAGTATAAGGGCAGACTAGATGGACCACGAGGTCTTTTTCTGCCGTCAGTCTTCTATGTTTCTATGTTTCTAATGAAAGAATAGAAGAAGAGATATAGGAATAGAAGAAAGGTATAGGAGATATAGGAGAGCAATAGGACAGGGGACGGAAGGCACTCTAGTGCACTTGTACTCGCCCCTTACTGACCTCTTAGGAATCTGGCTAGGTCAACCGTGGATAATCCAGGGGTAAAGTGTTGGAGGTTTGGGGATGACACTACGGAGTCCGGTAATGAGTTCCACGCTTCGACAACTCAGTTACTGAAGTCATATTTTTTAGAGTCAAGTTTGGAGCGGTAAATATTAAGTTTAAATCTGTTGTGTGCTCTTGTGTTGTTGTGGTTGAAGCTGAAGTAGTCGCCGACAGGTTTCCACCTAAAGTGGCGTTAAACATACAGGCAATCCTTCACTTACAACAGTTCGTTTAGTGACTGTTCAAAGGTAGGACAATATTGAAAGAAGTTAGTTACGACCAGGCGGAAGTTGCTGCTACCGTCGCTACCGGTGCATTGAGCATACAGCTCTGAGTTTTCAGCATGTGCGTGCATGCAGTGAAGGGCTACCCAAATATTTACTACCACACTGCATCCGCGCAAGATTTTGCTTCTGTGCATGTGCAAAATCTCACAGGGGGACACACACATGAAATTTCAGCAATTTTTCTCTTTCTGCTCAAGATCCCCATGGACAATTGGTGGGCCAATGTGTGACACAGAATGCTGGACTCTATGGGCTTTGGCCTGATTCAGCAGGGCTCTTCTTACGTTCTTATGATTACAATAACACTCTGTACAATACAATGGCATCCTATCACCAAACGTGGCTGTTTTAAAACTTGTGGACTTCAACTCTTAAAATTCTTGCTGAGGAATTAAAGTCCACAAGTCTTAAAGTGGTGATTTGAAAACCCCTGCCTATAGTTTACCGTATGCCATACCAGGAAGTTGTCAGAGGTGGATGTGTGGTTGGGCAGTAGGAAAAGCAAGTAGGATACTTGGCTGCATAGCTAAAGCAGGAAGAGGGAGACTGTGATCCCCTTATATAGAGCGCTGGTGAGACCACATTTGGAATACTGTGTTCAGTTCTGGAGACCTCACCTACAAAAAGATATTGACAAAATTGAACGGGTCCAAAGACGGGCTACAAGAATGGTGGAAGGTCTTAAGCATAAAACGTATCAGGAAAGACTTCATGAACTCAATCTGTAGAGTCTGGAGGACAGAAGGAAAAGGGGGGACATGATCGAAACATTTAAATAGGTTAAAGGGTTCAATAAGGTCCAGGAGGGAAGTGTTTTTAATAGGAAAGTGAACACAAGAACAAGGGGACACAATCTGAAGTTAGTTGGGGGAAAGATCAAAAGCAACGTGAGAAAATATTATTTTACTGAAAGAGTAGTAGATCCTTGGAACAAACTTCCAGCAGACGTGGTTGGTAAATCCACAGTAACTGAATTTAAACATGCCTGGGATAAACATATATCCACTGTAGGATAAAGTACAGGAAATAGTATAAGGGCAGACTAGATGGACCACGAGGTCTTTTTCTGCCGTCAGACTTCTATGTTTCTATGAGGATGAGAATCATAGAATTGTAATCCTGGGTTTTAGTCCAGCATTGATGCAGGAGGAGGGGGGCAAGTTGGCCAATATATTTAACTGGGAGTTTTTAAAGTGAAAGGTGTCATTTAAAAAAAAAAAAACAACTTCAGAATTCTTCAGCTGTCATAGGTGAAAATTCCGATAAGATTGGACAAAGCAGAAATGGATTAATTAAGCATTTCGGTTTTCAAATGTAAACCATCTAAGCTTCGTCGTACCAAGAGTTTATACTGCATGTTCTAAATCCCAGGTTTAAATGTAGAGGCTGATGTTTAGTGAATTAATCAAATTAATCGATTAATTGATTAATATTTTATTGTAATTGTAGGTATATCCACAGTATACCAATGAATTAATATAATGAAAATTTAAGACAAGGACTTTACCAGAGACTGGGAGTGGTGGTCAAAAAAGTCAAGAGGGCAACTATACCTTTGTGGTTAAATGTGCCATCTTGACTTTTTCTCCTGTTTTTAGTCGGGTGGGCACCACTCAAAAAAGTTATGCTTCTACTAAGGAACTTTGTTAGTATTACCCCTCCCTTCCTCCATAATCTGCTATGGTTCACATTAAATGTCTCTTCTTCTTCTTCTTC
The DNA here is from genome assembly GCF_031021105.1 of Erythrolamprus reginae. NCBI lineage: Eukaryota > Metazoa > Chordata > Lepidosauria > Squamata > Dipsadidae > Erythrolamprus > Erythrolamprus reginae. The sequence goes on from NC_091960.1 coordinate 8,361,341, forward strand.
TTCTTCTTCTTCTTCTTCTTCTTCTTCTTCTTCTTCTTCTTCTTCTTCTTCTTCTATTTCTTCTTCTTCTTCTTCTTCTTCTTCTTCTTCTTCTTCTTCTTCTTCTTCTTCTTCTTCTCCTCCTCCTTCTCCTTCTCCTCCTTCTCCTTCTCCTTCTCCTTCTTCTTCCACTTGGACAAACAAATTCCTCTAGCCCATCTGGATACTATCCGATTCTTTTCGATTTTGTCCTTCGTCTTCACCTTACTGGCCTTTATCTCATCACGAGACTTTATATCTCGCCTCGTGGTTACCAACATCATCGACGACTTGATCTGCTCAGCATCAAACTTCTGTGCAGGTATGGTGGAAGCCAAGTTGCTATTCTCTGAGGGGGGAATCAACTGAGGAAGATCTTAGAAATCACAAATCCTGCAGCTCCCCAAAACATTAATTTATTAATCAAGTTTTTACAGCCATCAATCTCACCAAAATCATCTCTGGCCAAGTGCGTAGCCATCGGATAATTAAAAAAATATAAGAGGGATCAATAGAGTAGAGTAGAATAGAATAGAATAGAACAGAATAGAATAGGTTTGTAAGGTGAAAAGTTTGTAAGATGAAACAGTGTTTCCCTTAGGAATTAATGGAAAAGCGATTAATGGGTGCAAGCCCAAAACTCACCCCTTTTGCCAGCCGAAGCGCCCGTTTTTGTGCTGCTGGGATTCCCCTGAGGCTCCCCTCCATGAGAAACCCCACCTCCGGACTTCCATGTTTTTGTGATGGTGCAGGGGAATCCCAGCAGGGGAATCTCAGCAGTGCAAAAACGGGTGCTTTGCTGGCAACAGAAGTCCGGAGGTGGGATTTCCAGCAAGGGGAGCCTCAGCGAAATTGCAGCATCGCAAAAACATGGAAGTCCTCAAAACTCCACCTCCAGACTTCCGTGTTTTTGTGATGCTGCAATTTCGCTGAGTCTCCCCTTGCTGGGAAACCCCACCTCCGGACTTCCGTTGCCAGCGAAGTGCCCGTTTTTTGCACTGCTGGGATTCCCCTGCAGCATTGCAAAACCACAGAAGCCCAGAGGTGGTGTTTCCCATGGAGGGGAGCCTCAGGGGAATCACAGCAGTGCAAAAACGGGCACTTTGCTGGCAACAGAAGTCCGGAGGCGGGGCATCCCAGTGGCGGCGGCTTGGGTTTATAAGGTTAAAATAGTTTGGAAGAAGAGGCAAAAAAATCTTAAGCCCCGGGTTTGTGTCTCTAAAAGTTTGTATAATGAGGGGTTTGTAAGATGAGGTATCACTGTATTAACAGAGGGATAGAATCAAGACGATGTGAAGTATTAATACCACTATACAATGCCTTGGTAAGGCCACACTTGGGATATTGCTTCTAGTTTTGGTTGCCACGATGTAAAAAGGATGTTGAGACTCTAGAAAAAGTGCAGAGAAGAGCCACAAAGATGATTAGGGGACTGGAGGCTAAAACATATGAAGAACGGTTGCAGGAACTGGGTAAGTTTAGTTTAATGAAAAGAAGGACCAGGGGAGACATTGTAGCCATCTTCCAATATCTCAGGAGTTGCCACAAAAAAGAGGAAGTCAAGCTATTCTCCAGAGTAGAACAAGAAGCAATGGGTGGAAACTAATCAGGGAGAGAAGCAACTTAAAACCAAGGAGAAATTTCCTGACAGTTAGAACAATGAATCATTGGGACAGCTTGCCTCCAGAAGTTGTGAATGCTCCAACACTGGAAGTTTTTAAGAAGATGTTGGATAGCCATTTGTCTGAAGTGGTGTAGGGTTTCCTGCCTAAGCAGGGGGTTGGACTAGAAGACCTCAAAGGTCCCTTCCAACTCTGTTATTCTGTTCTGTTCTAAAATGTGAAAACAGAAGAGAGAGGGGTGGGGGGAAGAGATAGAAGAAATTCTGTGCTAACCCAGCTTGGACTGGACAAGCTATGTTGCTACCAAGTTTTATTTTGTGATATGATGGAAAACTGTTTTGAAGATCAGGTAGTTATACGGAGCCTTAACTCCTTTTCTCCCTCCATCGCTTTAGGAATCTTCCTGCTGAGTTTGATACTGATTATACACTTCCGGCTTAAAACTGTGCTCGACAAAATCGGAAGCCATACCATACCTTGGTGGGGTTTCACTGGGAGTTGCCTAATTTGTGCCTTCTGTTTTGTCTTAGGTGAGTGTATCCTAGGGGAACCATGACAAGTTTTATACCCAAATATATTTGACGCTTCATGCTGTTTCCTCCTCCCCTTTAACACATTAAAACAGCGGTCCCCAAACTACGGCCCGGGGGCCGGATGCGGCCCACTGAGGCAAATTATCCGGCCCGCGGCAGCCCACAAGATTTTATCAATAGATATAATAAACTCCCGAATCTCCTGTCAACTCACCGCGGTCTGCTGCTGAGCGAGGAGGCGGTACAGAGGCAAGGGGTGGGGATGATTGGAGGGAGAGAGAGAGGGGGGGGGAGAGAGAGGGAGAGAGAGAAAGAGGGAGAGAGAGAGTGGGAGAGAGAGAGAAAGAGGGAGAGAGAGAGGGAGAGAGAGAAAGAGGGAGAGATACAAAGAGGGAGAGAGAAAGAGAATGAGTGAGAGAAAGAAAGAGAGAGAGGGACAGAGAAAGAAAGAGAGAGAAAGGGAGAGATAGAGAGGAAGAGAGAAAGGGGGATAGAGGGAAAGAGAGAGAGAGAGAGAAATGAGAAAATGATGGAGAGAAAACGAGGGAGAGGAAAATGAAACAAATGAGAGAGAAGGAAGAAAAGAGGTAAGAGAGAAATGGAGAGGAAGGAGAAATGGAGGGAGTTTGTGGATTTAAGTTTAAATTACTTTATTACTTAATTATTTAATTACTTCTTTATTTTAAATATTGTATTTGTTCCCATTTTGTTTTTTACTTTAAATAAAATTTGTGCAGTGTGCATAGGGATTTGTTTTTTTTATAGTCCGGCCCTCCAACAGCCTGAGGGACAGTGAACTGGACCCTGTGCAAAAAGTTTAGGGACCCCCGCATTAAAAGAACCCACAATGGTTCTGGGAAATCTGCGTCTCCACTAGATAATGAGTTTAGCTGAGCTCATTGTTAGCTGAAACTAAATTAATCACGTCAAAACCGCAAACTGAGGGAGATCCTTTGCCCAAATTTCCTCAAACGCCCAATACGTTACCCAGACTCAATCCACATATCAAAGGATAAGGTCTCCAAACACAAATAGAGCTCCTTAAATTTATTTATTTATTTATTGGATTTGTATGCCGCCCCTCTCCGGAGACTCGGAGCGGCTAGCAGCAACAATAAAACAGTGTACAATAGTAATCTAATACTAAATACGATTAAAAACCCATTAATATAAAAACCAAACATACATACATACATACCATGCATAGAATTGTAAAGGCCTAGGGGGAAAGAGGATCTCAATTCCCCCATGCCTGACGGTGGAGGTGGGTTTTAAGTAGCTTATGAAAGGCAAGGAGGGTGGGGGCAATTGTAATCTCTGGGGGGAGTTGGTTCCAGAGGGCCAGGGCCGCCACAGAGAAGACTCTTCCCCTGGGTCCCCCCAAGCGGCATTGTTTAGTTGACGGGACCCGGAGAAGATCCACTCTGTGGGACCTAACTGGTCGCTGGGATTCGTGCAGCAGAAATCCATGCTCTCAAGAATAAACATCATAGACATACCTACACACATCCAACCTATGCACACATGGCCCTCAAGTGTCACCTTAGAACAGAGGTGCCAAACTCAAGGTGCAGAGGCTGGATCTGGCCCGCGGGGTACTTAGATCTGGCCCGTGAGATCACCCTGGAAACAGTGAGGGACCAACCCATGGTGCCTCTGCCAGTTAAAATGGAGCTTGGGAGGGCTGCAGATGGCCCTCCCAAGCACTGTTTTTGCTGGCAGAAGGTTGCAGAAGACTATTGCAGCCAAAAATGTAGGTTGGAAGGCCATTTTCACTGGCAAAGCACTCAGACCACCACCAGACATGAGTGACATTAAGCTGGCCACACCCACTTTGGCCACACCCCTCCAAGGTCAAACACAACCCTGATCAGGAGATGACTCTTGGATCAATCCACGCTATAGACCAGGGGTCCCCAAACCTTTTACACAGGGGGCCAGTTCACTGTCCCTCGGACTGTTGGAGGGCTGGACTATAAAAAAAACTATGAACAAAGTTTGAGTTTGAGTTTGAGTTTGTTGACACCCATCCAGGCCCCAACAGCCTCCAGGCACCAGCACATCACTTCCACTGCTTCGCTGACTGGACATGGGTTGGAGATGTATAGCTGGGTATCATCGGCTCCTCTAGCAGCCCCGAAAAAGCCTGAGATGGCCGGGATTAAAGGGGGAATGGCAGGAAATTGGCCGGGCCTTCGTGCCGCTCTCAAATTTCCTGGGAAATTTTTCCAGGCTCAGGCCCTTAAGTAGAAAATGGTTCTTAAGAAGAGGCGAAAAAATCTTGCGCACCCGGTTCTTATCCAGGAAAGTTCTTAAAGTAGAGGCGTTCTTAAATAGAGGAACCACTGTATTTGCTTTTAGGCTTCTGTCTTCACAGCTGTTTGGATCTCATTTTTTAAAAAATTCTGACCCCGTTTTCCTCTCTTTTGCCCTCTGTACCTGTGTAGGGACACTCAGTCTACTGAGATATAAGGTCTTGGTGTTGAAGCGTTTGAGCAAAGCCTCCTCCAAAAAGATATTGAGTGCGGACAGAGTAGAAGAAAGGACAGGCACTCAATCAGCAGTACATCCGAGTTGAACAATTCCATAAATGACGGTTGGGCATTCCAAAATGTAAAGCCCTTTCTCATTCCCCCACCCTCCGCAAATTCCTTTGCCGCCTTTGTTTCTTCAATGCATTATGAAAAATAAACGTTTTATTCTTGACAAAACTTCAGATCCTTGGCAATTGGGATTTGAAGGTGCAAGTGAGTGTTTTTATTTGCAGGCGATGGAAAACTCTGAATTGTTTTAAGCACTTTTTCAAAAAAAAAATATCGATAAGCCCTAATGGCAGGGTGGTTTCATAACTATTTTCTGAAGCCATGAACGACCATGTGGAAACCACGGTAAACTTTGCCAAGGCCAAAGGAGCCACGTTTGAATTTCATGGAGATAGTTGATAGTTGTAGTTATAGTCTATTAGATTTGTATGCCGCCCCTCTCCGAAGACTCGGGCCGGCTCACAGTATAACAGTAATACAATACATTACAAATCCAATCATAAAAATTAAATCCATTTAAGAAAGCATTAATAACATAATAAAATCCCTAACTATGCAATCATACACATTCGACCTAACCTATCATACATTAAGGCCAAAAACATAATAAAAAAGGGGGGGAGAAAGGTGGTAATAAATAATAAATAATAAATAATAAATAATAAATAATAAGTAATAATAAGTAATAAGTAATAAGTAATAAGTAATAAGTAATAAGTAATAAGTAATAAGTAATAAGTAATAAGTAATAAGTAATAAGTAATAAGTAATAAGTAATAAGTAATAAGTAATAAGTAATAAGTAATAAGTAATAAGTAATAAGTAATAAGTAATAAGTAATAAGTAATAAGTAATAAATAATAAATAATAAATAATAAATAATAAATAATAAATAATAAATAATAAACAATAAACAATAAACAATAGAATAAAGAATAAAGAATAAAGAATAAAGAATAAAGAATAAAGAATAAAGAATAAAGAATAAAGAATAAAGAATAAAGAATAAAGAATAAAGAATAAAGAATAAAGAATAAAGAATAAAGAATAAAGAATAAAGAATAAAGAATAAAGAATAAAGAATAAAGAATAAAGAATAAAGAATAAAGAATAAAGAATAAAGAATAAAGAATAAAGAAAGAAAAAGAAAGTTATTAAAAAAAATTAGAAACATAGAACACTGATGGCAGAAAAAGACCTCATGGTCCATCTAGTCTGCCCTTATACTATTTTCTGTATTTTATCTTAGGATGCAAATATGTTTATTCCCGGCATGTTTCCATTCAGTTACTGTGGATTTATCTACCACGTCTGCTGAAAGTTTGTTCCAAGCACCTATTACTCTTTCAGTCAAATAGTATTTCTCATATTGCTTCTGATCTTTCCCCCAACTAACCTCAGATTGTGTCCCCTTGTTCTTGTGTTCACTTTCCTATTAAAAACACTTCCCTCCTGAACCTTATTTAACCCCTTAACATATTTAAATGCTTCAATCATGTCCCTCCTTTCCCCTCTGTCCTCCAGACTATACAGATTGAGTTCATTAAGTCTTTCCTGATAAGTTTTATGCTTAAGACCTTACACCATCTTTGTAGCCTGTCTTTGGACCCATTCAATTTTATCAATCTCTTTTTGTAGGTGAGGTCTCCAGAACTGGAAACAACATTCCAAATGTGGAATTTTGATAGAGATTTAGTATTAATTGGAGGGAGAAGCCAGATGACAAAGTTAGCCTTTTTAGGGGTGGAAGTTAGAGGATATGATGAATCCGCATACAGACGGGAAGTTGAACAACTATCCTTGTGGTGTGACCAGAACAATCTAGAACTGTACACACTCAAAACCGTAGAAATGGTGGTAGACTTTAAGAGAAACCCTTCCACCCTTCCACCTCTCACAATACTAGACAACACAGTATCAACAGTAGAGACCTTCAAATTTCTAGGTTCTATCATATCTCAAGACCTAAAATGGTCACCTAACATCAAAAACATCATCAAAAAAGCACAACAAAGAATGTTCTTTCTGCGCCAGCTCAGGAAGCTCAAACTGCCCAAGGAGCTGCTGATACAGTTCTACAGAGGAATCATTGAGTCTGTCATCAGCACCTCTATAACTGTCTGGTTTGGTGCTGCAACCCAACAGGACCGACACAGACTTCAGAGGATAATCAGAATTGCAGAAAAAACCATTGCTGCCAATCTGCCTTCCATTGAGGACCTGTATACTGCACGAGTCAAAAAGCGGGTGGGTAAAATATTTACTGACCCCTCACATCCTGGACACAAATTGTTTCAACTCCTACCCTCAAAACGTCGCTACAGAGCACTGCACACCAAGACAACTAGACACAAGAACAGTTTTTCCCCGAACGCCATCACTCTACTAAACAAATAATTCCCTCAACACTGTCAGACTTTCTACTAAATCTGCACTTCTATTCTACTAGTTTTTCTCATCATTTCTATCATCCTTTTCCTCCCATGTTGACTGTATGACTGTAACTTGTTGCGTATATCCTAAGATTTTTATTAATATTGCTTCTTCATTGCTTATTTGACCCCTATGACAATCATTAAGTGTTGTACCACATGATTCTTGACAAATGTATATTTTATTTTATGTACGCTGAGAGCATATGCACCAAGACAAATTCCTTGTGTGTCCAATCACACTTGGCCAATAAAAATTCTATTCTATTCTATTCTATTCTATTCTATATATACCTACAATAAAATTGTATTTTCCTATCTTTCTTTCTTTCTTTCTTTCTTTCTTTCTTTCTTTCTTTCTTTCTTTCTTTCTTAAGTCCGAAGTAATAGTTCTAGATTTTAAAATTGAAAGTACAGCATCAGTCTGTTAAGGTATATTTTAGGTTGAAAAATACTCTAGGAAATGTATTAGAAGGTGGGAGAGGAAGTAGAAAGGGAGGAAGAGAAGGTGAGTGAAGTTGAGGAAGGAAGCAATAAGAGAGAGAGAAAGAAAGAGGACAAAGAGAAATGAAGGAAAAGCAGGTTGGAGGAGAAAAGGGTTCGAAAAAGGAGAGAGTGTACAAGAAAGAATAGCTAGAGGGGCAGACTGGTGTTGGTCAAAAGGGGGTGAATCAATTAATCAAGATATTGGCTTAACGAAACAAAGAATAATTTGGAATTATGTGTATGTAATATTGAAATGTATATACATGTTCAATTTCTAAAATTTGCATGTGAAGGTGGAGAAAAATAAAAAACTTTTTTTTATGGCAAAGAATTTTTTTATTGTTCACTGCAATCAGATATACAAAGTAAAATGCCATCAACCAATTAGATATACAAAGTAAAATAACATCAATATTGAATTTGTATTACAATAAATAGTTTTTACATTTTTGGTATACTTAATCCATCCAGTGCTATCTCCTTTACATTTGACATCTGGACAAAAATAATTACTCAGATTTCTTATATGATATTTAAAAAGCTATTAGCTAATACACTTTTAAGACTATTCCTAAACTTAATCACATCTAATTAATTCGGCTATAGAGCTTCAGTTTTCTCCATATATCCTCAATATCAATTTTCATGTATATTTCTTAACCTTCTTATAATAAATACCCTTTTAAAACAACAAGAAAAAAGGGCAAAAATTTCTTATTACATACAACAGTTTTTTAAAATTATGTCTAACCCTTACTGAGAAAAAATATAACAATTACAAGGGGGGTGGGATCCAAATAATGTATCACCAGTTAGAATGCCAATATCCACCCAAGCTCCAGGACTTAATCGGAGTTCATAAAGAAGATTGTGTGAATTGGTTAATGGGATCCTCAGGAAATGATCAAACGGTAGTTATTACAAGTCTCGGAGCGTTCTCCTTCTTGCTTTTTTCGAAGAACTCAACAGGGTGCATTAAACAAACTATACCTGGAAAAGAGTGGGGGACAGATGGAAGAGAGGGGTGGAGAATGAAAACCTGTGCAGAATATCTGTGCATCTACCAATCAATTAAAAAAAATGATTTGGCAATCAATCAGCAAGGATTTCTTCTTCTTAATTACCCAACCCTTAGGCTTCTGAAAAGTGAGCATTTTTGGTGTGGATTGGAAGGTGGGTAGGTTAAAAGAATCTTGATTCTAGCCCTGAACCAGTGATGGGCCACCAGTCCTGGTGCTCAGGTTGCGCTCCCAGGCTCTGACGGCCATCCCAGGCTCTGTTTTTTGGCCATGACAACCTCCTACAGCCATGTGCCAGCAAAAATAGAGCTCAGGGAGGCCATACATGACCAGACTGGGCTATTTTTTGGGCCTCCTGCAGCCCTCTGCTAGTAAAATGGCAGCTCGGGAGGGTGCTCACGCTCACCCAGGCTGGTGGGGGACAGAGAGAAAGAGAGAAAGAAAAAGAGGAAGGAAGGAAGAGAAAGAAAGAAGGAGGGAGGAAGAAAAAGAAAGAGGGAGGGAGGGAGAGAGTGAGAAAAAGAAAAAGGGAGGGAGGAAGAGAGAGAGAGAGAGAAAAAGGAAGATAATTTTTTTATAGACCAAATTTTAAATCAAGGCTGGTGGGGGACAGAGAGAGAGAGAAAGAAAGAGAGGATGGAAGGATGAGAAAGAAAGAGGGAAGGAGAGAGAGAGAGAGAAAGAGAGAGAAAGGGAGGGAGGAAGAGAGATAGAGAGAAAAAATATTTTTTTTTTACAGACCAAATTTTTAATCAAGACACAGACACACAAACGCCCGTTAATGGTGTCCCTATTTACCAATGGGAAAATATGGTCACTTTACTCAACGACTCTCTAAAAAGAAGGCAAATTGCCAGCTGTCTACAAGTAATATAAATCCTTCCATTCCCCACCATCCAGGGAAAACAGAGCTCAGGCAATTTCGCTGTTTCCAGGGTCAGACCCGTGGGCCAAATCAGACCCAAAGCCTTGAGCATGACAAATTTTTACTACCACTCTGTGGGCATGGCTTATACAGGAGGCCCTGCATTTGCTTTCAACTTTCAGTGCAAATTGGGTGCTCTGGGGTGGAACTCCATTCCCCCCCCCCAATCCGGGCAGCAGCCCACCCCTGTTGACACCCTTGCTTTAGGTCCTGTGAGAGGCAAGGATCTTCCATCTAACATATTTTTGGTACATCATTCAAAAACATCTTATTCCACAGCGTTTTAGTTGGGGTTTTATCATGAGGTCCTTTTTTTCTTGATTTGTGATGGTCCAATTTCACTTTGACCATCGTGATATTGTTAGATCCTGCCTTTAATCATTGGAAGCAGAGCAAACCAGAAATAAAGTTATCAATCAATAAATACCTAAGAAGAAGTCCAGGGCGGAGGCAAAACAACCTATATAAAAATTAAAGGATGGTGATAGATGGATATCCTCTACATTCATCTTATGGGTAATCCCAAGACAGACAACCATCAGAGAAATTAGCAGAAAGATGCCTAAAGACAAGAAAAGAGAGGTTTGGTCCACATATGATCCTACCCCACCATTTTAGCTTTTACTTCTGTTTGGTTGGGCTCAGACAATCTATAGCAGTGATGGTGAACCTATGGCAGGGGTGCCACAGGTGGCACGCAGAGCCATATCGGACCGAATATCTCCGGGACCGCCTTCTGCCGCACGAATCCCAGTGACCGATTAGGTCCCACAGAGTTGTCCTTCTCCGGGTCCCGTCAACTAAGCAATGCCATCTGGCAGGACCCAGGGGAAGAGCCTTCTCTGTGGCGGCCCTGGCCCTCTGGAGTCAACTCCCCCTGGAGATTAGGATTGCCCCCACCCTCCTTGCCTTTCGTAAGCTCCTGAAAACCCACCTATGTCGCCAGGCATGGAGAAATTGATATACCCCTCAGCTATTATGGTTTATGTATGGTTTGTTTGGGTTGTATGATTGCTTTTTATTATAAGGGTTTTTAAAAACTGCTTTTACACATTGGATTTGTACACTGTTATATTGTTTGTTGTGAGCCCTCCAAGTCTTCGGAGAGGGGCGGCATACAAATCTAAAAAATTATTATTATTAATAATTATCTGCCGGCATGCAAGCCATTGCCCTAGCTCAACTCCAGGACACATGTGTGCATCGGCTAGCTGATTTTCAGCTCGCACCAAAGACTATGGAGGGCATTTCCGGCTTCCAGAGGGCCTCCGGGGGGTGTGTGTGTGAGAGCGTTGTTGCCCTCCCTGGAGCCTGGGGTGGGTGAAAACGAGGCCTACCGGGCCCACCAGAAGTTGGGAAATGAGCTATTTCTGGCCTCCAGAGGGCCTCCAAGGGGACAGGGGAGGCAATTTTTGCATTTAATTATGGGTGTCGGCAGTGTTCCCTCTAATTTTTTTTTGGGGGGGGCGGAAAAGTATAGTGTCTGAGCGGCACTCCCTTCGGGACTGGGCGGCACAGAAATAATAAATGAGTGAATGAATGAATGAATGAATGAATGAATGAATGAATGAACGAACGAACGAACAAACAAACAAACAAACAAGCAAAAAAACAAATAAAAAACCCACCCTGTTTTGCCTCAGAGAATTTCAAAATAAAATACTGTACTGTGTATCTATAACAGTGAGCTCATAATAGGGCAACTCTATCAATATCAAAATGCCACTTAAATAGTTGAGCTAATTTCAAACTAGATTTTGATTTTCTTTCTCTCTTCCTTACTCCCATTCTTTTTCTTTCTCTTTTCCTTCCTCTCTTTTTTCTATCTGTTTCTCTCTCTTCCTCTCTCTCACTCTTTCCCTCTCAGCTTCTGGGCAGGTTTGGAAAACTATGAGTTGATGATGATTTTTAAGTGAGCGATTGCTCACTGCTCAGTTTAGAGGGAACTATGGGTGTGGGCACTCACGCATGCGTGCATGCGCTTTCAGCACCCGAGGGAAAAAAGGTTCACCATTACTGATCTATAGCCTAAAGTATAGTTAGCAAGAGCTGACTGTGATCTACATCTAACAGGAAATCCCCAAAGGAATCACATGATTCCTTTAATATCATGACCTGATTTTCCCAGGACATAAATGCCCAGTTTAAATGCTGAATAAGAAAAAAATCCAAGCCTTTTGGAGGAGTATAATTTTGGCCTGTGGTTCAAGCCCAATTGTTGTGTTCCAATCTCTCACCCTCAACCCATCAATATACATTGATACCTCGTCTTACAAACTTTTTGAGATACAAACCCGAGGTTTAAGATTTTTTTGTCTCTTCTTCCAAACTATTTTCACCTTACAAACCCAAGCCGCCGCTACTGGGATGCCCCGCTTCTGGACTTCTGTTGCCAGCGAAGCAGCCGTTTTTGCGCTGCTGGGATTGCCCTGAGGCTCCCCTCCATGGGAAACACCACATCTGGACTTCCGTGTTTTTGTGATGCTGCAGGGGAATCCCAGCAGCATAAAAACGGGCACTTTGCTGGCAATGGAAGTCCGGAGGTGGGGTTTCCCAGCGAGAGGAGCCTCAGCAAAATCACAGCATCACAAAAACGCAGAGGTCCAGAGGTGGGGTTTTGAGGACTTCCGTGTTTTTGTGATGCTCCAATTTTGCTGAGGCTCCCCTCGCTGGGAAACCCCACCTCCGGATTTCCGTTGCCAGCGAAGCACCTGTTTTTGCACTGCTGGAATTCCCCTGCGGCATCACAAAAACACGGAAGTCCGGAGGTGGGGATTCCCATGGAGGGGAGTCTCAGGAGAATCCCAGCAGCGCAAAAATGGGCACTTCGGCTGGCAAAAAGTGTGAGTTTTGGGCTTGCACGCATTAATCGCTTTTCCATTGATTCCTATGGGAAACACTGTTTCGTCTTACAAACTTTTCACCTTACAAACCTCGTCCCGGAACCAATTAAGTTCGTAATGCGAGGTATCACTGTATTTGGTTTCCCTTTAATTCCACCTTTCTGACTTCCACTACCAACTAGAAGGCCTGAATCACCAGATCTACAGGCACTGCTCTATTATGTTCTGTCTATAATACAGGAATCTCTCCAGTGTGGTAGCCTATTGTTGGGAACAATTAAATAAGATTTTATCTCGCTGCTTACTTTTCTGCCTCTTCCCCTCCATCATCCCTATCTTCTACCCGAGACCCGGACGGATAATCATTTGAGTTGTTTTAATTGCATTTCCCCAACCCCCCAAATACCTGCAGAGAAATGAGTCAAGGTAGAAATCAGCTTTCTACAGAGTGCCATTTGACCCGGCTGGGTGAGGTTCTCCAGTGATAAATACAGGGAAATTAAAGAGGTGATTAAGGCAAGTAGTGCAAGCCACTGGGCAGATTGTAGTATATTTGGAGAGACTGAAAAGGAAGAGATATTGCATGACAAGGCATCTTGAGATTTCTTCATCCAAAATGATATAGAAACAATGAAAGCACTAATATAGAAACAATGAAAGCCCTTCATGCCTTTCGCAAGCTCCTTAAAACCCACCTCTATCGTCAGGCATGGGGGAATTGAAATTTTTTCCCTTCCCCCTAGGCTTATAGAATTTATACATGGTATGCTTGTTTGTATGATTGGTCTTTTAAATTGGGGTTTTTAAAGATTATTTTTTAATATTAGATTTGTTACATTGTTTACTTTGTTGTTGTTAACCGCCCCGAGTCTTCGGAGAGGGGCGGCATACAAATCTAATAAATTAAATTAAATTAAATTAAATTAAATTAAGTTAAGTTAAGTTAAGTTAAGTTAAGTTAAGTTAAATTAAATTATAAAATAAAATAATATTAAATAAAAAAATAAAAAAATAAAAAAAAATAAAAAAAAAATAAAAAAAAATAAAATAATAAAAAAATAAAAAATAAAAATAAAATAAAATAAAATAAAATAAAATAAAATAAAATAAAATAAAATAAAATAAAATAAAATAAAATAAAATAAAATAAAATAAAATAAAATAAAATAAAATAAAATAAAATAAAATAAAATAAAATAAAATAAAATAAAATAAAATAAAATAAAATAAAATAAAATAAAATAAAATAAAATAAAATAAAAATAATATATATATAATTTCTTCCTCTACATTGCACCTCAATCAGACAGATTACTGAACTTGATCAAAGTAGTTGTGTGTTTACCATTTGGCAAAGTCGCTTGGTGACAACCAGAATTACGGCATTTGAGCCACAGCCCCATAAAGATAACGTCATCATTAAAATTAATCCTGAGCCAAAAGGGAGTTAAAATGACCGTCAGGAAGGCCATGAAGTTGAAGATGCAAAACAGATGGTAGACAATTCTTCTAACCTTGAGGCTCTGCAAAAATAAGAAAGCCAAACATGAATCATTGCCTTACATGACATTTAAGCATTCAGAGATTTCGTAGTACCTGCAAGAAAGAGTTGAAATTGTGAATTAAACCTTTTGTGCTTTACACTATTACAAGACATAAATCAGTTTGGTAAAGTAGCAGGACTTAAAGTAAACAAAGAAAAATCTAAAATGTTAGCTTTGTTTTAAGAATTGGAGGAGAAATTGGGACTCTTAAGAGCTAAGAAAATTAAATATTACAAATATTTTTAAAAAATTAAAGTTTTTATATTGCTGTTAGACCCCCAGAGTCCATAAGGAGTTGGGCAGCCTACAAATCGCATAAACAAACAAACAAACAAATAAACAAATAAATAGTAATAAATAGTAATAAATAGTAATAAATTGTAATAGTAAAGGTCATAGGCTATTGTGATTTAGAAAACCCGTTTTACTTACAATCATGTTTTCTCCCATAGTATCTGACTCTCAGCATCAAATCGTACCCGACCTTGGCTCAAAAGACCTGGAGGGTGGGACAGAGAACTGGAGACAATTTCTCTAAATTTCTGCAGAAAGGAGAGAAACAGTCCATTGATCTTCTAGAGCAAACCCCTGATCTATGGCACATGTGTCACAGGTGGAACATGGAGCCATATCTACCAGCACATGAGCCATTGACCCAGCTCATCTCCAGCTGATTTTTGGCTCACAGGGAGGCTCGGGGTGGGGGGTTCAGCCTCTGGGAGGCTTGCAAAGGGTGGGGGAGGCGATTTACATCCTCCCAAGGCTCCAGGGAAGCCTCTAGAACTTGGGTAGGGTAAAAAACAGGCCTACCGGGCCCACTGGAAGTTAGAAAATGGGGAGGGGGCTGTACACACATGCGTGGGGAGGTGTGGTAGCATAGGGGGTCATGTGAACAAGCGTAGGGGCATGGCGCAGGGGGGCATTGAATTATGGGTATGGGTACTCACGTCTGCGCAATAGCACCCGCACACTTTCGTCACCAAAGAAAAAAAGGTTAGCCAACCTCTACCTGGAGAGGAAGGAAGAGAGAGAGAGACCGAGAGGGAGAGAAGGATGGTGTCCCCCTTTCCCAATCTTAAAATCTGCTCACTTTAGATGAAGCACTCACAAGGTCTGAAGGCAAACTGTTCCCTTGCTCAATGAGCTATTTCTGTTGATCACCAACTGCCTGCAATCTTACCCCCAGTTCAAAGTGGGCTCAACATTCCATCCATCCAAGGTCGGTAAAATGAGGACCCAGCTGACTCCATAAACCGCTTAGAGAGGGCTGTAAAGCACCGTGAAGTGGTATATAAGTTTAAGTGCTATTGCTAATTGTCCTCACTGTTAGAAGAGTGTATTGTTTTCAATTGTCCTCAGTTTTTTAGGAGAGTACAGCAATAGTAGTATGGTTACTGGGAAAAAAAACCCTTGGAGAAGTCTGATTTAATAGTCATCTAAGGGTGGAATGGATTTGAGGGAGAAATGCTTCTACCACAACAGACAAAAGCCACTCCTTGAACACCTTGTCATAAGAAATACATGTATTTCAGCCATGGGGATTTCTCTGAAAGTGTTTTCTCCTTTGAAAATAAATCTGTAACAAATTATTGTATTTTGTTGAATCAGGGTGGGTTTCCCATTTTCGGCAACTTTGAACTGGGGGTATGATTCCAGGCAGTTGGTGATCAACAGAAATAGCTCATTGAGCAAGGGAACAATTTGCCTTCAGACCTTGTGAGTGCTTCATCTAAAGTGAGCAGATTTTTATATTGGGAAAGGGGGACACCATTGGGGGAGAGGGGGCTAAAAACTTTAGCAAAAAAAATTATTTCTCTCTCTCTCTCTCTCTCCCTCCCTCTTTCTTACTCTCTTCATCCCTCCCTCTCTCTTTTCTCTCTCTCTTTCTCTCTCTTCTTTCTTCCTTGTGTCTTTCTTTCTCTCTCCCTCCTTCTCTCCCTCTCGGTCTCTCTCTCTCTCTCTTCCTTCCTCTCCAGGTAGTGGTTGGCTAACCTTTTTTCCTTTGGTGATGAAAGTGTGTGGGTGCTATTGTGCAGACGTGAGTACCCATACCCATAATTCAATGCCCCCCTGTGCCATGCCCCTGCGCTTGTTCACATGACCCCCTATGCTACACCCCCCCTCCCACGGATGTGTGTACAGCCCCCTCCCCATTTTCTAATTTCCAGCCTCCATGGGAGCCAAAAATCAGCTGGAGATGAGCTGGGTCAATGGCTCATGTGCTGGTAGATATGGCTCCATGTGCCACCTGTGACACATGTGCCATAGATCAGGGGTTTGCTCTAGAAGACCAATGGACTGTTTCTCTCCTTTCTGCAGAGATTTAGAGAAATTGTCTCCAGTTCTCTGTCCCACCCTCCAGGTCTTTTGAGCCAAGGTCAGGTACGATTTGATGCTGAGAGTCAGTATGGGAGAAAACATAATTGTAAGTAAAATGAGTTTTCTAAATCACAATAGCCTATGACCTTTACTATTACTATTACTATTACTGTTTGTTTGTTTGTTTGTTTGTTATCAATTTATTTATTTACTTACTTACTTACTTACTTACTTATTTATTTATTTACTTACTTACTTACTTACTTACTTACTTTTACTTACTTACTTACTTACTTACTTTTACTTACTTACGGTACTTATTTATTTATTTATTTATTTATTTGATTTGTAGGCTGCCCAACTCCTTATGGACTCTGGGGGTCTAACAGCAATAGAAAAACTTTAATTTTATAAAAATATTTTTTATATTTAATTTTCTTAGCTCTGAAGAGTCCCAATTTCTCCTCCAATTCTTTCTTTTGTCTTTTAAGTTTTTAGTTAACATTTTAGTTTTTTCTTTGTTTACTTTAAGTCCTGCTACTTTACCAAACTGATTTATGTCTTGTAATAGTGTAAAGCACAAAAGGTTTAATTCACAATTTCAACTCTTTCTTGCAGGTACTACGAAATCTCTGAATGCTTAAATGTCATGTAAGGCAATGATTCATGTTTGGCTTTCTTACTTTTGCAGAGCCTCAAGGTTAGAAGAATTGTCTACCACCTGTTCTGCTTCTTCAATTTCATGGTTTTCCTGATGGTCATTTTAACTCCCTTTTGGCTCTGGCATTATTTTAATGATGACTTTATCATTATGGGGCTGTGGCTCAAATGCGATAATTCTGGTTGTCACCAAATGACTTTGCCAAATGGTAAACAAACAACTACTTTGATCAAATTCAGGAATCTGTCTGATTGAGGTGCAATGTAGAGGAATAAATTAGTGCTTTCATTGTTTCTATATTATTTTGGCTCAAGAAATGATTTAGCTTTACTAGATAAATGGTCAAAGCAATGGAAACTGCAGTTTAATGTTTCCAAATGTAAAATAATGCACTTGGGGAAAAGGAATCCTCAATCTGAGTATTGCATTGGCAGTTCTGTGTTAGCAAAAACTTCAGAAGAGAAGGATTTAGGGGCAGTGATTTCTGACAGCCTCAAAATGGGTGAGCAGTGTGGTCGGGCGGTAGGAAAAGCAAGTAGGATGCTTGGCTGCATAGCTAGAGGTATAACAAGCAGGAAGAGGGAGATTGTGATCCCCTTATATAGAGCACTGGTGAGACCACATTTGGAATACTGTGTTCAGTTCTGGAGACCTCACCTACAAAAAGATATTGACAAAATTGAACGGGTCCAAAGACGGGCTACAAGAATGGTGGAAGGTCTTAAGCATAAAACATATCAGGAAAGACTTAATGAACTCCATCTCTATAGTCTGGAGGACAGAAGGAAAAGGGGGGACATGATCGAAACATTTAAATATGTTAAATGGTTAAATAAGGTTCAGGAGGGAAGTGTTTTTAATAGGAAAGTGAATGCAACAACAAGGGGGCACAATCTGAAGTTAGTTGGGGGAAAGATCAAAAGCAACGTGAGAAAATATTATTTCACTGAAAGAGTAGTAGATCCTTGGAACAAACTTCCAGCAGACGTGGTTGGTAAATCCACAGTAACTGAATTTAAACATGCCTGGGATAAACATATATCCATCCTAAGATAAAACACAGGAAATAGTATAAGGGCAGACTAGATGGACCATGAGGTCTTTTTCTGCCGTCAGTCTTCTATGTTTCTATGTTTCTACGAAATCTCAAGATGTCTTGTCATGCAATATCTCTTCCTTTTCAGTCTCTCCAGAAATACTACAATCTGCCCAGTGGCTTGCACTATTCGCCTTCATCACCTCTTTAATTTCCCTGATTTTATCACTGGAGAACCTCACCCAGTCGTATCAAGTGGCATTCTGTAGAAAGCTGATTTCTACCATGACTCATCTCTTCGGAGGTAATTAGGGTGTTGGGGAAATGCAATTAAAACAAGTCAAATGATTATCCGTCCTGGTCTCGGGTAGAAGATAGGGATGATGGAGGGCAAGGGGCAGAAAAGTAAGCAGGGAGATAAAATCTTATTTAATTGTTCGCAATAATAGGCTACCACACTGGAGAGATTCCTGTATTATAGAGCAGTGCATGTAGATCTGGTGTTTCAGGCCTTTTAGTTGGTAGTGGAAGTCAGAAAGGTGGAATTAAAGGGAAACCAAATACAGTGATACCTCATATTATGAACTTAATTGGTTCCGGGACGAGGTTTGTAAGGTGAACAGTTTGTAAGACGAAACAACGTTTCCCATAGGAATCAATGGAAAAGCAATTAATGCGTGCAAGCCCAAAACTTACCCCTTTTGCCAGCCGAAGCACCTGTTTTTGCGCTGCTGGGATTCTGCTGAGGCTCCCCTCCATGGGAATCCCCGCCTCTGGACTTCTGTGTTTTTGTGATGCTGCAGGGGAATCCCAGCAGGGGGATCCCAGCAGTGCAAAACCGGGTGCTTTGCTGGCAATTGAAGTCCGGAGGTGGGGTTTCCCAGCGAGGGGAGCCTCAGGGGAATCCCAGCAGCGCAAAAATGTGTGCTTCGCTGGCAACAGAAATCTGGAGGCGGGGCATCCCAGTGGCGGCGGCTTGGGTTTGTAAGGTGAAAATAGTTTGGAAGGAGAGGAAAAAAAATCTTAAAGGTATCACTGTATATTGATGGGTTGAGGGTGAGAGATTGGAACACAACAATTGGGCTTGAACCACAGGCCGAAATTATGCTCCTCCAAAAGGCTTGGATTTTTTCTTATTCAGCATTTAAACTGAGCATTTATATGTTAGGTGAATCAGGTCATCATATTAAAGGATGCTGAGTGAGCTCTTGTGAACTATGCTTTAGGCTATAGATCAGTAATGGTGGACCGTTTTTCCCTCGGGTGCCGAAAGTGCATGCACGCACACTATTGCGCATGCGTGAGTGCCCACACCCATAATTAAATGCAAAAATTGCCTCCCCTGCCCCCCTGGAGGCCCTCTGGAGGCCAGAAACAGCCCATTTCCCAACTTCTGGTGGGCCCGATAGGCCTGGTTTTCACCCACCCCAGGCTCCAGAGGCATCCCTAGAGCCTGGGGAGGGCAACAACGCTCTTCCCCCATCCCTCCCAGAGGCCCTCCAGAGCCTCTGGTGCGAGCTGAAAATCAGCTAGCTGATGCACACATGTGTGCTGGAGTTGAGCTAGGGCAATGGCGTGCATGCCGGCAAATTATTATTATTATTATTATTATTATTATTATTATTATTATTATTATTATTAATAATAATAATACTAATTTATTAGATTTGTATGCAGCCCCTCTCCAAAGACTCGGAGGCTCACAACAAACAATATACAGTGTACAAATCCAACGTGTAAAAGTAGTTTTTAAAAACCCTTATAATAAAAAGCAATCATAGAACCCAAACAAGCCATACATAAACCATAATAGCTGAGGGGTATATCAATTTTTCCATGCCTGGAGACATAGGTGGGTTTTCAGGAGCTTACGAAAGGCAAGGAGGGTAGGGGCAATCCTAATCTCCAGGGGGAGTTGATTCCAGAGGGCCGGGGCCGCCACAGAAAAGGCTCTTCCCCTGGGTCCCGCCTGACGGCATTGCTTAGTCAACGGGACCCGGAGAAGGCCAAAACTTTGGGACCTAATCGGTCGCTGGGATTCGTGCGGCAGAAGGCGGTCCCAGAGGGAATCTGGTCCGATATGGCTCTGCGTGCCACCTGTGGCACCCGTGCCATAGGTTCACCATCACTGCTATAGATTGTCTGACCCCGATCAAGCAGAAGTAACAGCTAAAATGGTGGGGTAGGAACATATGTGGACCAAACCTCTTTTTTCTTGTCTTTAGGCGTCTTTCTGCTACTTTCTCTGTTGATTGCCTGCCTTGGGATTACCCAAGAGATGGATACAGAGGAAATACAGCTCTCACCATCCTTTAGTTTTTATATAGGTTGTTTTGCCACCACCCTGGACTTCTTGTTAGGTATTTATTGATTGATAACTTTATTTCTGGTTTGCTCTGCTTCCAGTGATTAAAGGCAGGATCTAACAATATCGCGATGGTCAAAGTGAAATTGGACCATCACAAATCAAGAGAAAAAGGACCTCATGATAAAACCCCAACTAAAACGCTGTGGAATAAGATGTTTTTGAATGATGTACCAAAAATAAGTTAGATGGAAGATCCTTGCCTCTCACAGGACTTAAAGCAAGGGTGTCAACAGGGGTGGGCTGCTGCCCGGATGGGGGGGGGAATGGAGTTCCACCCCAGAGCACCCAATTTGCACTGAAAGTTGAAGGAAAATGTAGGGACTCCTGTATAAGCCATGCCCACAGAGTGGTAGTAAAAATTTGTCATGCTCAAGGCTTTGGGTCCGATTTGGCCCACGGGTCTGACCCTGGAAACAGCGAAATTGCCTGAGTTCTGCTTTCCCTGGATGGTGGGGAATGGAAGGATTTATATTACTTGTAGACAGCTGGCAATTTGCATTCTTTTTAGAGAGTCGTTGAGTAAAGTGACCATATTTTCCCATTGGTAAATAGGGACACCATTAATGGGCGTATGTGTGTCTTGATTAAAAATTTGGTCTGTAAAAAAACAATCTTTTTTCTCTCTATCTCTCTTCCTCCTTCCCTTTCTTTCTCTTTCTCTCTCTCTCTCTATCTCTCTCTCCTTCCCTCTTTCTTTCTCTTCCTTCCTTCCTCTCTTTCTTTCTCTCTCTTTGTCTCTCTCTCCTTCCCTCTTTCTTTCTCTTCCTTCCTTCCTCTCTTTCTCTCTCTCTCTCTCTGTCCCCCACCAGCCTTGATTAAAAATTTGGTCTATAAAAAAAATATCTTCCTTTCTCTCTCTCTCTCTCTTCCTCCCTTTCTCTCTCTTTCTTTCTTTTCCTTCCTTCCTCTCTTCCTTTCTCTCTTTCTCTCTGTCACCCACCAGCCTGGGTGAGCGTGAGCACCCTCCCGAGCTGCCATTTTACTAGCAGAGGGCTGCAGGAGGCCCAAAACAGAGCCCAGTCTGGTCATGTGTGGCCTCCCTGAGCTCTATTTTTGCTGGCACATGGCTGTAGGAGGTTGTCATGGCCAAATAACAGAGTCTAGGAGGGCTGTCAGAGCCTGGGAGCGCAACCTGAGCACCAGGACTGGTGGCCCATCACTGTATCAGGGCTAGAATCAAGATTCTTTTAACCTACCCACCTTCCAATCCACACCCAAAGTTGTGGTTAGCTCTGGCCCAGCTCCTGCCCAAGGAATGTGCAGGTGGATGTGGGGGAGACATCCACATGCCCCAGGCCTGTTTTGCTCCCGATGGAATCTGCCGATGAAGCTCCTCTGACCAAGGCAGCATGAGTGACAGGGAAGAGGGGAGTTTGGCAGACAGCCCAGGAGGAGATCAATCATCTGTATCCCCTTTGGATTCTGAACAAGAATTAACGACACATCCACGCATGTGTAGAGTGATGCATAGGAGACAACAACTAAAGGATTATTACAAGAGAAAATGAGGCCACCTGTGTTTGGGTGGGGCTCCAGTAATTACGGCTGCTGCTATAAATAGCAGCGTGTGGGTTTGGCCGTTGTGAAAGAGTATCTGATCGCAGTTCGTCAGGAATCCTGGGTTGCTGGTTTCTGGACTTTGCTTGTTGATTTTTCACCCCTTTGAAAACAAAGCAGAGCAACATGTGTGTGTGTGTGTCACTTTGTTGGAAGAAGAAGGGGTGTGAAGTTTCTTCACAGCTGCTAGCTAAGTACTTAATGACTGCTTAAAGGAAAATTGTACTACCCGGTTGTTTTGGGACGAGTGCTCTTTGCAATACAAAAAGAGTGCTTAGTTTATTTTGACTTTTGGGATAAAGAACATTGTTTTGAATTTTCAAACGTGTGTGTGTCTGAAATTTGTACCCTTGAATTTTCGGGAGGCTCCTACCAGAGAGCCCGGCAGAACACCCAAAATGCTCACTTTTCAGAAGTCTAACGGTTGGGCAATTAAGAAGGAGAAATCCTTGCTGATTGATTGCCAAATCATTTTATTTTAAAAAATTGATTGGTAGATGCACAGATATTCTGCACAAGTTTTCATTCTCCACCCTCTCTTCCATCCAGGTATAGTTTGTTTCATTCACCCTGTTGACTTGTTCGGAAGCAGCAAGAAGGAGAAGGCTCCGAGACTTGTAGTAACTACCGTTTGATCATTTCCTGAGGATCCCCTTGACCAATTCACACAATCTTCTTTAGGAACTCCGATTAAGTCCTGGAACTTGGGTGAATATTGGCATTCTAACTGGTGATACATTATTTGGATCCCACCCCCCTTGTAATTGTTATATTTTTTCTCAGTAAGGGTTAGACATAATTTTAAAAAACTGTTGGATGTAATAAGAAATTTTTGCCCTTTTTTCTTGTTGTTTTAAAAGGGTATTTATTATAAGAAGGTTAAGAAATATACATGAAAATTGATATTGAGGATATATGGAGAAAATTGAAGCTCTATAGCCGAATTAATTAGATGTGATTAAGTTTAGGAATAGTCTTAAAAGTGTATTAGCTAATAGCTTTTTAAATATCATATAAGAAATCTGAGTAATTATTTTTGTCCAGATGTCAAATGTAAAGGAGATAGCACTGGATGGATTAAGTATACCGAAAATTTAAAAACTATTTATTGTAATACAAATTCAATATTGATGTTATTTTACTTTGTATATCTAATTGGTTGATGGCATTTTACTTTGTATATCTGATTGCAGTGAAAAATAAAAAAAATTCTTTGCCATAAAAAAAAGTTTTTTATTTTTCTCCACCTTCACATGCAAATTTTAGAAATTGAACATGTATATGCATTTCAATATTACATACACATAATTCCAAACTATTCTTTGTTTCGTTAAGCCAATATCTTGATTAATTGATTCAGCCCCTTTTGACCAACACCAGTCTGCCCCTCTAGCTATTCTTTCTTGTACACTCTCTCCTTTTTCAAACCCTTTTCTCCTCCAATCTACCTTTCCTTCCTTCCTCAACTTCACTCACCTTCTCTTCCTCCCTTTCTACTTCCTCTCTCACCTTCTAATACATTTCCTAGAGTAATTTTCAACCTAAAAAATACCTTAACAGACTGATGCTGTACTTTCAGTTTTAAAATCTAGAACTATTACTTCGGACTAAAGAAAGAAAGAAAGAAAGAAAGAAAGAAAGAAAGAAAGAAAGAAAGAAAGAAAGAAAGAAAGGAAAATACAATTTTATTGTAGGTATATTTCCTCTATCTTCCACCCCTAAAAAGGCTAACTTAGTCATCTGGCTTCTCCCTCCAATTAATACTAAATTTCTATCAAAATTCCACATTTGGAATGTTGTGTCCAGTTCTGGAGACCTCGCCTACAAAAAGAGATTGATAAAATTGAACGGGTCCAAAGACGGGCTACAAGAATGGTGGAAGGTCTTAAGCATAAAACTTATCAGGAAAGACTTCAAGAACTCAATCTGTATAGTCTGGAGGACGGAAGGGAAAGGAGGGACATGATTGAAGCATTTAAATATGTTAAGGGGTTAAATAAGGTTCAGGAGGGAAGTGTTTTTAATAGGAAAGTGAACACAAGAACAAAGGGACACAATCTGAGGTTAGTTGGGGGAAAGATCAGAAGCAACATGAGAAATACTATTTGACTGAAAGAGTAATAGGTGCTTGGAACAAACTTTCAGCAGACGTGGTTGGTAAAGCCACAATAACTGAATGGAAACATGCCGGGGATAAACATATATCCATCCTAAGATAAAATATAGAAAATAGTATAAGGGCAGACTAGATGGACCATGAGGTCTTTTTCTGCCATCAGTCTTCTATGTTTCTAATTTTTTTTAATAACTTTCTTTTTCTTTCTTTATTCTTTATTCTTTATTCTTTTTATTCTTTATTCTATTATTTATTATTTATTATTTATTATTTATTTATTATTTATTATTTATTGATTTTTATGCCCCCCTTCTCCTTAGACTCAGGGCGGCTTTCAACATGTTAGCAATAGCACTTTGTTACAGAGCCAACCTATTGCCCCCACAATCCGGGTCCTCATTTGACCCACCTCTGAAGGATGGAAGGCTGAGTCAACCTTGAGCTGGTGAGTAGATTTTAACCGCTGACCTACAGATCTACAGTCAGCTTCAGTGGCCTGCAGTACAGCACTCTACCCGCTACGCTACCCCTGTGTACTGTCACATTATTAAAAAATGCATCCCATTCAGTTGGATATCTCTCAATGATAAAATAAGACACAAAATCATTTTTGGGGAGGGGGACGGGCTATCTCAGAACTATTTTAACTCTCACGAAGTTCAGAAAAATGGACTTCTGGTTTGCCCGTTGTGCTGTATTTCGCATTCCGGATGTTTCAGGAATTTTCCTTAAAAAACTCTGGAGTGCGAATGGGAAAACCGGAAGTTCGAAAAAACTGGACTGACATAGGGCAGTGCCTTGCACGCCCTCCGATATGGCTCCACATGCCCCCTGCCATAGGCTCGCCATCCCTGCTCTATGACATCACTGAGGCTCACAAAGGAAGGCATGGAAACCACAAAGGTTCTGGTCACTGGGCTGAGAAGGAGAAGGAGATGTTTAGCAGGCACCGTCTGGAGTTCGAAGGCAGCATAATTTCCAGGCAAACATGACTGTGAGTAAGAGGTTTTTGAGTAGCCGAAACGACGTCCGATATTCTTTTCTGCCAGTGATGTACCAAGGATGTGGGCTATTATATAGAAAGATAGAAGATTGACAGCAGAAAAGGACCTCATGGTCCATCTAGTCTGCCCTTATACCATTTCCTGTATTTTTATCTTAGGATGGACATATGTTTATCCCGGGCATGCTTAAATTCAGTGACTGTGGATTTACCAACCACGTCTGCTGGAAGTTTGTTCCAAGCATCTACTACTCTTTCAGTCAAATATTTTCTCTGATCTTTCCTCCAACTAACTTCAGATTGTGCCCCCTTGTTCTTGTGTTCGCTTTCCTATTAAAAACACTTCCCTCCTAAACTTTATTTAACCCTTTAACATATTTAAATGTTCCGATCATGTCCACCCTTTCCCTTCGGTCCTCCAGACTGTACAGATTGAGTTCATGAAGTCTTTCCTGATACGTTTTATGCTTAAGACCTTCCACCATTTTTGTAGCCTGTCTTTGGACCCCTTCAATTTGATCACTATCTTTTTGTAGGTGAGGTCTCCAGAACTGATCACAGTATTACTCCAAATGTGGTCTCACCAGCGCTCTATACAGCGGGATCACCATCTCCCTCTTCCTGCTTGTTATACCTCTAGCTACGCAGCCAAGCATTCTACTTGCTTTTCCTACCGCCTGATTGCACTGTTCACCCATTTTGAGACTGTCAGAAATCACTACCCCTAAATCCTTCCCTTCTGAAGTTTTTGCTAACACAGAACTGCCAATACAATACTCAGATTGAGGATTCCTTTTCCCCAAGTGCATTATTTTACATTTGGAAACATTAAACTGCAGTTTCCATTGCTTTGACCATTTTATAGCCTTCACAGTTGCCCACCCGATTTATTGGTCTAGGACAGTGATGCTGTTCTGCCGGTCTCTATGGTAAGAGTCTCCCGAAAATTCAAGGGTACAAATTTCAGACACACACACACACTTGAAAGTTCAAAAACAATGTTCTTTATCACAAAAAATCAGAAGAAACAAAGCACCCTTTTTGTATTGCAAAGAGCACTCGTCCCAAAACAACCTGGTAGTCTGTACAATCCCCTTAATCACTCCTTAAGTACTTAGCTAGCAGCTGTGAAGGAAAGTCACAGTCCTCCTTCTTCCACTTTGGCCAAAAATCATGGAAAAAGCATCTGTGCACGCACAACATGGCATACGGTCAGTAATGGGCAGCCAAATTTTTTACTGCCACACTGTGGGTGTGGCTTATTTTGTGGGTGTGGCTTGATGGTCATGTGACTGGATAGGAGTGGCTTGCCAGCCATGTGACCAGGTGGGAGTGGCTTGAACGATCATCATCGTTCAAGTGAACTGTTAAGTCCTCAACTTACAACCTCACCAGTGTCGCTCGCTGGGGTGACAATTTGTTTTGCGTTTCCTGTGCTCTCCTTCCTTCCGCAGGCTGGGTAGCTAGGCGAACGGGTGCCAATCAGCTGTTGAGAAAAGAGGGGGGGGAGGAAATGGCCCACCTGCAATTCCTGCCGGTGCTGGTCTCCCTGCTGCTTTCCAAGGAGGAGGAAGAGTATGGAATGGGGGGGATAGTCAGCTGGAGCTGGGTACACAGCTTCATTTCTGCCAGTGGAACTGCGTTCCACCCTGTCCTGCCTGCTTCCTCCCACCCCTGGGTACACTTATGCCCAAAGAAACCCCAGAAGCAACACAAAGGATCTGAATGACACAGCCAGCATCCTCACAGCATCAGATGGTGGAGTCTCTGTAGATTACCAAGCCTCATGGTCAGGGAAGGGCTGCTCTTCTTACCTACTCCCTTGTTGTGGTTGGCTCTGGCCCAGCTCCTGCCCCAAGGACTGTGGATGTGGGGAAGAGATCCACATGCTGCAGGCCTGTTTTGCCCCTGGTGGAATCTGCTGATGAAGGCTCCTCTGACCAAGAAGACATGAGTGACAGGGAGGAGGAGAGTGTGGCAGACAACTCAGAAGGAGATCAATTATCTAGCTCCTCCTTGGATTCAGAACAAGAGTTAATGATACAGCCACGCATGCGGAGAGCGATGCATAGGCAGCAACAACTGAGAGATTATTATCAAAGAAAATGAGGCCACCTGTGGTTGGGTGGGGCTGTGGTCATTAGTGAGGCTGCTATAAAGAGCAGCCTGTGGGTTTGGCCATTGTGGAGGATTATCTGATCGTTGTGTTTCGTGACTGCTTTACTGACTTTGACCTTTTGTGTGCTGACTTTTCCCCGCTTTGAAACTAAACCAGAGCAAAGTGTGTTTCATTTTGTGAAAGAAGGACTTTGAATTGCCTCACAGCTGCAAGCTAAGTATCACAGAACTGATAAGGGACTTGTACAAATTACCAGTTTGTTTGGAGACGAGTGCTCTTTGCTATACAAAAAGAGGGCTTGGTTTATTTGCATTTTCGTTATAAAGAACATTGTTTTGAATTTTCAAACGTGTGTGTGTCTGAAATTGTATCTGTGCATTTTCGGGAGGATTCTACCAGAGAGCTCGACAGAACATCCCTCAGAGGCCGTCACAGTTTTGCGCACCTGTCAGCACAAGATTTGGATTCTAGGCATGTACAGCAAATCTCACGTGAGGACGCCCACGAGAGTGAGATTTTGGATATTTTCACCTGTATTTATACTTTACCGCATGCGCAGAAGCAAAAATTGGTGAAAATAGTCAAAATTTCACCCTCGTGTGTACCCTGGTGTGAAATTTGGCTTGCTACGCATGCACAGAAGGCAAATCTCCCATGGGGGTGCGTTGGGGGTATGCAGCTGCAATAACACATCTGCAATTTTCCTA